>NW_027528611.1:2600964-2668798 GCF_008692635.1 Crocuta crocuta | reverse complement strand
GCCGTGCTGGCGGGCGGGGGGGCCCAGAGTGGGGGGCGAGGAAGGAGAGCATGGGCAGCTGCGGTACGGAGCCCCGAGCGGGGGCCATTCGGGCCAGGGAAGCCCCTTAGCCCTGTGCCACCCAGGGCTCCACTTGCTTTGGGGACCCCCTTGATGCCAGGCCTCGTGCCCCGCACTTCACGCCCAGAGATTCACTTAAGTCACCCGACGACCTTGTCAGGACACACAAGGACGCAAAAGAGAGTCACCCAGGTCTCCAACCCTAGCTCTCTGGCCCGCAAGCCTGGCTCCTCCTACTGAAGGACATTCTCCCGCCCAGGTCTCTTGATCTGCTCCCTGCCCTTTAACCTTCTGAAGTTTACTCGGTCCGTGTCACTGTCTGTAACTACGCCTTGGATTCCCGCTTGGCGCCTTTGCAGTTTTACACTTGGCTCCATGCCTTTGTTAGTGTCTAACATAGCAGTCACTTGACCTATTCCTTTTTGTAAATTGTCACTCCCCATAAGGGCGGGGACTTTCCTCTCATTAACTGCTGCATTATCCGTGCCTAAACAATGTGGTAGATGCAGTAAGTGCTCAATAAATTTGAACAATTGGATGCTTGCCCTGTTCTTATTTGTAAACTCCATGGAGGCAGCAACCTGGTTTTTGATCACCTTTAAATCAGAAGTGCCCAAACCTAGCAGGCAATCAATACGTATTTGTTGAATGAGTGAGTGAATGGATTGCCTCCTGAAACTTTACCCTTCAGTCACTCCTACCTCACCATCCTAATTTGTTGGCTAATTATATGAATACTTTAGGATTCCTACTTCCACTCATCTCCTTGATTCCCCACTCCCACTTGCCATTTTTTTCAGTGACATTTTTGCTCTCACTTCCTCCTTCAACCTTCATTCTTTCTTGGAAAGCTCCCTAACCTGCAGGTTGTCTTGGAAGATTTTCAAGCAGCATGTCCTCCTCATAGGCAAGAGAACCCAGGCTAAGCTACACAGAAGCCAAGAAAGGCTTTCCACCAATCATCCACGGCTCTGGTTTTTTGTTTTTGTTTCCTTCGAGAACTAAAGATCCTGCACCACCTCCTAAATGAGATCATGCTCATTATTCATAATTTGTTCAACAAATATTTATGGGGTACCTATTATGTTCTAGGCACTGTGCTAGATGCTGGGACAAGATAGCCAAACTTTGAGGGCTCCAAGGGATGCAAAACACCAAAGAGAATAATCATGGGAAGGACTGAGAAGTGTCCTGGCTTGGATCTGGTTATTTCTAAGAGAGACTGTAACTTTAACAAAGTAGGTATACAGTTATTATACCTTGCCCATCCACACTGATTATCTTTTTTTTTTTTAATTTTTTTATTTATTTCTAGGAGAGAGAGAAAGACAGCGTGAGCAGGGGAGGGTCAGAGAGAGAGGGAGTCACAGACTCTGAAACAGGCTCCAGGCTCCGAGCTGGCAGTCAGCACAGAGCCCGACGCGGGGCTCGAACCCACGAACTGCGAGATCATGACCTAAGCGAAAGTCGGACGCTTAACCGACTAAGCCACCCAGGCGCCCCGTCCACACTGATTATCTTGTTCAGCTTTACAAATGACCCTGTTAGGTGGAAATGTAAGGCAGGAATTCTTTTTGCAGAAACTGGAATGAGGTACGAGGTTAAGGAAGGCCCATTGACTTGCCTAATGCGACACTGCCCTAAAAAAGTCTGCCTTGTTACTCCTTCTTAATCTGAGAGGCGTGAATCAAATGCTTAAAATCATCTTCGCTGGAAGCTCTTCAGGGCAGGGCTCAGTTTCAAATCTTCAGAGTAATGATTTCAGAAATCCTTCTCAAAGGGAGATACCGGAGACTTTCCTGAATCAGAACGACCTGGGGCATATTGTAAAGATGCGCATCCTTGGCTCCATCGCTGAGCCCCTCCTCTTAGACTCCCCGTGCGTCCTGGGACTCTGCGTGTTTAAGCACCCAGAATGATTCTTCTGCACATAAAAGCTTAAGAACCACTAGGAGAGTTTAGGTGGAAAAACCTCAGCCTTAATGCAGGGCTAATATTTGCTCTGGGGACAGTTTTCGTCAGAATGCCGAAGAATAAGCCGTATGTCCTTGAGCGCATGGAATACAACAGCTTTCTGGCCAGAACCTCCCTTTTTTAAAATGTATGTATTTCTTGGGAATTAGGGGTTCCGCTGAGCAGATGCTCGGCTGCTGGTGACTCTCCGCAGTTCTAAGATCTTCTGGTTCTTTTCCCGACATCCTATTACTCACGGTCGCTCTCCAGCACGGAGGCCGGCATTTGCCCCGCCGGCCACGGTGGGGCGCACGCTGCATGTGTTGCCCACTTATCCCTTCCTTCCCCCTGTCCGCCTTCGCGCCCTTAAGAACAGTCCCTGAGAGTTCCTGCCTCTGGTCGCCAGCTGTTGGTCTTTTTCTCGCGAGAAGTGCTCCTCCCATCCTCTCCCGTCGTCAACCCCCGCCCGTGGGCGGGTTCCATATTGGGTAAAATCTCGACCCGCGGAGAGTCCCGGGAGCTGTTCTCGCGAGAGTACGGCCAGAGGCTCCTGTTCGCTGGCTCTGGAACCGCGACCACTGGAACCTCAGCGGGCGCTGCAGCTGGAGCGGTAGTCCCGCGGCGCAGCCCAGAGTCGGCCTGCTCGGGGAGAGGGTGCAGGGAGAGCGTGGTGGGCGCAGCCTCGAGCCCCGGAGCNGGGCCACCTCCTAGCCCCGCGGCAGCCGCTGGAAGATGTCTCAGGAGAGGCCCACGTTCTACCGGCAGGAGCTGAACAAGACAATCTGGGAGGTGCCCGAGCGTTACCAGAACCTGTCCCCGGTGGGCTCCGGTGCCTATGGCTCCGTCTGGTGAGTGTCACCGGTCCTGGAGCTGCGGTGGGGCTGGGTGGCTCTTAATGCCCCAGAGCCAGGCCTGCCCCCACAGCTCCGCGATGCACCAAGCGGCAGGAATTTTCCTTGGGGGAGGGCATTGCTGCCCCTTCGGCCCTCGTTCTGCCCTCCCTGTACCCCTTGCAGCCGTCACTGTGCACCCGCAGGGTGGGCGATCAGCTGTGTGCAAGATGCAGGTCCTCGGTGGGCGGTGGTGCAGGTCCTCGGCCCTGGCTCTCACCCTGCGCCTGTCGGGGGGAGGGGGACGGTTGCTGCTCCGGAGGCCGGCCTGGAGGCGGGGGTGTCTCTTCGAGGGGTCTCCCTGCCAGCCTCGAGCAGAAAGACCCTCGCCGGAGGTGCGCCCGCTTTGGGCGCCGAGCCTGCCCTCCAGGCAGACGACCAGCCCTGGGAGCTGCGGGGAGAAGCCGAAAGGCAGAGCTCGGCCGGGAGACCGCGGTCGTCGGAACCAAACTGGCGACGAAGGGCGTTCTGTCTTGGCTTCTTTTTTTTGCAAACCTCTTTCGAAACCTCATTCCGAGAAGCATTCTCTTTTGAATTCGCAGCGACCCATAGAGCCTGAAACGCCGACTTTATCTCGGCGAGCACAGTGCCAGCTTGAGCGGTGTGTTTCCGATCCGGCTGAAAGCGTATTTCCTTTTCGCAGAGTGGGGGTGGGTGGTAGTGCCTGTAAGAACGCTGCAGCAGGAGAAACGGGAGGCCTCCCTGATTAGTCACATACCCCTGCTCATTTCAGTATTGTTTGACCAAAACAGTTTTCTCACTGGGAGCAAGTGAGATTCAGATCCGTTGGACGCGCTCGAGATCAAAAAGTTACTAACAAGGCTGGGAGCTACTGTCCATGGTTTTTTTTTCTTTCTTTCTTTCTTTCTTTTTTTTTATTGCAAGACATCTTGCGAATACTGTGTTATTTAAAGTCCCTTAGAGAGTTTTGCAGGGAACTTCTCTACATTTGTAGCCCGAGGTACACCGTGGTTTTCGTAAAGATATGGAATGTATCGCAAAGGAAGGAAGAGGTACTTCTCCGCTGTGATTCACATGGTGTGTTTGAAATTGACATCATAAAACTTCTGGATCTGAAATGTTTCACTAACTTAGGTTTTCTACACTGTGTTTTAGATATACTGTAACTTGAGAGCTGCTGATCTGAAACTAATTCGGGTATTCATGCGCATGCATCATTTGGAAAGGACTTTATAAAATTATTATTATTATTATTATTATTATTATTATTTTGTTTTGGAACACACTCCAGGCTTTTGGACGTGTTAATCTTTATAATTCCTATGTTTCTTAAAGTCACACTATGAATTTCCTGTTTGGTAGAATCTTCTGGGTAATTGAGATTGTGCAATTGTGTCAAGCAACAGATCATATTGCATTTTCTGGCTCAAGCTGCTTGAGTTAAGTTGCTGATGGCACTGTGCTTGACATCTTTCCTCATTTTTATAGGATGACAGTTCACATTTGAAGGGAATTTGCAACATTTTGCTACATATACATGTGTGTGTCATTAATTTGCTAATTTTCAAAGATGTATTCAGATTGTTGCTCCTTTAATAGCTTATTATCTTACCTCTATTTTTCATTCTTGAATTGACATGTTAATTTTTGTAGGTCCAAGTTTTTGTTTCCAGTGATATTTAAACTTTAATGGAATGGTAAAGCAGAATAGCTCCACTCTGGGCAGTTTAGTGAACTTGAAAAGAAGTCCTTGGAGTTTTCCTGTTGTTGATATGGCTAGCTTTGCACTGGAACTGGAGATCCAGATTTACAGTGAAGTGTCATTAAAATGACCTTTACATTTCTTTAATGCTATACTTTCTGGCTTACGGTATCCAACACTTTGAAGTACTTTGTTAAACAGATTAAAAAAAATTTTTTTTAATGCTTTACTTATTTCTGAGAGAGAGAGACAACGTGAGCAGGGGAGGGTCAGAGAGAGAGGGAGACACAGAATCCCAAACAGGCTCCAGGCTCTGAGCTGTCAGCACAGAGCTGGATGCGGGGCTTGAACCCATGAACTGCGAGACCACAACTTGAGCCAAAGTCGGAAGCTCAACCGACTGAGCCACCCAGACGCCCCACAGATTTTTTTAAACTAGGTAACATGTTCACAGTGTATAAAATTAAAAAAATATGAAAGGATATTTAGTGAGAAGTCTCATTTCCTTTCTTGTTCCCCATCCCTGCTATTCCTTTCCTCAGAGACACCACTGTTAAGTTTCTTAAGTGTTTTTACAGGAAGGCAGGGTTTGTTCATTTGTTTTTTAGTAGTATTTCTGCCAAGGGATTGAAAGTGTAACCTCTATCTGTATATTGGTGGAGGAAAAAACATCGATACTATGTGACAATTGACCATAAACAAATGTAACTGATTTTGGATTGAAAATATCAAAATTTAGATTTACAAGTAAGCATTATCTCATTCACTGTTGTTCCTTCAATTAGCAGTTTTTCAGGTGTTGCCAAAAACGTTTTTTAAAAAAATTTCTTTTAGTATCCTTTCTGGAGCCTGTGTTAGTTTTCACTATGTTCATCCTTTGCGAGCAGATTTGATTTTAGGGAATAACAAAATCAAACCAAATCCAATTTAAGAGAGTTTATATTCATGGTCTGGTGAAAAAGATTAGGTATTCAGATTGATGGTACTGTTTTAGGTCAAATAGGAGTTGTAACTATAAAGTAATGACAGAATTTCTTGTGTGACTCGTAGAATGGGATCTGAAGTCTCTTCCAAAAAAGAATCTCTGAAAGTGTTTTAAGGATTGCAGCTTCACTAAAATATGTGTCAATTTCCTAATTTTATTGCTCAGAAGTATGATGGCTTTGATGTAGAAGTTAAAAGTGTTTTTTATATTAAGCCTATTTTCATTATTTTAATTTGTACTAAGTATATAGTAAAAAAGTAAGTAGCAGCCTGTATGATAACCAATTATGAATCAAAGATCAAGGAATCAGACATGAAATTGAGAGTTGATAAGGTTTTATAAATATGCCTTTTCTTTTTAAGGGGTAAAGGGAACTAAACCAAGTCTTGAAGTTTTAAGGAACTTTGTACATTGTCTGTGAGGGGAAATGAAGCAAAATTGTTTAAGAATACATTGTTGCGAAGCATTGATTTTCTGGTTTGGAGACAGAAGGGGGGGGACTTTTTGTGGTGAGTTTAAGGAAATATAAACAGGAACTTAAATGCCTTTCCTCTGGGTATGGTTTTTCCAGACCTTTGCTGTTGATTAGAGGAGGTGGGGCACTGGTAGCCATAAAATAGGCGAGAGTTGAGAATTACTCTTAAGTCATAGTCAGTTGTTTATTCAACAGTATTGAATACCAACTATGGACTAGGTAATGGGCGAGGTTTCTTGAGTTATAGCACTGAACAAGACAGAATGAGGTAATCCATTCCCTTGGAGAGCTTATATGAATAATAATTTAATGCAAATAATAACCACATTTTATGGATTGCTTACTATCTTTTAGGCATTTTGCTGTGTGGTTTATATTTATCATCAGTATACAAAGCACATACAAGATTTTTAGTAAGACTATGGCAAAGTTTACTAAGATAACAAATCTGACTTCCTAAATGCTTTGTGGAACAAGATTGTATATACATAAACATAATAAAAATAAACAAAGCTAAGTTTTAGTGTTACTAGCTATTCACCATTTTTAATCTTCTTTTTTTTCCCTTTTAGGATGAGCCAGGGCACAAATAAATGAATATACATCATTGTTGAGTATGCAAAGATGACTTTCTTGACTCCTGATCAGTAAGAGGAGCATGCCCTTTATTTTTCTAGTGGTGATCTAGCCCATGCTGATCTTTGTTCCCATTTGCTTTTCTTTGTAACTAAAAGCAAGGTGATTGGCTTGTTACCAGTACCAACCAATAAATGTTTAAAGATAATGGCAAATATTTATATTATTGGTATATAAAGACTTTTAAGAAAGAATTCAGTCAAGTTTGTTATAAAGTCGCATTTTATTTATTGAATCCCTCCCCCCTTTTTTTAACTGTTGCTTTTCTGCTGGCTCCTATTTTTAAATAAGGGTATTCTGAATCTCTGGCTTTTCAGTTCCGCCAGTTTAATTTCTTGATACTGAAGAGTACTCTGTTTTTGATTTCCCTCTAACTCAGCCTCAGAGGTGATCTGTGTGTTGACTTTGCCTTTCATGGGCAACAGTGCAGATGGCACTGAGCCCCTGAGGCACTGAGGATCCAAAGGTGGAAAAATTCACTGGGCTTAGATCACTCTCACTTAGTATAAATTGACATTTGTATGGGCTTTTACACTATAAAGTATTTTCATTCAAAGCATTATCATTCGGTCTTCACTGGCTCTCTGAAGGCTGGTGTTACTAATCTGGTTATATAGGTGAAGAACTAGACTTATCCACTGAAGGAATGACTTGCTTGCCAGTGGTACTTTGGACTTGGTTCTAGGGTGTCAACACTTTGGAAGTCTTCTTTCTTCTACACATAAGCAGCTGAAGTTGTGCGATGACACCTTCTCCTGTGCTGTTTGTCCTTATCCCTCTTTTTGTGAAGAAGGGTTACTGAGTCACTTGCAATAGAGCTGTGGCTGTACAGCTCCAATCCCACCACTGTCATTGCTTAGCTAATCTGAGGGCTAGTGACGTAACTTATTTTTTTTAAATTTATCTGTGAGACAGCTCTGAGCTAGCTGTCAGCACAGAGCCCAAGGCGGGGCTCGAACCCACGAACTGTGAGATCATGACCTGAGCCGAAGTCTGATGCTTACCTTACTGAGCCACCGAGCTGCCCCTGACCTAACTTGTTAAAGTCACATCTTTTCCTCAGAAATGATAGACCAAAAATGAACTCATTGCCCAGATTAAAATTTTTTCCCCAAGTAATTACTATTGCAAATAGTTATTTCCTGAATCTATGAATTCTATTGGTTTGGAATTCTTCACTGTGCATTTTGTAAATTTGGGACAATCTGTACATTTTTGTGTTATGTAAGTATAGGATATTATAGAAATAGTTGCTTATCCAGGCTTTTAAAAATACATTAGATTTTTGCCCTTTACCGTGAAATTTTGTATTGATTTGTTCCTATCCAAGAGGTATCATTACTGTAATGCTCAATAAAAAACTCATTGTAAAGTGGGTTTCCCTGATCTGGAACCTAGGGATTTCCTCTCATGGTTGCCGTGTAGTTAGAAGTCACGCACATGTTTTTTCAGGACAAGAAAAACAAAACCAGCAAACAAAACAAAAGAAAAAAAGAACTTTTGTAAACTTGAAAATTTTTTTTGTAAATAAATTTCCATAAACTAAGTGCATGTGTATGAAAGATATATAAAATTAGCCAGTCTTCCAGCATTTCAGCCTGTTAAGAATTTATTCTAGGAATGAGGAAAATGGTGGTCTGTAAATTCTGCACTTTTGACCAGTACGTCCTAGATTCTGAGTTGTTGGCTCCTAGGCTGCAGGTGGAGGAGAAAGTGTACAGAAGAGAGGAGTCTAGGATGACCCCTACGTTTTAGCTTTGGACAAACGGATAGATTTTAGTCCTGTTATCTGCACTTTGGAGTATTGTAAGGATTGTGAAAACAAAGGGAAAGAAAGATGGGTTCCTTGAGGATAGGACTGTCTGTTTTTACTGATACTCTGAGCGTCTACTCTGTATGGGTCGTTCTTCAGGTGTTGGAGATGGAGTATGAACAATAAGGCAAAAATTTCCGCCCATAAGAAACTTTATTCTAAGGAGGATGAAAATAGAAGTAGATACTAAATAGCTAAAACATTTTTAGTATGTCAGATGGTTGGTGTTGAGGGGAAAGGAAAGAAGGTAAGGAGAGGAATTACTGGGATGGCTGTGTTGCACTTTTAAGCAGGATAGCCTAGGCCTTGATGATGAAGTGACAGTTGAGCAAAGACCTGCAGGAGGTGATCTAGGACACTGGTTCGACTTGGGTGTGGAGGGAAGAACATTCCAGGGTGAGAGATCAGGAATTGTGAAGGTCCTGAGGCAAAGGCCTCTTCAGAATAGCTAGGAGACCTGTCTGGCTAGCACTGAATGCACCAGGGGCAAGATAGTAGTAGAAGAGTGTGGAGGGCTGCAGAGGCACAAGAATCATGAAGGACCTTACCTGGCTTTATAAGAACTGTTATAAGAACTATTAGCCCCCCATTAGAGGTGCTAATAATACTTGAGGGTAGAATGGGGGAGTCTGATAAATTGGCGCATAGCCCCAACCCATGCGCACAACTGTCATTCCAGAAGGCTGTGCGTACTGGAGCCAGTATTTTTGTTGGGCCCTGGAAATTCAGGGTATTCCAGTCCAGCTCTTTAAATAACATGGGCTTATTTCACTTTTTCAGGTTTCTGTTGCCAAAAGGAAGGGAGCAAAGAGATTAGCTCTAGACTTCTGCTGACAAAAGAAGATTAGCCTGCTGGCAGGTTGAGTGTTTTCTAACTTCTTTGGGCTTCTAGGTTTTTTCGTACTGTTGGGTCATACTTTAAAAGACATTTTTACCTTCCTCCAACATTTCAGATCTCATTTATTTTTTGTTTTATTTGGCCCTGCATCTGCTTTACATCCCTCCACCTTCCCCCGATTATTGTTACCTGTTACTAATGTTTTAGCTGTGAGGCCCCATAGCCTTCTCTGTTAACTTGAATAAATCGAAATGGATCGGTTAATTTGAAGAGATTGAAAGATTCTGCATGTATGTGACCCTATAAAAACCCATAGGATTTATTGTCTTCCTTGCCTTTATAGATACAGGCTTCTCTCCTCTTTCATGGGAGCTATCCCCCTTTTAACTGCTCTATCATCTAGTTGCGGAAAATAAGTGTTCCTAAACAGAGATTCCCATGGCAACATAACAAAAAGGTAATAGAACAAATGTTTATTTTGTCTAGCTGCTGTCTGAGTAACTTTAGACCCTGAACACGTTGGCTCCTGCTACTTTGAATGATGTTGTTACAGATTTCCTTGTTTTCCTCAAAACCTCTAGGCCTTGGTGGTATTGTCACTGTGCCTGTGACATGAAGGAAGGTATGTGAGTATGTGTGTTTTACTGTCAGTCTGCCCACAAGTATGCATTGGTTGCTTTTGCAAGCTTATGGTCCAGAGTGTAGGCATCATGCAGCACACAACCATGCCAGAAAAAAAGGGGGCAAAAAAAAAAAAAAAAAGCATACAAACTGTCCCCTTTGTTTTCTTGAATTCATTAATTCAGCATTGGCAGTGTTAAGCACTGTATTAGGTGCTATGTTTATAAAGATTAAGAAAAAAACTCAAAAAGCAGGAAGGGTGCCTGCCTTTGAAAATTTCCGTCTAAAAGGGACATGTTTCTGTTGGTTCCTCAGAGATTGCTTTGGAGGTCCTTTGTAGCTGTTCTTTTCTGCATTCTTTCACCACCATCTCAAATCCACCTTTATGTTTCTAATGCTTCCCTTGAAGTTTTCTTTTAGAGTCTTCTGTGTCTCTCTTAACTCTAGTGACATACTGGTCACTTTTTATATATAGGGCAACCTTGTGTAAGGATATATATTGGAAATCTGTGTCAGAGAAGCCTTTCTATCTGATGATTCAGATCTAGAAAGTGATGACATCAGCACTTGGCCACAGTAGGTCAGAACTTCTTCTTTTGATCTGCCCAGGGCTCAGGGAGGCTATGTTTTAGGGGAAGCAGGGGACTGTGAGGGTAGAGGTCCTTTAGATCCTTAACCCAGCCTTGTACTTCCACTTGGGATGGTGCCCTTAATTATGCCCTCAGTCTGTCTGGTGACATTTAGTTTGAAGTTATGCAAGTGTCATATCGAATTCTTCTTTTTTGTATTTCCTCATCCCTGTAGTAAATAGAACTTTATCCCCGAAAATAAATGCTTTATTCTTAATATCCTCAAGAGCCATTTCTTTTTCTTTTTTTTCTTTCTCTTCTGTCAAATCCATGTAGGACTTTAGCTACCTTGAGCCTTCTTGAACTTAGACTTTTGCATAATAATTTCTACTTATGTTTTCTTTTCCAGGCTACCAAATGCTGGGAAAATCTTAGTTATATTCCTCATTTGGTTTAATAAAATTAGGCTTCCTAATGATTTTAGTATTAAATAGAAGTAAAATATTGCTGTTGGCATCTTATATTGATACACTTCTAATATTTTTCTCCCTTGCCAGTGTAAGTTTGTTTTGCTTCATTTTTATTCCTAGTTTAGTGTCCTAAGTGCCTTCTTTATGCTTTGAATGATCTGCTTTGAAGTTAGCAATCTCAGTAAGTTAAATGATATCGATGCTAATGGGAGAAAATAGCAAATTAAGAAAACAGTTTTATGAACATCTGTCAAGCTGTGTTTACATTTCCAAGTATAACCTAGGATTACTCAACCTATTGACATTTTGGGTGGGATAATTTTTTTTTGTTGGGGGGAGGGGCTGTCTTAGGCATTGTAGGATGTTTAGCAGCATCCCTGTACTGTACTTGTTAGATGCCAGTAGCAACCTCCAGTTGTCACCATCAAAAATGTCTCTAGACATTGCCATGTGTCCCCTGGGGACAAAATCACCCTTGGTTGAGATCTACTTATATAACCCTATATATTTGGAATGATTGGCCCTGAGGAAAAACTAGATAGGATAAATTGAACCCTCCACCTCCAAAAAAAGAAAAACTATACTTTCTGTGCATATTCTTTTTGAATTGATCATCTGATACAGTCTTAACAGTGGTCTTGCTCATACATTTGTATGTCTGTATTTGTACTTCCAAACTTGATCTCAAGAATATCTAACCCTTTGGATTTCAAGTCTATTGAAATGTACTCTTTCTTGCTTTCCCTTGATAAGTTTTCTATACATTCCTTGAGGATGATCTCAAATGTAGCACTAACTACCCTACGAATAGATTGAGGTCATAAACTTATGGTTCATCCTCAGAGATATGGAGGTGACATTTGAAGGAAACTTTTGTTGGCACTGATTAATGACAGCGGTCATGAAAATTGCAGTTGTGGAATGAGCCAATCACCTGAAGATTTCTGTAACTAATACTAAGGCAGCATGATTTGGAAAGTTTGAAATGCGTGTGTACATGTATTCGTTTATGCTAAAAGAAGTAGACATAAAACATAAGTGAACAGTATGTATAAAAAGGTATTGATGTGTATAGGGGTGTGGGGGCATTGTGGGGTTTTGTAATTTGCGTGATTTCATGGAAGAAAACGCATTTGAAGATTATTTTGAAAGGTGGGTAATATTCAGAGAGGAAAGGAAATGTTTTCAGGTAACAGGAAAAAACAACGAAGAGAATTAGTTATGAGTTGGGCTGGCTTGACAGCAAGAATATCTCAGGTAGGTGAACTCAGTTAAGGTTCTCATTCTGGTTGTACTTCAGAATCATTTGTGGAGCTTTTAGTACAGGCGCTTGGGTCCTACACCCAGAAATGAAGAACTAGGTCTGGAGTAGGGCTAATTGCATTTTTCTAGGCCATGGAGAGCTGTTAAAGTTTCTTGAGTTGTAAAGTATCGAGGAAAAGTGTTTTAAAATTGATCTGACTGGAGTGTATAGAATGGATTGGTGGAAGCAAATGTATTGCTTTTAAAAGTCTTTAGTGATTTCTTTATGTGAGTATTTATTCTGACTCCCCAGCTAGATTTCTCAGTTTCTTGAGGTCAAGAACTACCGGTTTTGGTATGTATTTATTAACCTTGCATTATGTTCCAGGCACTGGAGGATACACACATCACCTATAGCTTCTGCTCTCCCTCATAGTTTAGATTTGGAAACAAATAATAAAGGGATTTTTTTTTTGTTTTTTTAGTTCAGTGTCTAAAATTTTGGCTACATTATGTTGCTGATTGTAGTCTTAGAGCCTATCTAATAATTGCTGAATAATGTACATTTTAACTTGTGGAAACTATACTTTAGTTATGTATATCATGACAACAAATGATCAAGGATTTGGTCCCTCAATTATATTTTAATTTCTCTATTTTACTGTTATCTCAGGGGTTTACTCAACCTCAAATCTGAGAATAAGAGATCTAAAAAAATATATTGAGAATCTGCTATGTGTTAAACCCCATGCTGGAAGCTGATTGTGAAACTATTTTATAATAACATGTTATTTTAACTTAGAACATTTAAAACTACCTGCCATTTATAGTTCATAAAGTAGTCACATAATCTTATTTGAACCTCAAAATGCCATTGTGCGATAAGCAGAGCTGGTTATACCCCCATTTTGTTGATTTGGGAGTAGGCTTGTAGAAACTGTCTGAGATCACCTGCTATCAAGTGCCAGAACCCAAACTAGAACTCAGATCTTTTGACTACTAGTTTATTTTTCTCTGTATTACACTGCATGTATTTATGCTTAATAGAAAATTTTGAGATTAGATCATCAAAATACTGCTGAGACCATTCACTAGGATGCAAAAGTAGCTTTGTTAAATGGAATTCCAGTGATTTTTCTAGGGCAATAAAAAGATTCCTAAGTAGTATAGTATTCCCCAAAGTAACTGAGATATCTTGAAAATTCAAAAATATTTTGTTTAAAAAAATCAAGTTGCTATGTTTAATGATTTAAAAATATGTCCGTAAATTATTTGATACTTCTCCTTTATAGTGGTGGAGCCAATAATCTTCACCCTCAGTGAAGGTTGTCCTTACTGACTTACTGTTCTGTTATATGGAATGTGTAGTAATGATGCAGTGATTTCTGAGGGTAGGTCATAAAAGATATGTGGCCCTCATCTTGCTCTTGTCTTCAAATGTTCCTTAGAAATCCGTTTCTCTAGAGCAGTGTTTCAGTCTCAGCACTGTTGACAATTTGGGCCAGGTAATTCTTTGCTGTGAAGGATGCTTAGCAGCATCCCTGTGCCCACGAGATGCCAATAGCACGCCCCCCCCATCCCCTCAACACACCCTCCTTGTGTAACAGCCAAAATGACTCAGACATTGTCAGATATCCCCTGGGGGAAAACTGCCTTCTGTTGAGAACCAGTACTTCAGGGACAGCCAGCAGCTCTGTTGAGAAGACACCCAAGCAGCCCTGAGGAGAAGCCCACATTGCGAAGAACTGAGGCCTGCCAAAGCCATGTAAGGCAGCCGTCCTGGAGGTGGGCCTTCCAGCCTCGGTCAAGCCTTCAGATGACTGTAGCTAAGGCCAACATCCTGACTGCACCCTCATGAGAAGACTATGAGCCAGAGCCACTCAGCATCCTGCTCCCCAATTCTTGACTCACAGAAACTGTGAGATAATAAATCTTGTTTAAGCCACCAAACTTGGGGGTAATACATTAAGTGTTCCTGATACGTCATATAAGATGGAGAGTCACAGACTAAGCAAACCAAAAATTGTGAAGGCACATTAATGCCAGTTATACGCATCTATAGATAGTCATGTTCATAGCATATACTTGTAAGGATGCTTCTCTGGATATGAAGCCTATAAACACTATTACTGTAAAAAGCCTTTTAATTATGTAGTAGCAAAGCAAAGTTGATTGATGGTAATACTAAATAGTTACAATGTAATATGATTAGTTTATTTCATATTTGCTGGCAAGGAGTTAAAATTATTTAACGATAACTTCAAAACGTTTGTTACTGAAGTTTCCAAACACAGAAATAGAGAAGATAAACCTGTGGTGACAACATTCTAATGAGGCTTGGGAAAAGAATACAACATGTAATAAAATAATTCACATGTAATATTTTTGTAATCAATATGAGGTAACTATTATTCTTGATGCATATGTATCATTTCTCATTTGCAATTTAAAAAATATGTTAACGGGCGCCAGGTGGCTCAGTTGAGCATTGGACTCTTGATTTCAGCTCAGGTCATGATCCTGGGGTTGGAGGATCGAATCCCACATTGGGCCCTGCTCTGAACATGGAGCCTGCTTGCAATTCTTTCTCTCCCTCTCTCTCTGCCCCTCCCCTGCTTGTACTCTCTCTCTCTAAAATAAAAAATAAAATAAAGTAAAAAAAAATATGGTAATGGACACCGCTGTGACGTTTATTTAATTATTTATTTATAAAGATTATTTATTTTGAGAAAGAGAGAGAGAGAGTGGGAGAGAGAATCCCAACTAGGCTCTGTGCTGTCTGTGCTGTCTGGGCTCAATGCTAATGCAGGGCTCAATCTCAGGAACCATGAGATCATGACCTGAGCCAAAATCACGAGCTGGAGGCTTAACTGACTGAGCCACCCAGACACCCCTCCGCTGTGACTTTTAAAGCTTCAATGAAGAAATATCTTATAAAAATCATTTTATTTTCTTTTTGTTTGTTTGTTTGTTTTTTAGAAGGGAAGAGGGAGTGAGCAGGGAAGGGCAACAGGAGAGAGAGAGAGAAAGAGAGAGAGAGAGAAAGAGAATCTTAAGCAGGCTCTGCACCCAGTGCAGTGGGCGGGGCTTGATCTCACTGTGAGAGCATGTCCTGAGCCAAAATCCTGAGTCCGATGTTTAACAAGCTGAGCCATCCAGGAGTCCCAGTTTGGAGTTTTAGACTGTATGTCTAAGTGAATTTCTACACTGTTTGAATTTTAGTTTTCATCAGACTAATAAAAGTTGAAGCAGTTGTGAAAAACATTTTTTCTCCGGTTGCTTAGAAGTTTTACAGCAAGATTTGGACCAATCAGGAATGGCTGGTGTCTAGCAGGTGTGTTCCCATGCCCTGAGTTCCAGCCACATAGCTAGTGTCCCTAATAAATCCTGTCACAAATACGTTTTCTTGTCTGTATGAGATTTTCATGAAAATACTGATTTTGTATCAAAGTTGTTAATAGTTACGTAAGGCGAGTTATGTGGTCAATTAAATTACTTCTTCCATTCAGGCTACGAATATGTTGATAGGGTTTTTTATATGTTATTTGTGTTTTGAGCCTCTTTGAGAGGAATATTTAAAACTGAAAAGCTAGGAAACTGGTCATATTGTACATACTTGTAACAATTGTGTTAATAACATCTATTTTTCTTCCTGTAAGTATTAAAGTTTATTGTAAGAAAATAATTCCACTTAAAAGTACTATATATAGTTGCAAATCGTCAGATCATTTTATGATTTTTTTTTCATTTTGTGATTTCTTTAAAAAATCAGTGTTATGTAAACATTAAAACAAGGTATTTGAGAGTTAGTGAAGATAGTAAAAGAAAACTAATAATGTTTAAAATGTTATGAGTTTTTTTTAATATTTTATTTATTTCTGAGAGAGAGAGACAGCATGAGCAGGGGAGGGGCAGAGAGAGAGGGAGACACAGAATCGGAAACAGGCTCCAGGCTCTGAGCTGGGGGTCAGCACAGAGCCTGATGCGGGTCTCAAACCCATAAACCATGACATCATGACCTGAGCCGAAGTCGGACACTTAACCGACTGAGCCACCCAGGCGCCCCTAAATGTTACGAGTTTTTAAAGTCCGCTATAAGTTCCTTGACCCTCTGAATATTTTTTGAGGTTTCTAAATCAAAGCTTGAGTTCTAGTTTTTGCATAAATCTGCCATATTTTCATGACGTTATTTCCAAAATGGAGGGGTAGAGCATAAAAATAAAAAACTACGGGGATACTTGCACATTTGCCTGAATTTAGAAGAAAGGAAAAGTAGATTTCTGTAATAGAGGGAGCTGTGTGCAAAAAAAAAATTTCCAGTATGATATATATTGAAATTTGTATCAGGTGTTCTAGGCAAAGAGAAAGTTCCCCAAGTTAGTAATATAAATTACTTAGTTATTTAGAAGGCACATTTTAAAGGCTGTTATCAATTAACCTGAATTCAATTGGAAAAAAGCCCCAAATTGTATGATTTGGAGAAGAGATGTCATGTTTTTGCAGATTATTTCTTTCCCCTTAGATACACATCATTTTAAAGTTTATTTATCTTGAGAGAGAAAGCACGCACATGCTCATGAGCAGGGGAGGGGCAGAAGAGAGAGAAAAAAATCCCAAGCCGGCTCCGTGTCAGCACAGAGCCAGGCATGGGGCTGGATCCCATGAACCATGAGGTCATGACCTGAGCCAAAATCTAGAATTGATGCTTAACCCATTGAATCACCCAGATATCTCTCCCCTTCAGTATTTTTAATTAATTTGATGCCTTAATGAGAACTTGTTAATTCATTGTAACTGCAAATTTTAATGTATTTAAATTTTTCATTACTTTCCAAAAAAAATTGTGTTTGCCTTTTTAACCATTATTTAGGGTTCAATTTCTTTTCTCATTAACATCATTCAGGGATTAGTGAAGTCATCTATGACCACTGAAAGAAACTGTAAAACCATTTCTGATCCCCACAAATTACTCAGAGACTTGTCAGGTGATTGCTCATTCTTCATTCTGTTGGGGAAAACCCGAACTGTTTTTTGAGGAAAGAGCTGGTACTGTCATTTGTACTCCCATGCTTTGTGAATGTAGTAGGTGGGCACTTGTCCTTGGGAGGCAGCACCTCGCCTTTCTTAAGGGATTGTCTCTTCTTCTGCCTAGCAGCTCACCTGACTGGTAGCAGGTATTAAGCTGCCCCTACTTTGCTGCACAGAAAATCTGCAAGTTAGGTGTCAGCCAGCCACGGAGCAGAAACAAAATCTCTGTGTCTCTAAACCTATCAAAAGCTCAGTTGATGAAAATCATCTCTGGAGGATTGTCTGAGGACCTTGGAGCTTATTCTCTTTTTCCCTGAACACACTTAAGAGTTCCTCTTTGATGAAGTCTGTTAGAGAACAGAGTGCCATGCTATTATGCACTCTCCACCCACCTTTGCTAATAAGGAACTGTATGTTGACTTTATGAAAGTCTCCACTGATGGATGCTCTAAGAAAAGAACCATCAGAAACCCACTATTATATTTGTGTAAGAATGTTGATTAGGACATTTTTACCACATTATACAGTGTCTCCTTCATAAACATACACAGGAGGAACTTTTCTCTGGTTTTATTACAGGAATAATTATGCCTTTCTTCAGTTCTCCTGAGTACCCAGTTTGTTTTTATTATATGGTTCCTATGACTCATGTCTTAACTGGTGTGTCCTCTTGTTGTGTGTTGGCTTTAGTGGGCTCAGAGCCTAAATTGAGGCCCACCTCTAATGGGTATTTAGAAAGGACCTCATAGTATACATTAAAAACTTTTTTTTAATGTTTTATTTTTGAGAGAGAGACAGAGTGTGATTGGAGGAGGGGCAGAGAGAGAGAGACAGAGAGATGTGGAGACATAGAATCCCAAGCAGGCTCCAGGCTCCTAGCTGTCAGCACAGAGCCTGATGCGGGGCTCGGACTCACAGATTGCAAGATCATGACCTGAGCTGAAGTCAGACGTAACCAACTGAGCCACCCAGGCGCCCCTCATAATATACATTTGTATGTTAACCTCACCCATCCAGAACTTATTTTCCTGTAATCACTGTCATTTCAAATTATGTGTGTACAGTTCCAGGCTGCTTTAAATCCATTGTGGAATAAAGTAGGATAAATACATTTAGAAGTTAAACAATTATATTAGGATATGTTAAGAATCCAGGGGTGCCTGGGTGGCTTAGTCGGTTAAGCGTCCGACTTTCGCTTGGGTCATGATCTCACGGTTCGTGGGTTCGAGCCCCGCGTCGGGCTCTGTGCTGACTGCCAGCTCAGAGCCTGGAGCCTGTTTCAGAGTCTGTGATTCCCTCTCTCTCTGACCCTTCCCTGCTCATGCCGTCTGTCTCTCTCCTAGAAATAAATAAAACATTTAAAAAAATTAAAAAAAAAAAAAAGAATCCAGTAAGCCAGTATTTTTCAGGGAGGGAAGAGGCAAGTATGTATGAATGTGTAATTAAACATTCAGTTTTATTTAATGAATATTACATCCTATCCATTGGATTCACAGCAGATGAGTGACATCCTATATTACAATAACTGCTTTCAGTGAGTTTTATGCTTTTTCCTTTAAGTTTTTCTTTACCATATCAATTTTACAAAATGTGAGTTAAATTTTAGAACTTTGGGAGACTTTATGTGAATTTACAATTGGACAAAAAACTTATTAAGCAATGTATCCTGAATTTTAGTTTGGAGAACCTCATCATTGTAAAGATAATTCCATTTTATAATGTTGCTCATGAAAACAAGATTTTATTTGTAGCTATAATTTTAAAAATGTGATTAAGAGGCCCAACTGGTAATACTAGTAAGTGAATCATTATAATAAAGGCAGAGCCAATAGCTGGTCCTTGGGTTGCCCTTAATCCTGGGCAGTTTGGCATTCTGGAAAAACAGTGAACATTGAAATTAGACCATCTGTGTTTGAATCCCACTGCGTATGAGTTACATGACCTTGGGTGAGTTGTTAATATTTCTGACCATCGGTTTCTTATTTTGAAAAGTAAATATAACTATCTCAAAAAGTTATTATAAGGATTAAGTTAAACATTTCCCAAATAATGTGTGGCATAGTCATGTATTCAGTAAATTTGAATTTCTTTTCCTTTGAGTATTTAATTGGTTTTATCAGGTGATTAAGAAATTAATAATTTCTGCTTTGGGTAATTACAGTATTCAATTTAGGATGAAATGAGTGACTTCTCCTCTCTCCAAACATTTCTTTGATTAGTGATAGTAACGGGAGGCTAGGTCAGAGCAGTTAAATGCTTACAGCGCTGGGGTCAGGGATGGATTGCATATTCCTTGTTTCAGTATCTTTGCTGTAGCGATTCTGCCTAACTGGTAAGCAGAAAACAGTCTCTCTGAACAATTTCTGTTTGCTCTCTTTTGTAAGCACATTATGTTTTAAAAAGTGAGAGTGTATGTCCTTTGAAGTAAAAATTGTTTGGGGAAATCATGCAATTATTGAAAAAGCAGTATGAATTAAGATGTCCACTGTAGTAGTTTTTATAGTATTTCTGTGTGTGAATGAATGGAATTGCTATAATGCCCAGCAATAAAGAGAATAGTTAAGTAGATTGTGGTGCAGATATTTCGTGAAATTACTGTAAATTATTGTTTAGTAAAATGAAAAATGTTTATGGCTTAGGGATAGAGAATGCAAATTTATGTTCTGTGAGTATAGCTATGTAAGTATCGTTTGAAGGAAATACGATGTTAATAGTGGTTTTATTAATAGAGCGTTCCTATTTTTTATTTTAGGTTAATAGTGCAATATAGATGACTTATGCTTCTAATTCACCAATGACCTTATTAAAAGATATAAGCTCATTAAAAAAAATCAGGATAGAAAAGTATAAATAAGTAACAATGTTAAAATTCTGAATATTTTAGTTATTCCTAGTCTGCTCCTGTATATGTACATGTATGAGGGCACTTTTTTTTCCACAGACAGACTCATTCTTTACTTCTGAACGTTGTCCTTTTTCCCATCAGTAATAGAGCATGTACATGTTAGTACTACATGGAGATTCTTGTTAATGGCTGCAACAAATGGGAGAATGTACCATGATCTAAATTCTCTGCCCTTGGACATTAAGGTCATTTCTGGTTTTGTTCTTGTGAACAGACTGCAATAAGCATTTTGAACCAAATTTATATATTTTTATATGTAATTCTTATTGTTTTTTATTTATTTTTTTAGAGAGAGGATACACAAGTGTGCCTGAGAGACCGTGAGCAAGAGAGGAGCAGAAAGAGGGGGTGGGGAGAGAATCTTAAGCAGGCTCCACGCTCATTGTGGGGACCCACACAGGGCTCTATTTCACGACCCTGAGATCATGATCTGAGCCAAAATCAAGAGCTAGATGCTTAAACAACTGAGACACCCAGGCACCCCATATGTAAATTTTTTAAAAAGTTATTTATTTATCTCTACACCCCATGTGAGACTCAAATTTACAACCTTGAGATCAAGACTCACGTGCTTTTCTGACTAAGCCAGCTGGACAGCCCTATATATAAATTCTTATACCCAATTTATGTGTTTTTAAGCTCACTTTTTAAAAATGTAGTCAACTGTATATAGTTGCACTATATTGTTGGGCATTCTGTGCTTTTGTGTATGTTTCATAATTTCAGATGGTAAATTCTGTGATATCAGGTACTATGTTTAGTGTTTCTTTTGTATCCATAAAGCTCTCATGAAGGAGAAATTTCAGTAAATACTCAGGAAGCGATATTTTGGTATTTGTAAGAAAGCACATCATTGACTCCTTCAGTGTCCTAGATTCACAGGGAGTAATAGAAGTTTAGGGATTGAAAAACTTCCCCTAGATAAAGTAATGCATATAGAGTGAAAGTTTTTTTCTTATGCAGATATTTTTATTAATGCTACCCTGAGTTAAATGTAAAATTACAAGAAACACTTTTTCCATATGAAATGCAGTTAATTACAGTAGGAAGCATTTTTAGAAAAGCAGAATTCATATAATTAGAATATATTTAAAATGGACTGACCTGTTTGCAAAGTTGAGCGTGATTATTCATTAGGAGTTCCATTCAGAGATCCATTAAGGAGCCATTCAATGGTACCCATTAACAGTTCATGCTTGAAAACACGACTTGAATCTGAATCTCAGCTCTGCATTTCTGTCCATACTGTGGGCACGTTACTTAATCTCTTTGTGCCTCAGTTTTCTCATCTGTACAATGGAAATAATAATAATGTCTTTTTCTTTTAAGAGAGAGAGCACGTGCACAAGTTGAGGAGAGGGGCAGAGAGAGAGAAAGAGAGAATCCCAAGCAGGCTCCATGCTCAGCATGAAGCCCAATTCTGGGCTTGATTCCGTTACCCTAGGATCATGACTTGAGCCAAAACCAAGAGTTGGACACTCCTGACTGAGCCACCCAGGTGCCCCAATAATAATGTCTTTTTATATAGTTGTGATAAAGATGATCATTTATGTAAAGACCTAAAAACAATGTTTTGCAATAATAAAGCACTCAATGATTGTATGTTTTTAACATTACTATCAGTTTCTTATTGGATGCTATTGAATTTATTTTTTTAAGATTTTATTTTTAAGTAATTCTACACTCTCTGTGGGACTTGAAATTACAACCCTGAGGTTATGAGTCGCACGCTCTTCTGACTGAGCCAGCTGGATGCCCCTGGATACTTTTGAATTTATAAAAATTGAGAGCCAAATAATAAAGTTGAAGATTTTTCTTTCATGTTTCAGATAACTGCATTACAAAATACTTTGGTTAAGCGTATTTTGAGAGTGTGCCCATGTCAGGCATTATGCTAAGTCCTGTGCAATACAGAAATGGATAAACCAGAAGACGCTAACTGCCCTCAAGGTGCTTATGATGAATGGGAAAGGCAGACATTATTAATGCTTTACTAATATTTAAGCTTTACTATAAGCCAGTTCTTTTGCTGAAACTGCTACAAAAGTTCTCACATTTAATCTTAACAACCATTCTCTTTATTAGATTTGTACTTTATCCTCATTTTATATATAAGCCTGAGAGAATTTAATTAACTTTCTCAACATTATATAGCTACTAAGTGACAGAATTGGAATTAAGATCCAGATTGTGTAATACCAAAGCCCCGGCCCTTCTTTAACCACCCTGCTGAGTGGTAAATAAACATACAGTAATAAATTGTGATTGTTGGAATAGGGTACTGATTAATCCTAGCCTACCTTTTGCTGAATAGATACAGGAGTCAAATAGAGATAAAAATATGTACTTTATTACTGTAAAGTTGGCATGGAGAATGGCTTGGGCAGGAAGCTCAAATGGCCTTCTTATTTTTTCCCTGCTGAGTTGAACTTGCACGTTCAATCCTAGGCAGGTTACCTTGAAACCTGATGACATTCCTTGCTCCAGGAGGTCCCAAAGGGCTTATCAGTAGAGGAGAGAACATGTTCAGCCTACAGGTGGGCAGGCAAACCGAGGTGGAGGGTTGAAGAGGATGGGTCACACAGCAGTGGCATTTTCTGTCTCACTAGAGCCATTGAGGGGTTTAGAGAAGAGTATAAATTGACTTCGTACTTCGAAGAGGGAAGAAGTTATTATTTTATGGGTTTGCAGGAACAGGAGTGGGAGAGAGGAGAACACTCCCTCCCTTTTTGCAGGATAAGGAAGGAAACAAGAAGGAGGGTGTTGTGACAGAGAATAACAGGCCTGTTGATGCATCTATGAGGGGGATGGCTGTTTAAACCAATGCTTGAAGAATATGGATTAGGCTGTAGGGTGGAGTGGAGGTGGTAGAGAAGAGCAGCTCAGAAACCAGAAACAGCTTGTCTGAAGAGTTTAAGGAACTAAAAGGAACCAGCATGTTCAAAACATAGTGCCTGGGGGACAGGAAGGAGTCCTGCAGAGGCAGGAGGGAGGGGTCGCTGGTGGTCAGATCACCTGAGCCTTGTAGGCTATGATAGGAAATTTACATTTTATTTTATATGCCAAGGACATTCCTTGAAGGATTTGAAGCAGTGCACGGTGTCATCTAGTTTATATTTTTATTTAAAAAAATTTTTTAATGTTTATTTTTGGAGGAGAGACAGTGTGAACTGGAGAGGGACAGATAGAAAGAGGGAGACACAGTATCCAAAGCAGGCCTCAGTCTCTGAGATTTCAGCACAGAGCTTGACCTGGGGCTTGAACTCATGAGCCATTGAGATCATGACCTGAGCTAAAGTCAGACACTCAGCCGACTGAGCCACCTGGGCGCCCTGGTATATTTTTAAAAGATTGAATTGGATGCTTGTGGAGAGTATATCAGAATGTAACAAAACAGAAGGTAAGGAGACCAGTATAAGAAGGCAGGCTGGTGATGAAGATGATTTGGACTAGTATGTTAGCAGTGAAATGAAGAGAAGTTGAATTAGAGATGTATTTTGGAGATGGAAACTACGTGACTTGCTGATAGATTTGTATGGGGACCAGGAGGCTGGAGGAAAAGAAGAACATGAGTGATACTCAGATGCCTGACTTGAGCAGTTGGATGGAAAGTCCATTTATTGAGATATAAGAGACAAGGAGGGAAATAGCTCTAGCTGTTTTGAACTTGCTAAGCTTTAAGGTGCTTATGTGTTTTTCATATGGAGATGTTAGGTAGGCAGTCAGGCTCAGAGAAGGAATTTCAGTGAGAAATAGACTTGGGAATTTTCAATTTAAGATGGCATTTACGTCTTGGATGGAGATGAGATAGATTATCTAGGAGAATGTAGGAGAAGGAAGAAGGCCCAGTGCCATGCCCTGAAGAACTAACAGAGAGTTCAAGTAGAGGAACCACATGCAATGAGGACAGAGAGGGAGCTGTCATACAGGTCACAGAAAACCAATAGAATGTGCTGATATGGACTCCAGAATGGAGAGAGTTTAGAGAAAGGGGAAATGTTAACCATGTCCATTTCTAATCCAGAAAAGTGGCAATTGGATTTGGTAACAGGTCATTAATGACCCGAGAAGAACAGTTTCAGTGTAACAGATTGAGGAAAGAATGGGAGCCAAGGAAATGAGTCACACCTTAAGATACATAGGCATTACCTGGAGATCTTGGCCTGAGATTCTGCATTTCTAAAGAGCTCCCCGATAATGCCATTGTTGTTGGTTTGTGGAGTAGCAGAGGTATCAATTAGTGGTTCTCAAACTTCACTATGTGTTAGAATTATGTGGCGAGCTTGATAAAATACAGACTACTGGACCCACTTCACTTTCCAATTCAGTAGGTCTGGGGTGGCACCTGAGAATGTGCACTTCTTACCAGTTCCCAGGTGACATGGATGCTGCTGGTCTAGGAACCATACTTGGAGAACCCTTGGAGAACTTTAACTGTGGTGGCGAGCTTTCAAGGGGAAGTTTTTGTTTGTTTGTTGAGGGTGGGAAATAACTAGAGCATATTTATGTTGAAGAGGATGATCCAAAACAGAGGGAGAAACTCAGAATGGAGAAAGAAAAGGAATGAAGGAGTAAAGTACTCGAGAGAATGAGGGAAATGGCTCTAAAGTAAGAGGTCTTGGGTTTTTGTTCCGAGTTATAGCAGGAGACAAAGCAGAGAAAGTATGTCCAACTACAGGTGCCCAGTAGGCAGTTGGAGCTTCTCTTTGATGGTTTCTGTGTTTCCAGTGAAGGCAAGGGCAAGTTTTGAGGGAAGAGAGTGAATTGGAGGTTTGAAGAGAGGGACTGTCAAATGATGACTTTGAGTAAGAAAATGGACATCCTAGAAAACAGTGGCAGTTTTAGAATACCTGTGTGGCTCAGTTGGTTGAGTGTCCAACTCTTGGTTGCAGCTCAGGTCATGATCTCATGGTTCATGAGTTCGGGCCCCATGTAGGGCTCTGCAGTGTAGAACCTGCTTGGGATTCTCTCTCTTTCTTTCTTTCTTTCTTTCTTTCTTTCTCTCTCTCCCTATTTCTCTGCCCCTCCCCTGCTCATGCTCTCTCTTTCTCTCAAAATAAATAAACTTTAAAAAAATCTTTTTAAAAAAGTGGCAGTTTTGAGAGCCTTATTTGAAGTCAAGGCCAGAAATTAGGAATGAAACCAGTCTGTATGAGTGTACATTCTTTTTTTTCTTCAACCACAATTAGTTCTTGGATTTAGACAAGGAGAATAAAATAGTTGAGATCACCCGAAGTCAGACTTTATCCAGGTGAGTATAGGAGAGAGAAGCAAAGAAATAAGAGAGCATGTAATCTAAGCCAGGCAAGAAGGGAAATGAAGATGGGACAGGGCTTGAAGGGTGGAATCAGGCAATAACAATGAGGTCCACAAATGTAGTCAGGATACAAGTAAACTAGAAGTAAACTAAAAGGCATAGAATGTTTGTGATGGAAAACGGGTGCTGGCATTCAAAATTGTGTAGGCAGGGCAGCTTTTGGTGGAGATCAAGGTCCAGGGTGTGACCACGGAGGTGGCTGGATGAGGTGGAGTTTCCCGGAGAGGTCAGGAAACTGAGAGGCCAGGATGTTGGATGTGCCTTCCACCTGGATGTTGAAGTTGCCAAGAATGATGACAGAAGTTGAGGGTGGAGAGAGACTTTGAGATAGGAACTAACTTTTCGGTGAATGATGGAAAATTCCAGGTCAGTGGATTATAGCAGCAGAGAGGTAGAGATACTTGTAATCAGGGGCTTTTGTAAAGCTTATGGAGAATTAGAGTCTGGAAGTAGGGATGGTTGGCAAGGAGGACATCTGCCCCACCTGCTGGACTTGAGGTACCTGGGCTATGCCCTCTAAGGGCAAGGATGTGAGACAAGTAGTGTCTTCAAGGTAGAGCCTAGATTCAATTAAATCAAAGAGATGGAGGGAAGGCTCAGAAAAGAGGTTGAAGATTTACAGGAGCGGATAACAAATTGGGAGTTGAAGAGCAAGGGTGTAGTGTTAGGATTTGGGGTGAAGGGAGGGGAACTTCTGGGACAAGGACAGAGTCACATGGGAAAGAGTTTGGTCATGGTAGATGATCCCAAAGTCTTGGATGCCCTTTTGAGACTGAGGTAGATAGGAGGATGAGGCATGAATGGATTAGCTGTCTCTAAAAATGATTAAAATACACATCAGGTTTCTTGCTGTAGTCCTACATGATCCAGCCTCTGTCGAGGCCTCTGACCTCACTCTTCCCTGCTCTCCCCTTGCTCACTGTGTCCCACCTACACAGGCCATCTTGATGCCCTCCAGCCTGCCGCAGACTTTCTACCATGGTTCCTTCTTTCTTTTGTTTGCACCAGCTCTTCTGACAGGCAGCTTGGCAAAGTGGTTGAGAGCATGAGCTGCGGATCCAGATTCCCTGCTCCTGCCACTTTCTAGCTTTGTGATCGTGGACAAGTTACTTAATCTCTCCAGGCTTCAGTTTCCGAATTTCTCACCGGGGTAATGATAATAGCATTCACTTCATAGGGGTGTTAGGGATTAAAAATTATTTTAATTTTAATTTTAAAGATTCATGTGAAGGGCCTAGAACAGTTTCTGGTATGTGGTAAAGACTCCAGGGGCACCTGGGTGGCTTAGTCGGTTCGGAGTCTGACTTCAGCTCAGGTCATGATCTCATGGCTCGTGGGTTTGAGCCCCGCGTCGGGCTCTGTGCTGAGAGCTAGCTCAGAGCCTGGAGCCTGTCTTTGGATTCTGTATCTCCCTCTCTCTCTGATCCTCCCCTGCTCACGCTGTCTCTCTCTGTCTCTCAGAAATAAATAAAACATTTAAAAAAATTTTTAAAAAGTCTCCATAAATATTACTAATATTATTTTTTCTTCTGTTTGAAGTTCTTTTTCCCTATACGTTTACATGGTTGCTCCTATCTCATTTGTTCAGTCGTCTGAGCTCAAATGTACTTCCTCAGACATTGTAGCTAAAGTAGCAAAACTCCACTGACTTTCTGTCATTTTTCCCCTTATTCTGTTTTATTTTAGTCCTAACATTCGTCACTATTTGAAATTCTGCTCGTTCCCTCCCCCTCATCCCTGAGGGCTGAGATTCGTTGGCCTGTTCCTTACTGCGTCTTAGCTTCTAAAAAGTAGCAGATACTTTGTAGATGTTCAAGAAATTGTCGTGCCAACTCTTTGCCCTGAAAGCATCCCAAGCCCTCCACTCTGATCAGGCAGTATTTGGTGGCAAGGTGACAGGGAGGCCTACGGCAGAGAAGACAGAGTCCAGCTCTTTCTATACCAGTCTGTTGGCTCATGTAGATCCGAGTGGCTGTGGCTGCTTGTTTTTGTGTTAATTGGGACACAGCTGCATCCAATTTTATTTTTATTTTTTAATTTTTTAATTTTTTTAACGTTTATTCATTTTTGAGAGACAGAGAGTATAAGTGGTGGAGGAGCAGAGAGAGAGGGAAACACAGAATCTGAAGCAGGCTCCAGGCTCCGAGCTGTCAGCACAGAGCCGGGCGTGGGGCTCAAACTCACAAACCTGAGATCATAATCTCTGTTGAAGTCGGATGCTTAACTGACTGAGCCACCCAGGTGCCCTCGCTTTTTTTAAAAAAAATTAACGTTATTCATTAATCCACTTTTAAATCTATTGTCTAGCTGCTTTCTGACTGTGACCATAGAGGTAAGGAGTTGTGACAAAGGCCCTAAGCCTCCCACAATCTAAACTATTTACTATCTGGCCCATGGAAAACATTTTCTGATCCCTGATCTAGATGCATTAAAAAAAAAAAAAAAAGATCAGAAGGAAACACCAGAAATAACAGATTACTTTGGATAGTGGGATTATAGGTTGTTTTCATTTTTTATGTTTACACTTCTTACTTTTTATGTATTTTTTTGTAGACCCATTTAGTCCAGAAATGGAAAAGCCTTATAAATACTAATTTTGAAGGATTTAAAGCACACTTAATGATGCGTCCTTTATGTGTTTTTGGTTTTTTTCCTTAGTGCTGCCTTTGACACAAAAACTGGGTTACGCGTGGCAGTGAAGAAGCTCTCTAGGCCGTTTCAGTCCATCATTCACGCCAAGAGGACCTACAGGGAACTGCGGCTACTTAAACATATGAAACATGAAAATGTAAGTTACTCATTCAAGGAAGAATAAATGCTGCCATTGAATAGACTGGAAAAAGTTGTGGTTTAATTACTGCAAATTGGTGTACATCAGAATGCTTCACTCTGTAGACTGTGTTTCTGGTATTGGGGTGTAGTGGCCACTGAGTTATATCAGGTCACCTTGGAAATCAAAATCCTCAGGGATCGGAGCCTTGGGAAACAATGGGAATATTTTCCCAGAGGCTGAGTTTTACTCAAATCATTTTAGAGGGAACGCATTAACAGATTTTTCTTTAATAAAAAGCTTTTTAAGAGAAAATATTACAAAACAAACTTGCATTCTTTACTAGATTTACTTCAGGCTGTAGTGTCCAGAGATGGGAGTCCAAGTTTATTTTATGTTATCATGGGTTATTTCAGTGGGGAACTTAGAGGCAGCATGCCTTAGGCTCACTGAATGTCCTTTCAAAGGTGGCTATTATTTTATGGATAATTTAATATTATAATTTTTCCTTTTTAATCTTTTTCAAGACCGCTTTTCCAAGTTCAGATATTTTAATAAATGCGACAAAGACACTGTTTTAGTTAAATATAACTTTTTCTTTTCTGTCAGTTTGGGAATTTGAAAGCAATACCATACTGCAAAGGAGTACTTAAAAATCCTAATACCGTGGGGTGCCTTGGTGGCTCTTTTGGTTGAGCATCTGACTCTTGATTTCAGCTGAGGTCATCATCTCACATTTCTGAGATCGAGCCCTGAATAGGCCCTGTCCTTGCCTGCTTGGGACAGCACAGAACCTGCTTGGGATTCTCTGCCTCTCTTTTAAAATAAATAAATAAACTTAAAAATCCCAATACAGTATATAAAGGGATGCGATTGGAATATTAGCTGAACATGAAAAAATTATTGAAGATACTTACTTTCTTAAATTTCAAAATCAAGTTTAAAAGAATTTGTGATTGTGTATGAAAGGAAATGTCAAATTTGTAGCATTGTAGAAACAACAGCCATAGAGATTTTAAGAGTCATTTGACCCTATTGATTGTTACTGTTGAAAAAAATTCAAAATCGGTAAGTTTACTACCTGACTATTCAGACCTTTTTTGTTTTAATAATTGAACTTTAAGAAAAAAAATTACAGAGATGTGATACTTTTTATTAACATACATTTGTTTCACAAGGTACAAAATTCTTCTAAGTTGGGAACATTGAGACTTAAATTTGGAATTGGATTATGGATGCTCTTATTATTACAACTGTAGCTTCTTATTTATTTTCATGTTTTATTTTAATTGCATCCTGTTGAGCAACTCCTGTTCTCCACGGGTAACCTCTATTCCTAGGTATAACGTATGAATATCCATGGGCAAATCTGAGTTTTTAAAAAGTTCAGTGCAGAGCTGCAGCCTTCCTAATCAGTGACATGTTTATAAGAAGTTGATATATGCGGAAAAAGCTAGCAGGCAAAGCTTTATTCCAGGGTCTGCATAAACTCAAGGTGGCCGGGGAGCTTAACTGATGCGTTTACATTTGGTTTTTAACATAGTTGAGTGTGTATGCTGTTTTTCATTACACATTAATAAATGTGACAAAAGCATTATCAGAGCTTTTAAATAAAGAATACTTTGAAAATGGAATGCAAACCCAACATTTATGGAACCCCAAAGTGCTTTCAGGAGTCCTGAGGATCCCACTGGTGTTGCCAGTGCTCATTTATGAACATCTGGCTTAGATTACCAGTGCTATACTTTATTGTTCTGCCTCTCTTCATAGACCATTTAAGCCAAAGTTTAGGGCAGGGATTATTTTGGGTTATCTGAATCCATGCCTTGGCTTTTCTAGTGATTATTAGAAACAACCTTACTTAGTTTTTTATGCCCTAATTTTCTGTTATGAGATACTTCAAAACATGTCTTATACGATATTGGGTTGGTTACATTGGGTCACTCTGTAGAAACTAAAAGGGCATAGTGATGGGATATAATTGTTCTACTTTAGGAGAGGCTAAAAGAATCTTTTAAAAAAGAGGGCTGATAGTATTAGGATTTTGATTTACATTAGGTGTTTTATAAGCAGCTCACTTAATAGCAGCGTTAACATGTTTAGGTTTTAGCAGTATCAATGTAGAGCTTAAATACTGTACTTAAATATTGGTGATCTGGTTTTGAACAAAAGAAGCACATGGCTCAAAATTTCATAGTTCTCTATTCTGTTGGCAAGTATTTGAAGGAGGAAAGGGAAGGGGCGAACAGACTTTGACTTAATGTAGAAAAATTACTGAACTTCATCCTATTCTACAAACACTTATATAGGAACTCCACTTTAATTCAGAAATCAACAACAATATTTGATGTCTTTAACACAAGTGCACTGAAACAATGACTTGGTCTACCATGGTAAGATTAAATCTAAGGCTCCCAAATAAAAATTTTTAAAGGATTCCTTAAATACTTTTAAATTTCAAGATGCACAGCTCTCTAGGCCCTTAGCTCCAGGCAATCTTTATAGTACCTGCCCTGAAGGCCAAAAGATGCAGCTGGCAAGATGCTCCCCTTTCATATTTCCTTAGAGCAGGTGTTAATGAGATCAAGGTCATAAGTTCAATCAGGAATGCACCAGGTAACTTTGTTCAGAGAGTAACCCTTACAGGCACAGAGGTCATTCCCCCTAACTCCTATTACCCATCTGATAAATGTGTGTCTGTGATTCGTTATCATTAATAAAAGAAATAACTTAAGATGAAATACTGATTTTGAGTCAGGCATTTTTGGGTAAGAAATCACGTGCATTTGGCAACTAGAAATTACATTTGTTACCAATATTTAATATAGTCAAGAGTTTTAAGCTGCTGCTGTTTTTGGAGGCCTAGTGGCTAGTTAAAAATTGTACAGTGGCCCAAAAGAGTCATTTATTTGTTTACTTTACAGATTTTATTTTTAAGTAATTATTACAATCAATGAGGGGCTCAAATTCACAACCCAGGCATGTCCTCTTGATTGTGTGCCAATTCGTATCACTTCTGTCTATGAGCTTTTTTTTTTTTTTTATTTTTTATTTCTAGGAGAGAGACAGCATGAGTAGGGGAGGGTCAGAGAGAGAGGGAGTCACAGACTCTGAAACAGGCTCCAGGCTCTGAGCTGGCAGTCAGCACAGAGCCCGACGCAGGGCTCGAACCCACGAACCGTGAGATCATGACCTAAGCGAAAGTCGGATGCTTAACCAACTAAGCCACCCAGGCGCCCCTTGTCTATGAGCTTTTGACTATTGTAGGACAGTTCTGGGACATTTGCTGATTATTTGTATTGTAAATGTTTTTTCTAAATAATTGATTCCTGGGTTACTTTTGGGTCTCTGAAAGCAGAAGGAGGGAAACAGGCGATAATATAACTTGAATTAAAAGGAGATTTCCATTTAAGGAAATGAGAAATGGGGGTGCCTGGGTGGCTCAGTTAGTTCAGTGTCTAACTCTTGATTTTGGCTCAGGTCGTGAGCTCATGGTGTGGGATAGAGCTCCTTGCACAGCATGGAGCCTGCATGAGATTCTCTCTCCCTGTCTCTCTGCCTCTACCCCACTGGTGCTCTCTCTTTCTCTCTGAAAATAAATAAACTTTTAACAAAGTAAGAATTGAGAAGTGAATAGATTATGGAATATTCCCCCAAGTTCCCCAGTTCTATTTTAATGCTGGGAAACTTGTTTTACAGTATTTTCCTTTTGATGAATACTCCATAAATACAATGAATGTAATGTAATTAATGTAAAAGCCCACAACAAAATTAAAAATACTTTCATGTAACATGGGTAGTTTTAATCTCATAAAATGTGTCCTTTTAAAGAAATTAAAATTTGATAGGCTATTTACTAACATGCTTGCTCAGTTATATTTTCCAAATCAGTTTATTGGGCTTCTTGCAGTCATGCTTCTCGGTCATTTGAATAATAATTTTGTTACTGGAAGTAGCTGCTTCTGATGGTTTCTGTGATTTGTATTTCGTAATTCTTTATATTTTTCTTTCTTTTTTAAAATTTTTATTTCTGAGAGAGAGAAGGAGAGGAAGCGTGAGCAGGGGAGGGTCAGAGAGAGAGGGAGACACAGAATCCGAAACTGGCTCCAGGCCCTGAGCTGTCAGCACAGAGCCCGATGCAGGGCTTGAATCCATGAACCGCGAGATCATGACCTGAGCTGAAGTCGGACACTTAACCGACTGAGCCACCCAGGTGCCCCAGTATTTTGTAATTCTTTATAAAACTCCAAGGGCTGTGATCACCACTTACTTTGGTAATCAACAGAGGGTCAGTCCTTTGTGCTAGGCACCTTCAGTTACATTGTCTACTTACTCTTCCGCACAATGCGGTAAAAATAAGCATCCCCCTCTCTCTCATATGAGGAAAATGAGGCTTGGAGAGGATTCCTTTCTTTCATTTATTTAACAAATATTAATTGAGGTGCTGTGTGCCAGACAGTATTCCAAGTGCTGGGGTTATCGGAATGAAAAAGACATGAGTTCATGGATCCAGGAAATGACAAACTGACTGTGGAGTTCAGACAGATGGCTGTTTGATTCTGAAATGCTTATTGTGTTTGCAAATTGAAGTTGGAGCTTTTATTTGGAAATGTTTTGGACTTCTGTTGTTTTACTGTCTTTGAGGTTACTCTAACATGAAAAATCCTATTTAAATTGATCTCTAGTGTTTTAATTTTACTTTAATTTGAAGATTTTCACAATCAAAAGTGAAATAATGTAAAACACTGTAAATTGTTTTAAACTTTTCCTATTGTACTGGGGAGATGGAGCACCTCACATAACAAGAATCAGTGATTTGAAAATAGTGGAATGGTTGAACAAAATCAGCTTCTAGATCTCAGTCACCTTGAGTACCAGTGGGGAAGAAAATGATTTGACTTAAATTTAAAGCACAATTCAGACCTGTTATAAGGTCACAGATACACTTTGGTTGGAATGTAAATTGACCTCACCATTATGTAGGACAACTTGACAGTATTAAGATCCTTAAATATATTGGTATCCTTTGATGCCGTTATTTCTTGAAGTTTATTTTCTGGAAGGAAATACAAGATGTGCAAAGTATATTTTACACACACATCTAGATGCACATGTGTGTACATATGTGTACACACAGTGCTCCTTAAATGTCCAAAGATAGGAAATTGGTTAATTAATGGTATATACAAATGTTAGAGCATGAAATATATTTGAGGATATGAGAATAGTCATTATATAGTGACAAGGCAGTATAAAAACTGTATGCAGAATATAACCCCACCTTAATTTACATATATCAGAAAAATCAAAGGAAATACCTCAAAATGTTAATGATAGTTATAATGGGTAGTACAGTTCTAAGTAATTTTGGTTTTCTTTTTTTTTTTTTAAGTTTAGTTATTTATTTTGAGAAAGAGAGAAAGCATGAACAGGGAGGGACAGAGAGAGAAGGAGAGAGAGAATCCCAAGCAGGCTCTGTGCTGTCAGTGTGGAGCCCGATATAGGACTCAATCTCACAAACTGCAAGATCATGACCTGAGCCAAAACCATGAGTTGGAAACGTAATCATCTGAGCCACCCAGGCATCCCAGTTTCTTGTATACAGTTGTCTGGCTAGTGATCTTACAGGTACTTTTTCTTTGAATAAGATGTAAAGTCTTGAGATGCTATTCTCCTTGACTTCCAAGGCCTTTTTTTTTGGCTTGTTTCCCATTTGGATTCAGGCTATATAATTGAAATTGCTTTTAAAAGTCTAATAGTTGAATGAGTGGAGTAACATTCTGATTGAAAGGTTCTTTTTCATGATAAGGTTTTGAGCATTGGTTTATTTTTACTTTCAGAGCTGTTTATTTAACTTGCTTGGTTAGAGAAGCATGCTAATGAGGCCATGGTCATTGGTTAGTTTTCATTAAGGCCATTTAGCTTTCATTTGTTTCATTTCCAGATATTCTTAACTCTGGTTTTAGGAGTAACCGATGGTGGTTGGAGGATGGTGGTGGTATATATGGATTGGTCAGTATAATTCCATGACCAGAAAAACTGCTCAAAGACCATGGATTACTGAGTATTAAGTAGTTTTTGCTTTATCCTTGCATAAAGATAGCCGTAAAATTTTTTTTAGGACTATTATAAGAATAATACCAAGAATATACTAAGAGACTATTTTGGAGCTCAAAAAATGTCAGTCTTGAAGACTACATCTGGAAAATTTTCATGGAATAATAATATGTTTAAAAAAGAAACATGATACTGGGCCACTTGTGTGGCTTAGGTGGTTAAGTGTCCTACTCTTGGTCTTTGCTCAGGTCATGATCTCATGGTTTGTAAGATCGAGCCCCATGTCAGGCTCTGTGCTGACAGTGCAGAATCTGCTTGTGATTCTTTCTCTTCCTCTCTCTGCCCCTCTCCCACTTTCATGCATGCTTTCTCTTTCTCTCTGTCTCTCAAAATAAATAAGTAAATAAACGTTAAAAAAAAGAAACATATAATAATAATAGTTATAGAAGTGTGACATTTTTCTGCTTGTTAATCATTAGCCTATTAGTGCATATGTGAGTCAAGAGCCCTAAATCTTTTTGCTTCTTATAAACAAGTGGACATTTAGCCAGTTCTAAAGAGATTAAGTCTCTTTAGAGTAATAGTAAAAATATTAATTTTTAGTAAAAATAAATAGTAAAAATAAAATGGGTAAAAAATAAGTTGTAGTTAAGTGTATGATGTTGTGTTATTGAACTGAGATAGTAGGAGTTGAAATTAGTTCCTATTAAAATGACTATGACCTGATGGGTACCACAGTTCTGTATTTATTTACTGTCTGATTTTTCTATTTTCTCACAGGTGATTGGTCTGTTGGATGTTTTTACACCTGCACGGTCGCTGGAGGAATTCAATGATGTGTGAGTGAACCTTTTGAATTTGCCTTCCTTAGGTAGATGAGAGTAGCAGCCAATTTCTATTCCTGAACTATTTAGCAGGAAGCAGACTTCAAAAGATTCTTTATCCCTGCCATCCAGCTCTCCAAGGGGACGGCGATGGGTACAGAGATGGTATGTTATGTGTGGTATAAATCCACGTGGGAGAGGTCGGTGCCCAAACTCCTGCTTTGTTCAAGGGTCAGATACATATTAGTATTTTCATCATTTCAGGCACGTTGTAAAGATGCAGTGGTGAGCCCTTGCAGAGTTCCATGGAAAGGAGTATAGGGAGTTTTGACTATGACTTTTGTTTACAAATTGCCTGTCCCACTTGTTAAAGAGATGCCTTTACACTTTACATCATTTAAATGTACATCAAGAAATGTAACCAGGCCCTGGTTCCATAGAAGCTCTTCCCTCTTTTTTGTTCCACTTGTGTGTGGAAATGATACTAGACCTTCATGCTCCTCTTTGAAGAACTGGATTTCTGTCCTGTACAAGGGGTGGGCCTCATGTATTGAGAAAGCTGATGAATCGTGCTGATTCTCCCAGTTGTGACCATCTCTGTTGTATCACCTGTGACCCTCCTCCCCCGCCCCCCCCAAAAAACAGAGCCTGAGATTCTCAGGAACCAGCAGTAGGAGTTTGGGAAAATGAAACCAGAGAGAAAGCTGCTATGAAGATATTTATTTAAGAGGTCACTACCGTGAGCAATTGAGCTGAAAACTGCCAGGATCTTCTCGGAAGCAGTTTGAATGTACCTCAGATGGGGAACATTTATCCCCTGGCCCCTGACCCCATTGGCAAGGGTTGTTCCATAGGGCATTAATGCCCAGGTTGCACATGTGTGAGTTCAAGATAAATTCCAGCAGGTGTTCTTGTGCGTGGAGTGATCTACTGTAGCTTTGCCAGTATCTGAATTAGCACACCTCACTCCCATCCCTAATTCACAGATATCCTATACCATAAGCAAGAAGGAACACCTTTAATTCCAACTTTTCTGAGATATAATTGACATAGAACATTGTGTAAGTTGGGTTCTGATTATTACTATTATTATTATTATTATTATCATTTAAGTTTATTTTGAGAGAGAGAAAGGAGACAGGGGAGGGACAGAGAGAGAGAGAGAGAGAGAGACCGCAGGGCTCAAAGTCATGAGCCACAAGATCATGACCTGAGCCAAAACCAAGAGTCGGATGCTTAACTGACTGAGCCACCCAGGCTCTGATTACAGGTTCTGATTACAGTAAAACCTTGGATTGCGAGTAACTTGTTTTGAGAGTGTTCTGTAAGACAAGCAAACATTTCTAATACATTTTGACTTGATAAACGAGCAATGTCTTGCAATACGAATTATACATGATGCCAAACATCACATGATCACAACTGAGCTGATGGTTCTTGAAATTCACTTTGATATACAAGTGATTTGGATTATAAGCACCTTTCCGGAAAGAATTGTGCTCGCAAACCGAGGTTTTGCCGAATTTATAAACAAGAATGGAGTTCGTCTCTTAGGAGCACATCTCAGGACCACTTGTTAAATATTTGCTGAGCACAGTGTTAGAAAACACCTCAAAGTAATGGAAAACACTACTCTTTCCCCTTGACAAAATCAGAATCTTACTGGGGGAATTTTAAAACCCATTCGTAACCAGGTTATGAATTGGCTGTATGACCTTGGACTAGTCACTTTGCCTCCCTGGGCCCCAGTGGTTCTCTAATGAAGCCTAGTAAGCAAATGATGAAAATTGGGGCAGTTGACTTGTGAAGTGTTTTTAATACTAGAGAATCTCTGAAAATAGAATGGTGAGTCTAAGTTTGCCTTAGGAAAATGTTTCGTTTTTTATCTTTCTATGATGTTCGTATCACTGAAAAACCTTAGTGTCTGTCCAGGCCTGTGGTTATTTCAGAGTTTTCCAAAGTCATTTCAGAGTTTGCATGAGACCAAACTTCTTCACCTACAATTAATTGCAAGGTTTGCAAAAGTAAATACTTTCAGGGCCAAATAACATGAATGAGGCTCAGCATTGTACAAGTGGGAGTGGGGGGGGCGGTGTGTGTGTGGTAAAACAAAATACTTCCTTAAAGCAGTTAAATCTGCATTAAAACAAAACATGCAAACAAATAAAAACCCATTATTCTGGCCAAATCAAATATGCTGAAGGCTAGGGTGGTTCTGTAGCCTGCCAGGTTTAGAGTAGGTTGTAGTTTTGATCATGAATTTTTGTGCTAATTAATAAAATCTCTAGTTACTTTTCATATTTACAGTCGAATTTTAATCATGTGTTATGTGTATTTGTGCCTTTATGTTGCAGTTAGCACTTTTCATTTATCATACAGTTCAAATTTTTACTGAATTTTTAACTTCTTGGTTAATAGGCATTCTGCACACTTCATGTGAAAGACTATACTTTTTTAAATTTAAGTTTCATTTTAAAGTGATTTCTGCCCCCAACATGGGGTTTGAACTCACGATCCTGAGATCAAGAGTCACATACTCTAAGGACTGAGCCAGCCAGGCGCCCCCTGCAGGAGTGTACTTTTGAGAAAGGAACAATAGGTAGTGAGTTTGGGTCATTAGGCACAATGTGAATATAACAGAAAGAATTATTGTTTGGAAAATGTGGAGTTAAAAGAGGAATATATGAAGTTGTTCATATATATATGTGTGTATATGTGTATATATATATACACATATACACACATATATATATCTTTTTTTAATGTTTTATTTATTTCTGAGAGAGAGAGACAGTGTGAGCAGGGGAGGGGCAGAGAGAGAGGGAGGGAGATACAGAATCTGAAACAGGCTCCAGGCTCTGACCTGGCTGTCAGCACAGAGCCCGACACGGGGCTCGAACCCATGAACTGTGAGATCACGACCTGAGCCAAAGTCGGACGCTTAACCGACTGAGCCACCCAGGCGCCCCTACGAAGTTGTTCTTGAGTGCTGGAGGAGGTGGTTGACAGATGGCAAAATTTTGTAGATTGGTGATTGGGAGTCATTTGAACATTTCTGTTGGCTTCTTGATAGTAATGTTTGGTGGGAGGTGGCCTATAGATGCATATTCGTGCTGCAAATATTTAGCTAGCAAAAGAAATTTAAAAAATTACTTTTAAAGTGTTTATTTACTTATTTTGAGAGAGAGAGAGAGAGAGAGAGCATGCATGAGGGAGGGAGAGAGGTAAATGAGAGAGGGAGAGACTCCCAAGCAGGCCCCACACTCAGCGCAGAGCCCAATTCAGGCGCTTGATCTCACAACCGTGAGATCATGACCTGAGCTAAAGTTGAGTCGGTCGCTTAATCAACTCAGCCACACAGGCGCCCCTAGAAATCCAAAAATTTTAAATGGCACTGGCCACTTAATACTGATTAGAACCTAGCCCCTAGAGTAAGCTGCAACTCTGTGCAAAAATACTGCCTTTTCTTAGGGATGTCGGTTCTCTAATCAAGCTTAGTAGGCAATGAAGAGTTTTTGGACCCGTAGTGGGAACTATTTCCTCAAATTTCCAGAAAAGAGAATTATCATGGTAAGTGAAAGGCAGACCCTCCCTACTATTTTCTGCTGCTGCTTTTTCCCTTTTTTTTTTTTTAAACACCTTCACATTGCAGGTTTCTTATACCTGAGTTCCTTATCTCTGCTTAGTTCTTGAAGAGGAAATAGAAGTGGGGTTTTAGATTCTGCTGCCATTTAGCCGAAGACCTTACAACAGGGTCAGCCAGCAACCACTGTTTTAGTGAAAACCAGTGTGCAGATTATCACCTAGTTTAGGGTTATACTTGATAAAAATGACTGTTCATCTAGCAAGTGTAGCTTTTTATGTCATTTCAAAAAAAAGTTGCTGAGCATGTTGAATAGGTAAAGGGAGTTTCTGGATTTACATCTACTCTGATTTCATTCAGTATTTGAACACCCATCCTATGCTAGGCATGGTACTAGCCTCTGGGGAATGTAACAGTAAATAAGATAAGCATGATATCTGATAATAGAGTTGAGACTCCTAATGGGAGAAAATTAAATTTTTAATAAACAGTAGGCAGTGTGGTAGGTTCCAGAAGAGCTTACATGATCTGTTCCTGTGCACTCCCTGACCACATCTGATATTCTTCCCACTCACTCTGCATTCCATCCGGCCTCTCTGTTCTTCTTTGAATATGGGCATCCACATTCCCAGTGGGACCTTGATCCTGGTTTCTAACGTTGGCCTGAACACTCTCCCCACATAGCCACATGACTGGCTCCTTCATTTCTTTCAGGACCCACTCAAAGGTCTCTTCACCAGAAGCTCTTTTCCCCTCACTCACATGGCTTCAGCCTACTTCCATCAGTGTCTACACCTTACTCTGTGCTGTTCTTCGCACATTTTACCATCCTCTGTTTGTTATTGTGTCTCTTCTCCCTCTGGCTTGTACGCCCTTGTAGAGTAGGGAGTTTGTTTTCTTCCTTGTTGAAGAAAAGTATCCCTTTAGTACTTAGAGATTTCAGATAGGAAACTGCAGTTGAGAGAGAAGAACTGCAGTCTATATTACTACGTATGACATTGCATACATCTCAGGTCTTTTGGCTCTAAATGTATTTATAGTGGCATTTTTCTTGATCCAGGGCTATGATTATTACTTGAAAGTCTGCTAACCTTTCTTATTGGGTAGATACTATGATTGGTTCTGTGTAAGATGTCACAACTAAAGGCCTTCCAGTTACATGTGGTGCCTGTTATTAATGAGATGAAGCATGAGTCTTTGCCTAAAATAGTTGAAGGACCAAGTCAAATTTCTAGAAGCAACATACAGGGTGTTAAGTGACCTCAGAATATAGGAAAAACTTAGTAGAGGAAATCCTCTAAACAAAGTAATAATTGTATCTGAAGAAACATAAATATAGATGGGGCATAGAGGTTGAAATCTATTCCAGACAAAGAAATGAACAAAACATGTAAAGTGTGCAGAAAAAGAGATTTGATTGAATGGAAAATGTTAAAGGAGTTGATAGATAAGCATTGATTTTTCTTTTATATTTGGGTCAACACTGTGTAAGTAAATTTTGATTGACTTTTGTGGCAGAGAAGAGTTCTCCTAATTTAGCAAAAAAGCATTATCTGCCTGGAAATACTGCTTTCCTCTATCACTGTGAAAGAAATACCCAGCCTCATTGTTTGGGCTTACAGAAATACTTTTGTTCTTTGCAAATAGGCTGAGCGCCCTAGATAGGTAATACAGGAAGAGAAGCATTCTGGGAGAAAGATGAAGGAGTTAACTGCATCAACAGTTATAGTTGCAACTTACTTCCTTCTCAGGTCTGCTGAAATGAGGGTGGACAGTTGGTAAAGTTCCTTGTAGCTGTCTTCAGTGACTTACATTTAATACCATTGAGTTTTTGTCTGACGTGGTCAATAAGATGTCCCCTTTTTCTCAAATGAGCTCATTTGAAAAAGTAAAGAAGCTTCAGGGTCTGGCTTGCGTTTGGGTCCTTCAATAAATCTTTTCCTAAGATTTGGACTTAGAGTTTGGGTCCTTCAATTAAGTCCTTCCTAAGTCTGGGTTGGGGCCCTCTCCTGTGTGTTTCTCTAACACCTTGATATTTTGTAGCTTGAGTCATGCTCTGTTATGAGTTTATATTTATAAATGCCTTCCTCTCATCTAAATTCTGTAACTTTTCATCATTGCATCCCCAGTGCTCAACAATTAATATTTGTTGGTGAAGTGATTGAAGAAATAACCTTGTGCTGTCTTGTTTATAACTGCTTGATGATCTAATTTTCTGGTAGTATGCTTAGTATATTCTCTTTTGACTAGCTTTTTTGTTTATATCCTTTAATGTAGACCATATGGTAGAATATTGAGTCTAGGTTGATTGATGCAGATAATGTAGAGGCCACCTCTCAGTAATCTTTGCTTCAAATGAGAAGTGTAGTTTGTTGTGAAATAAGCTGGCTAAGCCATCCATGTGGCTACTAAATGGTGCCTTTACTCCTTACAGTAGAACCATCTGGTCTGCTTACCAGATAAGATCTTTGGCAGAAGTATTTTAATAAGATGTGTCTTGCTTGGTCTTACTAGTAATTCTGTGTGCAGTGTCCTGGGTCATTAGATTCTGTTCAGTAGTAATTGCCTACTATTCTACCAGATACTATTCTAGTTTCTTTAGATACTACAGGGAACAACAATAATTTTGTCCTCCTTGAGCATTGTACAGATAGATAAAAATAAACAATGAGCATAAAAAAGTTTACTGTATTAGCAGGCAATAATGCTATGGACAAAAAGAAAAGGTAGCATAGGAAGGGCAATTTGGAGTGTGAGGGCATGGTGTGAGATGTACTTTTAAATGGGGTGGACAGTGGCCTTCTCATTGAGAAGGTGAATTTTGGAGCAAACATTTGAAGGAGTAGAGGAGTTAGGCTCATGGATATTCTGGGGGAAGAGCATTCCTGGCAGAAGAGCATTCTAAGCAGAAAGAGCAGCCAATGCAAAGGTCCTGAGACAGGAGAGTCCATGCTGAATTGGAATTGCAGCAAGGGGTCCCTATGCCTGGAGTAAGGAGGCCAGTGTGGAGCTGAATGGAATAGGGGAGAGAAGTAGATGATGAGGTCAGGGAGATAATTGGGAATAGGGTACTGGATTATAAGGCCTTATTGGCCATTGAAGGGATTTTCATCTTTATTCTAAATGAAAAGGAGAGAAGTGATATGATCTGGTTTTTATTTTTAAAAATTGCTCTCCTGCTGTGTTGCAAATAGACTGCAGTGAGTCCGGAGGATTGCTGGACGTGTTTCAGAGGCTTGTGGTTACAAATTGTCAATCCCTGTGATTATTTTAAATACTTTGTTTAAATATGGATGTGTTTTTCCCCTTGTGATGATTGCTTTATCAAATAGGGCTAAAAGTAGTAGACATGCCAGTCTATAGATATAAGAGAGATTTTTTTTTTTTCTATGTAGGTTTTTTTCTGATTGTATCATGCTTTAAAAAGAAAGGTGGAAGGGGAGGAGTCTTGACAATTGGGTGTTATCCAAGAAGTGCTTCATAAGTGAAGTTCTAAAATGGGGCACTGTCTAGAGGACTGAAAATCTCTTAATGAAGAGTTCTGCCTTTTTGCTGGTACAGTAGACTTTACTTATCACTTTGAGAAATGGTGATTTGTGCTCCTTACATTTGATTAAAGTTAAAGGAGACCATCTTCCAAGAAAAGTGAAGAACAAGATTTCAATTGGGCCATGAAATTATCTTTTCAGTCTTTAATAAGTCCTATTTACTTAATTCATCTAAGGATGGGAGAACTATTGAGGGGAAAAGAGGGGCCCATGTCTGTCCACTGGCTGCAACCTCAATGCTCACAGCTTACATTTGCCCAGAATCCAGAGGCCTCCTCGGCCAAGGACTCCATAATGCTGGATACTTTCACCCTGATATCATCATAGGCCTGATCATTCTGTCCTACATTATCTGTCGGCTCTAGTGGCCTGCAGCTGCGATAGGGAGCCCTCAGCAGTTCACCTGGGAGGGATGAGGCTGAGGATGCTGGTCGAGCATCCTGCTTGGCTGAGACACCAGTGGATTTTTGTTTCTGGTCATTATTTTGGCTCCTGGTGTCCAGTCCAGCAAGAGGCCTCTTATCAACAGCAGCAACCCCGCTGCCCAGGAGACCTCTTCCAGAGTCTTCTGGATGTGGTTAACCACTATTAAGCTGGGGGCTGTTTGAGCTATAGATACAGGGTGCTGAGGACACAGAGCTGAAATGTAGACTCATTAAAGTTACCATGGAGAACTGCTCAAATATTCATCTTGATAGCCTTTGTTTAGGTGTAAATGCAGCTGTGTTTGATGCTAAAATATGTTCTTTCCTTTCCCTGTCGCATGCAGGGGGTCCCTTGTAAGTTCAAGAGCACATTGTCTATCTTCGCCTATGAAGTCACTTTATCAGTGTCTTTACAGATTGTTCAGTCTAAGGTTGTGTGATATCCCCGTCTCACTCTCTAGCCAGAAGGCACTTGTCATTTGACTTTAAGATTCATCACATTTTTTCCATTCCATACCACTTGTGCCCCTGGTTCTCATTTAAAGAGAGAAACAGTTATTTGCCCTCATTCTTTGTCACTGGCTCAGTTATAAATGATTGAAATAGGGTAGCTATAACTCATCTTGTTATTTGAGGAAAAATATCTCTCTTACCCTAAATGAATGTTTTTAATTTTGTCAGATGTTCCTATTCTGGGAGAGAAAAAAAAAAAAAAACAAAAAACCTTTCAACTTATTTCCTTGTCCAATTGGGGTTGAGGAAGCCATGTATTTTGGAATCCAGACTAGACTTGGGCCCCAAGTCTGTGGTAGTTAATTTCTTTGAAAAGTCCATAATCTTTGTTCTACATTTGATTTTCCTTTCTAGCTTAAAAATAAACAAGGAGGGGGGGAAAATATGGCAGAACTAGATTACATTCCAACTTTCTCAAGTCAAACCCCTGTTAGTTTATTTGAAGTATTATGAACACTGACAGTAATCATGTCTTTACTAAAGGTAACTAAATTTGCTTTCTGGAGACAAATGCTGCAGAAACGTGGTTATCCATGAATGCTCCTTTTGGAATAGATTTATTTAAAATGTGTTCATCTACATGTTCTTCTCCCTCCCTCGTTCACCGTTTTAAAAGTTCATACCTCTTCCGTAAACATTCAGTAGCTTTGCATGATGCTTGCTTTTGTCCACTGTCAGAAGATTTATTTTGGAAACCTTTCTGTATACGACGAGCTGGAATTTGACAGTTGGTTGTTGTGGATTGGTCTTCTGGGTTTGTGGAAGCAACATACAGTGATTAGGTTAGTTCCCACAAGACATTTCTGCCATGAATGCTTTTTAGTTTAGTTAATTGTAGCCTGGCAGCAATGCACGATAGTCATTACTGTATAGACTGATTAATCTAATGTTTGGACAGTCTCACCCTCTGTCTGGAAATTTTAGTGATAAAATAGATGGGGTCTTTGATGAGGACAGTGGTGGAATATTCTAATTAAAACATTCTCTCAGGGTGTGCACTCATTGGTCATCTAGCTGTATAGGGTTTCTTACGTCACTGGTAGCCATTTAAACACCGTAGTTATACTTGCAATGACCATGTTTGCATTGGTAATACTGCTTACCACCTTTGTGAACTAGAACAGACATATTAGAGAGTTAAGATTTTTAGGTTTTATTTCAAGACCAATTAAGATAGATTTTAAGTGGAATCACATAGAACAATGTTCTCTTTGCTTACCTTTTCTCCTTAAAATTATTTTTTAAAGGCAAGAGAATAATCCTTTTACTATCCAAAGTCATAAATGTAATCCTTTGCAAAACACTTATAAAATAGAAAGTGGGTTCCCTCTTCCTCAACCTGAGCCTTGTAGTTTGTCATCATTGATATTAATGGGTATGGCAACCAGTATACCAGATCTTTGGGGAGAAGTCCTGATTTCAAAATATCAACTGGTTAATGATAACATTCTCATATTTGTCAGATTATGTGTTAGTTGGGGCTAAAAATATATAGTGACTGTGATTGAGATGGAATATTGCTGGGCTGTTGCCAACCTTCTTTCGGGAACGATTTTCATACTAAGTATTGAGAATTATTATGGAAATTACCTGGAGATACTGCTTCCCTGATTATTGTGACACTTAGAAAACTTTCTTTTTTAAGAAGATCCTTCTTTTGACTTAAATTTGAAGTCAACTGGAAGAATTTGGAGGCAATATGTGCTGTGATTGAGATGATGGTCCTGGGGCACCTGGGTGGCTCAATCAGTTAAGCATCTGACTTCAGCTCAGGTCATGATCTCACCCTTCATGGGTTCAAGACCCGCATCTGGCTCTGTGCTGACAGCTCAGAACCTGGAACCTGCTTCAAGTTTTGTGTCTCCCTCTCTTTCTGCCCCTCTGCCCCTCCCCTGCTTGTGCTCTGTCTCTCTCTCTCTCTCTCTCAAAAAGAAACATTAAAAACAAAAAAGACCATGGTCCTTAGAGCAAATAGTTTTTGATTCAACCTTCGATATTATCACTCTTTTAACCATGAGCAAGTTACATATCCTTGTTCTCTCTCTGTTTCCTCAACAGTGAAATGGGAAGGCTAGTGGGACCTACGTTACAGAGTTGCGGGGAAGAATGCATGAGACACAGGCATGATAAACAGTGCTCGACACAGGACGAGCCCTGACTACATTTGGTTATGTTATGTTGAACTTGGAACATCTCTTAAAAGAGAACTACCTTTATGAAATCTTTCACAAAGTCCAATTTACTCTTTAAATTACATTTAGAGTCTGCCCTTTCCTCAAGGAGTTGTAATTGTGCAACCTTTAAAAATACAAAATGCTAAAATCTTACTTTTATATCTCGGCTAAGTTCTTTTGATCTTTGTGAAATTGGGAACTGACCATATCAGCCGAAAAGGGAAATTACAAAACAGGAAAAAATTTCAATTCCTCTTTAAGGAGAGAAAGTAATAATATAGTGTGTGGTGTGTGTGTGTGTATGAAGAGAGATCACATGCCCTTTTATATAATAAATTAATAGATTTAAATTTGCTGGTCTAGTGTCTTTTCCTCCAAATTTATAAAATATAAAAATAGAAATGAAATGAAATCAGCATTTGTAATAGCTCAACTGGTATACATTATCATTCAGCCTCAGGAACGAGTAGTGATTCTTACACATTAGATAAAACCTAATTTGATTTTTTTTTTGTCTTTTTTTTTTTTTACAAATAGTTTATTGTCAAATTAGTTTCCACATAACACTCAGTGCTCATCCCCAAAGTGCCCTCCTAATTTGATTTTTAAAAATTTGGCCTTTTTACCACTGATCTGGTTATTATGTTCCCATAGCTGTGTAATAGAGTAATGAATGAGTAAGGCATTGCGTCTAGAATATTCGTGGTGAACCTGTTGGACTTGAATGTAATCGTTTCCCTAATCTTACCATGTAAGGTTTATAACCAGCACCACACCTGTGAGGAGAGATTCTGGAATGCCCCATTTTGCTTATAGATCATATTCCTCCTTCCTTTAATGAATACAAGAATATTGTCAGTGAGCAGTATCCTTTTACCAGTGAATCCTGAAAAAGGAGAATTATAATTTGAAAATTATAATTTGAAAATACTCCTATTTTAGAGCCTACAGCTTGGTTTATAATGAGGTGAAAATAACAATGATAGATTTAAAAATCAAGATACTTTATTATGGCCATGTATTTAGTTACACTGTATATTTCTCATGCAACATTAAAAAAACCTGATACTAACACATATATCAGTCTGATCTTCATCTTTGCTTTTTCCTTGTCTCTTTTTTCAGAGAGCCTAGAAAAGGATACATCAAGTAAGAATGAGCACAAAAAGTGTTAGAAAAATAGATGGCACATGGTAAAGTTAGGGTAGGGTGTTAAAAATGAGCCCCGCATGAGTAGTTCCTAAGTTTTTAGCTGTCACTGGCCTCCCTTCCCCTCTTCTTCCCCTCTTTTAGTGTGGCCCCCTTCCCTTCCCTTGTTCTCCCCTCCCCTCCCCTCCCCTGCCTTCTCTTCCCTTCCCTTCCGTTCTCTTCTCTTTTCTTTTGTTCATCATGATAACTGTACTCTTTTATCCCTATCACCTATTTCACCTGTCCCCCTGCCCACCTCCCCTCTGGTAACCATCAGTCTGTTCTCTGTAGTTAAGAGTCTGTTTCTTGGTTTCTCTCTCTCAATCTCTCTCTCTCTCTTTCCTTTGTTCATTTGTTTTCTTAAGTTCCACCTTTGAGTGAAATTATATGGTATTTGTCTCTCTCTGATGGACTTATTTCACTCAGCCTTATACCTTCTAGCTCTATCCGTGTCATTGCACTGTGTATATACCACATATAGTATATGTAATATTGCACTGTGTATATACCACATCTTCTTCATCTATTCATCAGTCAATGGACACTTGGATTGCTTCCATACCTTGGCTATTAATAAATAATGCTGCTATAAACAGAGGGGTGAATGTATCCCTTTGAATTAGTGTTTTTGTATTTTGAGGCTAAATACCCAATAGTGTGATTACTGGATCGTAGGGTAGTTCAGTTTTTAATTTTTTGAGGAACCTCCATACTGTTTTCCACAGCAGCTCCACTTGGTTTGCATTCCCACCAATAGTGCATGAGGGTTCCTTTTTCTCCGCATCCTCACCAATACTTGTTTCTTGAATTTGTTATTTCAGCCATTCTGACAGGTGTGAGGTGGTATCTCATTGTGATTTTGATTTGTATTTCCCTGATGATGAGTGATGTTGAACATTTTTTCATCTGTCTGTTGGTCATCTGGATGTCTTCTTTGGGGGAAATGTCTTTTCATGTCTTCTGCCCATGTTTTAATTGGATTTTTTGCTTTTTGGGGTTGTATCAGTGCTTTATTTTAGATACTAACCCTTTATCATTTGCAGATATCTTCTATTCAGTTGACTGCCTTTTAGGTAATTGCCTTTTCTTAAAAACGTCTGGAAGTCTTATGAAGATAAGAGCTCTCATAGGGGTCTGGATTATTGTGTAACTCTCCATTAATTTCTAGGTATCTGGTGACCCATCTCATGGGAGCAGACCTGAACAACATTGTGAAATGTCAGAAGCTTACGGATGACCACGTTCAGTTCCTTATCTACCAGATTCTCCGAGGTCTCAAGGTATAGTCTCCCTTTCTCCATTTCAGGGTTTAAGAGGAGGAAGAAAAAGATGAAGAAGAGGAAGAAAACCCCTTTCTTATGGAAAGTTTCAAACACAAAATCACAAGTACAATTATAGTGTAATGAACCCCTATGTTTACTCAATGACCACAGCTACCAACATATGGCCAATCTTGTTTCTTTTGTATCCCCAAGCCCTGGATTATTTTAAAACAAGTCCAGACATCGTATCATTCTACCCATAATAGATATTTCAGTAGGTATGTCTGAGAACTCAGGACTCTTCTTTCTTACATCTAAAGAGTAGTAATAATCTCTTGATCTAATCTGATGTCTGGTCAGAGTCATGTTGAAACTTTAAAAACCTAATTTTTTAATAAATTTTTTTAATAAAGAGGCTAATTTATTTGTGGGAAGAGCAGATAAGTAATGTTTTAAAATTAAAGCACCTTTGACATTGACATTTGACAGCTTTGAGTCCATAGTAAGCTCCAGAGCACTAGCCAGAAAACAGGTTGAAAGCTGTGTCACTCCTACTTCAACTGTATGAGTAGAGTTGATGGTATAGAAATCATAGTTATGATAAATGTTCAGATTACTGATAATTGTTGTCACTTCTAATGCCACTATTTAATTCTACTAGTTCTTACTGATTAATGAAAATATACTTCAATGATGGCATATGGCCATAAGAGGTTGGAGATAACTTTTTGATTTAACCAATTTTTTTTCTCTTTCACAGTATATACATTCAGCTGACATAATTCACAGGGTAATGTATTGTGATTTTGATTGAATTATTTGGGGAGGGGTCACTGAAGTGGAGAGGAGTGGCAAGTGGCCAAGATCCTAATCTAAACCTCCTTTGCTATTGAACTATTGATTATAACTTTAAGTTTAAACTTATTGAAGAAAGAAGATGTATAATTTTTAGCTATTTAAGGCTAATTAGGGTTAGGTAGTAGTGACTGACTATAGACAGAGATCTTTTATAGCTGGATAAAGTCTTACCTTTATGTTTGGATCTTCTTCATTACCTGTGGGAAGAAAACCTACCATGAATCATAGAGTTGATTATGTCCTCTCTGGACTTGCTTCCTAGGACCTGAAACCTAGTAATCTAGCTGTAAATGAAGACTGTGAGCTGAAGGTAAGATGAAGAGACAGTGGGAATTGTTTGTTTCCACTTCTTTTTAAAAAATTTTTATTATTGAGAAACAGAGACGGAGTATGAGCAGGGGAGGAGCAGAGAAGGGGAGACACAGAATCTGAAGCAGGCTCCAGGTTCTGAGCTGTCAGCACAGAGCCCAGTGTGGGGCTCGAACCTATAAACTGCGAGATCATGACCTGAGCCAAAGTCAGACGCTTAACCGACTGAGCCACCTGGGCACCCCTGTTTGTTTCCACTTGTAATTATATGTTTGACTAACCAGGCAGACTTATGTAGTAAATAGGTTCATAAAATCATGGCTTTTTATCTGAAAATTCACATTTTCCTTCGAAATATCAGAGTTTGAACTTTGAATCACAGACTTAGTAAGTTTCGGTTTAAAGGACAATGAAGGTGGCATCAAATGTCTTACTTTCATTCTAAAATAAAGTTACATTAAATTTAATTTATTAGTTATGATAAAGGAAAACTATAGTCTGAATATTAAGCAAGCAATCCTAAAAAGATAATTACTAGATTAGTTTCCTAAGAGAAGAATGGCAAAAGCCACTCATTCAAAATAATTCAAATAGGAAATAAATATAGAGAGCAAGTGGCTTTGGAATAATTTTTTTTCTCATTTTTATATCAGTCTTTTAAACATAATAGAATAAATAAAATAACAAAACAAAAATATAATAAATAACAAAATATAACAAAAAGGATCATTTTAAGTGTACGCTTGACAAATTTATATATCCATTTAATCACCAACATAATTAAAATAAAGAACACTTTATCACTTCAAAAAGTTGCTTCTGCTCCTTCCTAGCCAGTCCCCACCCCTCTCCCTCTAATCGTGGACCACTGATCTGCTTGCCGACACCATAAATAGATTTATTTTTTCCTGGAATTTCACATCAGTGGAATCATACAGTATTTGTGTGTGTGTATCTGACTTTGCTCAGTAGAATATTTTTGAGATCTGTCTGTGTTATACCTACTGATTCATTCCATTTTATTGTTGAATAGTATCCATTTTATGAATAGGCCACAATTTGTCTATCCTTCTACCTGTTGATAGACCTTCGCTTCAGTTCCAGTTTGGGGCTGTGCAAAGCTGCTGTGAATATTCGTATGCAAGCCTTTGTGTGGTTGTATGTTTTCATTGCTCTTGGGTAAATGCCAAGGAGTAGCATTTTTGTTTTGCTTTGTGTAATTTCATTTTTTAAAGTTCTTGCTGTGTTTATCATGTATTCCAAGCATAGACTTGGAGGTATATTTGTGAAAGTGCTGTATTGTTCTTCCTATTTCTGAGGCACTCGAGTTTTTTCCCCTCCTGCCTTACAAGTCTTGGGAGCTTGACTGTTTCAGTGACTGGTTTCTCTTCTCTCCCTTAGATCTTGGATTTTGGACTGGCTCGACACACAGATGATGAAATGACAGGCTACGTGGCCACTAGGTGGTACCGGGCTCCTGAGATCATGCTGAACTGGATGCATTACAACCAGACAGGTATTGCTTTTATTGGTTACTTAGCACCTTTTCAGTTACCATGTTCGGTATATTTGGGATTCTCAGAAGTGGAGGTGGTGGTGGCCAATGGGAGGAAGCATCTTTTTTTTTTCCATCAGTAATCCTTTTAAAGTCAACAGATAATATTTTAGTTGCTCAGATAGAGAAGATGGGGGGATGGGTCATACACAGGTTTCAAACTTTATGACTTAGCAGTTGAGTTTTTATTTATTTAGATTTCCAACATATTCTGTGAGTACTTCTACCTGAAGACAATGAGTTCATAATTTTAAAAAAATTTGTTTTTAATGTTTATTTATTTTTGAGACCGAGAGAGAGCATGAGTGGGGGAGGGGCAGAGGGAGAGAGGGAGTCACAGATTCTTAATCAGGCTTCAGGCTCCGAGCTGTCAGCACAGAACCCTGTGTGGAGCTCAAACCCATGAACCATGAGATCACGACCTGAGCCGAAGTCGGATGCTCAACCGACTGAGCCACCCAGGTGCCCCAATGAGTTCATAATTTTAATCTTTCAACATTACTTGGGAGAATCCACCATTTCCACCAATAAGAATCTCTACCCCTCCGTGGACAACTTATTTCTCTTACCTTAACTATGTTTTGACACCCCACCTATGAAGCCCTGTAGGGGGTGAAAGTCTTAATAAGCTTACTTCCTTAAAGATGAGCATGAATCGTGGATCTCAAATGTCTTAAATATTAATTTGAATATTTCACTTCTAGTTCTAATTCCATTTGTGGTCAGGTGTGACAACAGTGACATTGTGTGCCCTTTTCTCTTTAATTTTGCCAGTTGATATTTGGTCAGTGGGATGCATAATGGCCGAGCTGTTGACTGGAAGAACGTTGTTTCCTGGTACAGACCGTATCCTTTAAAAAGTTTTGGATTCTTGTTTCTTACTGTATTCCAGCGTCCATGGAAGTATATGACTTTTCCCTATCTCTAGGGAAGGCTCTCAGTTACTTGCTTATATAGTTCGGACGTGCGTTATGCGATCTGCCCTCTGGCTGAGTGTCTTACCAACAAAGTGCCTTTAGTTTTCCTTGTGTGAGTTGGAAAAAGTCCTCATAAACTGGGGAACTCTATATCTTTTACATCTCATCTTTTTCAGGGAGCTCGTTATTCCATATATCTTCCCACAGTGGTTCTGCCATCTGAGCGTTTTCCTGAGAAGCTCCAGGTCCCCATGACTGGCTTAGTCTACTTATACAAACACTCAATGAGCACAGATACCCACTTATAAATTGGGGGTGTCTTTAGCTTTTATGCTTGATTTACATGTTAGAAAGATCATGTTTTGTCCCTTAAATGATGTACCTGCTGACTCTCTTTATATTTGTTGTTTAACAACAAATAATAAAATGAAGATGTGATAAGGTTACCCTGACATGTGCCCTTTTTGTTTTTCCAGCACAATTTTGTTTTCATCCTAGATTGGAGCCAAACTTTAATTTACTTACAGATTTATTATCTAGCTTATAGGTTACCATGACCCTTTTATTTTAGGCCCCTTACTATCTGCCGCATGGCCATCTTGTGCTTTAGAGATAATAGCATTCAAATGTGGTTTGTTGGAACTTCTATTACTTTCACTTGGGGAAGATGTTCAGGTGAGAGAGAATGTTGAAATATAGGTCTAGAATTAGGCTGGAAGATTTTTATAAAATTCGTCTGACTAGCCTACAGTGGGTTTGGTTGGGCTTTAAAATTGCGGCAAAGAAGATATACTTAACTAAGGAACCAAAAAGCTTTTGTCCCTCAGGCGAAGTTGTTTATTTCCCTGTGGCTGTTTCTGCACTGATACAGTTCTGTCTCCCTATACTGAGCTCACCTCTACCCCAGATTCTTAGTTTAAATACTTAGTGTTTCTCCTTTGTCCTTTGCTTCATTTACCTTACGTCTGCATCTTAGAAATGTGGTATATACATTATAGTCCAGGCTAGGAGAATTAGGGAAATTTGTAATTCCCTTTTCTGCAGGTACACAGCTCAGAGTTCCCATCCAGAGAAACTAACGTCTCTCTTCCCAAGCACACTACTCTGATGCATTTCTCTGTTCCTCCCGCCCCTTCCTCTTTATTATCTGTGTCTCCCTTTACCTCCAGTCAGCTGTGGACACGCCTGCCCGCACTGACATGCAGAGTGGCAGAGAGGCAGTGGCGGGTAGAGAACATATACTCTACAATCAGACTTCCTGCATTTAGATCCTGCCTCTTCTACTCCCAGCTGTGTGTTTTCTAACCTCTCTCTCAATTTCCTTAACCATAAGATGCTAATAGTATGTACTTTACAAGGTGGGTGTGAGAATTCAGTGAGATGGTATCTGGGAAGTACTTAAGCCTGGCAGGAAATGTGAGCCGTCATTTTCATTACTGACTCTTGGGAAACTATTTTTCCCTTTACCTGCCCACTTTACTGTCTACCTATGAATCATTAAAAGTTTTGTTTTGTTTTGTTTAAATTTTATAACAAGTAGTAAAGGAAGGATCCCCTTGGTGGGCAACTGGTAGAAAGGTTTTAAAGCAATTGTGCCCTATGGTTTTACCTCACAGACAGCTGCCTACTTCCTGATGGCTTGACTCTTTCAGAATGCTAATTTTGAACCTGTAAGACACCTTCCCTTTATTTTTTCTTATTTTAGAGACAGAGACAGAGACAAAGTGTGTACATGTGCGTTCAAGCGGGGTAGGAGCAGAGGGAGGGAGAATCCCAAGCAGACTCCATGCTGTCAGTGCAGAGCCTGACGTGGGGCTCGATCTCACGACTGTGAGATCATGATCTGAGCTGAAATCAAGTGTTGGATGCTTAACCGACTGAGCCACCCAGGCGCCCCAGGAGTCTTCCCTTTTTATGCATACTTCTTTTTCTTCAGTGAGCTTTCGATAGAAAACCTAGCATTCAGGCTTTTTGCCATGGCTTTTTTTGAATCCATGAAAATTCATTGCAAAATTCCTATTTTAGTAATACACCATTGCTTTTGCACTTGGCTCTTTTTCAGACAGATATTCTCCTGGATCATAAAGTCAAAATCAGAGGATTTGTATCTCTAGTATATATGTCCCCCTCCTGTCAGTTGCCAGCTGTGGGGACATAGCCTTGGGGCCCTGACAAGGAGAGAGGAAAATGTTTTCTATTACTTTTTCTTGCCGGAAGTGTACACTTGAACTAGCATAGTGGTTCTTAACTCTTGTTTTCATCAGAATACTTTGGGGAGCTTTTGAAAACTCCCAAGTGCCTGAGCACCACCCCACAGACTCAACTTCAGCTGGTGTGGGGCCAAAGCACAGGCTTTGACGTATGTTTTAAGTCCCTGGTTGTTGCTCATGTGCAGCTGGGGTTGAGCACAAGTGGAGTTTAGCCCGGTTGAATTTTACTTTCAACCTTTCAGGCTGATCCTAAAAAAAATTAGTGAGGCAGTCTTTCCTCATTTTTTTCTTAAAGTTTATTTATTTTGAGAGAGAGAGAGGGAGGGAGGGACAGAAGGAGAGAGAATCCCAAGCAGGCTCACAGAGCCCAGCACAGGGCTTGATCCCACGAGCTGTGAGATCACAACCTGAGCTGAAATCAAGAGTCAGGTGCTCAGTCAACTGAGCCACCCGGTGCCCCCTCATTTTTTTTTTAAAGGTACTGATGAGGTCAGAAAGTTAAGAATTTAGACTTAATACTTGGGAGCCTAGAAGGATATGAGAAAACATCTAATGGAACTCCCTGTTTTTTATACATGTGAGGAAACCAGGACCCAGAGAAGATAGATCCAAAACTATTACTTATGACTCAGTCACAGTTTCTTTATTTTATTTGTTGCCAATTCCCCCCATTTCTAGAACTTCTCTTCGTAAAACTTTTGGAGAACGTACTGGCCCCACACATACTTCCTTTGCCCCTCAAGACGTGCAGCCACTTTTTATTTATGATTTTTAAATGCAACTGAATGCTGAGGCAGCCTCCCGGGCCGCTCTCTTGAGTACAGTTTTCTCCCTATTTTCCTCACATATTAATTGTATTATTCTCATCTAGAACTGGTGATTTTAGGGGCGCCTGGGTGGCTCAGTCTGTTAAGCGGCCGACTCTGGCTCAGGTCATGATCTTGCGGTTCACAAGTTTGAGCCCCGTGTCTGGCTCTGTGCTGACAGCTGCTTCGGATTCTGTGTCTCCCTCTCTCCACCCCCTCCCCTGCTCACACACTCTCTCTCTGTCTCAAAAAAATAAACATTAAAAATTAAAAAAAAAGCAACTGGCGGTTTTAGCTTCTAGATAAGAGCTAATCTAATAGATGTTCTGTGGTGTTGCGAATGTTTTCTCTTTGTGCTGTGTACACTGTGGGGGCTGGTAGCCACCAGCGACCTGTGGCTGATGAGGACTTAAAATGTGGCTAGTGAAACTTAGAAACTGAATTAAAAATATTTTTGTGGTAAAAGATATTAACATAACATTTGCCATTTTACCTTTTTCTTATTGTGGCAAAATACACATAACATAAAATTTACCATCTTCACCCCTTTTAAATACACAGTCCACTGGCACTAATTACACTTACAAAGTTGTGCAACTGTCACCACTATCTTATTTCCAGAACATTTTCTTCACCCCAGACACTCTATACCCATTGAACAATAACTCCTCCATTCTTCCTTCCCACAGCCTCTGGTTTCCTGTCTTCAACTTCCTCAGTTTGCTTCTCTAGATACTTCATACAAGTGGAATCACACAATATGCGTTCCTTTGTTTCTTGATTATTTCCCTTAGCCATAATGTTTTCAAGGTTCATCTATGTTGTAGCATGCTATCCGGACCCCATCCTTTTATGTATTCCCTTGTATGTGTGCCACATTGTGTTTATGCCCTCGTCTCTTCATTGACACTTGGGTTATTTCCACCGCTGGCAATTGTGAATAGTGCCGCAATGAACTTTGGCATATAACTCTCCATTTGAGGTCCTGCTTTCAGTTGCTTTTGGGTATATATATCTATGCGTGGAATTGTTGGGTCCTGTGATAATTCTACGTTTCGTTTTTTGAGGAGCCACCCAACTGTTTTCCACAGCAGCTGTATCATTTTACATGCCCACCAGTGATATAGGAGCAATTTCTCCACATCTTCACCAGCGCTTCTTCTTTTCTTCTTCTTTTTTAAATTAGAGCCATCCTCATAGGTATGAAGTGGTATCTCTTCGTGGTTTTAATTTGTATTTCCCTAATGACCGATAATGTTGAGCGTCTTTTCCTGTGTTTATTGGCCATTTGGGTATCTTCCGTGGAGGAATGTCTATTCAAGTTCTTCACCCATCTCTTAATTAGGTTGTCTTTTCGTTGTTGAATTTTTAGTTCTTTGTATATTCTGGATATTAAACCTTCATTAGATATGTGATTTGCAAATATTTTCTCCCATTCCATGGGTGGTCTGTTCACTTTTCTTGATAATATCTTTTTAAAAAAATTTTTTTAAATGTCTATTTATTTTTGAGAGAGAGAGAGCATGAGTGGGGGGAGAAGGAGAGAGAGAGGGAGACACAGAATCCAGAGCAGGTCCCAGGCTCTGAGCTGTCAACACAGAGCTCGATGCGGGGCTCGAACCCACAAGCCGTGAGGTCGTGATCTGAGCCAAAGTCGGATGTTCAACCGACTGAGCTACCCAGGTGCCCCTCTTGTTAATGTTCTTTCATGCACTGAAGTTTTGATTCTGATGAAGTTCCAATTCATCTCTTTTTTTGTCGTTGTTGCTCATGTCGTATCTAAGAATGTATTACCAAATTCAAGGTTGTGAAGATTTACTGTCTTCTGCTAAGAATTGTATGAGTTTATTATCTCTCATACCTAGGTCTTTGATCCATTTTGAGTAAATTTTTTATATGATGTAAGGTTTGAGGTCCAACTTGTTCTTTTGCATATGGAAACCCAGTTGACCCAGCACCATTTGTTGAAGAGACTATCCTTTCCCCAGTAAATGGGCTTGGCATTTCTGTCAAAGGCTAATTCTATTCCATTTGTCTGTATATTTATGCTTATATAACAGTACCACACTGTTTTGATAGCTATAGCTAATAGTAAGTTTCGAATTCAGGAAGTGTGAGTCCTTTAACTTTGTTCTCATTGTTAATTAAATGGCTGGCAGTTTTTGTATGTATTTTGTTTTTTTAGCTTTTCAAGCTCTTTTGTAATCCCATATGAATTTGAAGATGGGCTTTTCCATTTCTGCTGCAAAAGCTGTTGGAATTTTTTTAATATATATTTTTAATGTTTATGTATTTATTTTGAGAGAGAGAGTGTATATGCACAAGCAGGGGAGGGACCCAGAGAGGGACAGAGAGAAGCCCAAGCAGGTTTCGCGCTGTCAGCACAGAGCCAGGCAGCAGGCTCTTCAATCCTACAAACCGTGATATCATGACCTGAACCAAAATCAAGGTCAGATGAGGTGCCTGGGTGGCTCAGTTGGTTAAGCATCTGACTTTGGCTCAGGTCATGATTTCTTTGTGGTTTTAATTTGTATTTCCCTCATGACCAGTAATGCTGAGCATCTTTTCCTGTGTTTCGTGGCCATTTGTATATCTTCTGTGGAGGAATATATGTTCAAGTTCTCTGTGCTGACAGCTCAGAGCTTGGAGCCTGCTTTGGATTCTGTCTCTCTCTCTCTCTCTGCCCCTCCTCTGCTCGTTCCCCGTCTCTCCCTCTCTCTCTATCTCAAAAATAAATAAAACATTAAAAAAAAAAAAGAATCAGATGCTTAACTGAGCCACGTAGGCACCCAAAAAGGGGCTGTTGGAATTTTGATAGCAATTGCATTGAATTTTTAGATCACTTTGGATAATATTGATATCTTAACAATATAAAGTCCTCCTGTCCATGAACACGAGAGATGTCTTTCCATTTTTCAGTTCTGCTTGATTTCATCCAGCAATGTTTTATCATTTTCATTGGACAAATCTTTCACCTTCATGGCTAAATTTATTCCTGAGTATTTTATTCTTTTAGACACTATTGTAAATGGAATTGCTTTCTTAATTTCTTTTTCAGGTTGTTTATCATTGGTGTGTAGAAACAAGGCTGATGCTTGTTGATTGTGTGCCCTGTATCTTTATTCATTTGTTTGTTTTTTTAATGTTTTATTTATTTCTAGGAGAGAGAGAGACAGCGTGAGCAGGGGAGGGTCAGAGAGAGAGGGAGTCACAGACTCTGAAACAGGCTCCAGGCTCTGAGCTGGCTGTCAGCACAGAGCCCGACGCGGGGCTCGAACCCACGAACCGTGAGATCATGACCTAAGCGAAAGTCGGACGCTCAACCGACTAAGCCACCCAGGCGCCCATACTCATTTGTTTTTTAACTCTAGTAGGCTTCTTGTAGATTCTTTGGTTTTTCTGTATATAGGGTCCTGTCGTCTGCAAATAGAAATGGTTTTACTGCTCCCTTTCCAGTTGTTCTGGCTAGAACTTCCAGGATAATGTTGAATAGCAGCGGTGAAGCGGGTGTCCTTGTTTTGTTCTTATCTTAGAGGGAAAGTTTTGAGCCTTTCTCTAGTGCCTATGAGTTTAGCTGTGTATTTTGCATAAACGTTCTTTATCAAATCAAGGAAGTATCTGCTTCAGAGAAGCTCCTTTGTATTCATAGCTTTATGAGTCTTAAGTCTGAATTTCAAATCCTATTCGATTTTATTTAGATTACATTTAAATTTAGTTAATCACACGTGATGACTGGTATTGCATCGAACAGCGCAGGGTTAGATCTCTACAAGTCTTGTTCATATTCTCCCTTTTTCTTATTTTTTGTGATTAGTCTCCTCCTTGAGAGATTCTTTTAGTACTGGTCATTAATAATCCTTGGAGTTCCCCTAACGATGTAAGAAATACTAATTTTTGTCTTAAAGCTATGTGTATATTGTTAGGCTGGAAGCTATTCTCATTTATGACTATGTAGAATGCTTCTATCATCTAGCTCAAAAACAGTATTATTTTTTTAAAGAATGTAGTCTTGCCTTGGAAGTCCAGTCGACTAGGTGTATCAAGTGGATGCATTAGAAGATGGTGAGGCTGCAGAATGTCTCTTCAGCCATAGTGCTAACCTATTTCAAAGGCCATTGGTTTTGAGAAGAGTGGCCAGTTAGAAAATGGTGTTACCATCACTTAACTGTCCGGAGCCTACTGCAGAGAGAAGAGGAGTTCAGAGACCTGTTACTGTTTTCTGTTCCAGAGACCACAGTGTTTGTTTGCTGTCACTTTCCTCTCCTAAGTAATCAAGTGAATTTCCTTCATGTGTAAACCTTTCTTTTCTTCTTTCTTTAAAAAAAATTTTTTTAATGTTTATTTTTGAGAAAGAGGGAGAGATGGAGTGTGAGCGGTGGAGGGGCAGAGAGAGAGAGGGGGAGACACAGACTCTGAAGCAGGCTTCAGGCTCTGAGCTGTCAGCACAGAGCCCGACATGGGGCTCGAACCCAAGAACTGTGAGATCATGCCCTGAGCTGAAGTCGGATGCTTAACCAACTGAGCCACCTAAGCGTCCCTCCTTCTTTCATTTTCATAGAAGTGGTCTTAATGGCTTGCTGCCATATAAAGGCTTGCTGCTGCCTTATTCCATATGAATGTCCTTAATATATTAAATTTGCCCCTTAATTCTACTTTATTAATTTATTTTGATTTTTTCAAACATTTTATGGAATACAAAAAGACAAAGACTAATATAATGAACACCTATGTTCACAGTTCCCAGGTTATGAGCTAAAACATGCCAGTAGAGCTAAAAATTTCTGATGTACCTCCTTGCTGTCATGTCTACCCCTCACTTGCAGTCACTGGTTTCAAATATTCTCTAATTTTATTTTATTTTTTTAATTAAAAAAATTTTTTTAGAGTAACCTCTCTTGCCAGCGTAGGGCTCAAACTCACAACTCTGAGATCAAGGGCAGCATGCTCCACTGACTGAGCCAGCCAGGTGCCCCTGTTGTCTCTCATTTTAAAGAAGCAGTTTCATGGGGTGCCTGGGTAGCTTGTTTGGTTGAACGTCTAACTCTTGATTTTGGCTCAGATCATGATCCCAGGGTGGTGGGATTGAGCTCTGTGTCAGGCTCTTTGCTGAGCGTGGAACCTGCTTAAGATTCTATCTCTCCCTCCCTCTTCTCCCCAGTTCACATGCTCTCTCTCTCTTTCTCTCTCTTAAAAAAAAAAAAAACAAAAACAGTTTCACTTTAGACACTATAAGCAAGTGTCCTAATAAATGTCTAAGAAGAAAAGTATTTTACTGCATTTATCTCCAACTTGATAATATATTTTCCCAGAAAAGTTTGGAATTTTCATGTGTGTCCACAAACCTAAAATACCTTAAGAATTTTAGTGTGTGTGACAGTTAAATGACTATTTTGACAACCAAGAAGAGAAGAAAGTGGCCTAAGTCTTTTTGTAGTCCATCCTGTCTGTCACCAGGAGGATTTCTACCCTCCAAACATTAATGTTCTGGCTTCATCTGTATCGATTTTATTTCATTGAAACTGCTATTTGCCTGGGCCTCTTAACTCCTCTTCAGCTCTCTGGCCTGTGGAGGCTTTCTCGGAGTTGCCCAGAACACTTAGAGGAGAATAGAATACCACTTTTTGATTTTCCTTCTGATTACCCTGTTAACCTTAGGTTGATTCCTCATCTATTCATTCTACCTATTACTTTTCTTACAGAGAACCTTGTCTAGCAATGGTTGTTTTAGAAAGGACCAGGAGATCTGTGATTTAAATTTGGACAGTTTGATCATTATAATTAAAATGCATTTTTACCTCATAGTAACAATTTCTTCTATCTGGGGGAGGGGGAGGGGAAAGAGGGTTAAACCAAGAAGGGTGGCTTGTTGTGGAAATAACTAACTGTCACAATGTCGTAAATTTTGCTTTGCTCTGCTTGTGTAGCTACTTGAAGCACCTTCTGGCCTTAACTGCCTGGACAAATTGTAGTGACCTTACGGTAGCTCGTACTGTTGGAAGAGTGAGCTGTGTTTCATTGGATTTACCAGCTCTTGGAGCACCTCTGGTGATTCCTTCTGAGGTCTGCATGCTTTGACTTCCTTCTTTCAAGTGCTTTTAGCTACTAAGTAGATTTTTATTTTGCTTTGTGTGGTTACTAATCTCCCAAGTATGGGCTTCCATGCTGTACCAACTCTCTTTGTCCATGGCCCTTACACACTCGTGGCATTAAACTTGTACACTCTTTATGGCCCTTACACACTCATGGCATTATATTTGTATACTCTTTAGGGCATGAACATTTCAGATGGAGGGTTTGAGAGATTTGTTAGGCCTGATATTAAGTGAAGCAACTTTTCTTGACTACTTTTTGTATTTAGACTTCCCATTGAGTGTGGTCACTACAGGTTTTTTAGGGCAAGGCAGAAGGGTGGAGCAGAGTTAAAAAGCATATTACAGCTAGTCTTTTCAAGCCAACCAATATTTATCAATCTACACTACAGAAGGTGCTGGGGATAAGATAGTAGCTGCCCTCCCAAACCAGAATGATCATCCTCAGTGGAAAATGAGTTATAGGAGTTACCGGAACAAATGTCTACTCTCTCATTATAAAATAAGACAGAGTGATAAAAAGGCTATAATAGAGGTACTAATAAGTTATTGAGAAGAAGTACAGTAATTCAAACTTCACAGCACAATTCTTGTTCGAGTAGGGCCTTGAAGAATAAATAAGAAAAGGCTTGATAGGAGGGGAGAGTGGAGGATATTCCTGTGTGTGACTTGGATAAATAAGAAGTTGAAAGCTTAGAAGGGCCTTGTGCGTTGAAGCTAATAGTTTGAGGCAGAGTCTGAAAAGAAGCTTGAGGCCAAGTCAGGGAGGGCCGTGAGGGGCTAGGAATTCGGGCTTTATTCTTGAGACCTGGGGTGGTTTTATACTGGCAGAAGTAGGAGAGAGACACAGGGTCCCCCAGCTCATTGCTGTGATGAGCCTCCATGATGAGTGGGAGTGGCACACCCTTCAGGTATGATGAGGTGAAGTTAGGGCAGTTAAGAAACTCAGCCCAGACTCTTGGGTCTTCCCTGAAAGGAGCATAAAACCTGAGTCCCATTTCAGTAGTCAGGAATCTCTTAAGTGAGAGTGCCAGTCTCAACGGCTCTATTTCGTGAGATTAATTTTGAAGCATATATTCTAAAACTACCTGCTTGAGAGTTGAAGTAGTCTAGTTGGTTTTCACATATGATATACTTTGTGTTGTGGGAGGGCTACTCAGTTTCATTTGTTCCTGAAGACATGAGGGGACTTAAGACTTGTAAACGGAATCATCTTAAATGGGCTAAGGGGATCATGTACTGAATTCTATTGTCGCATAGCTAATTTGATCATTTTAGAGCAAGACCATATTCATCAGTCCTCCTCTCTCTGTCCCCACATTAATGCATGCTTTAGTTTTTTTTTTTCTTGTCAGCACTTTGAACTAAAAACCAATACTGAAATTTTAACCTCCAGAACACATTGATTTTTGCCATTTGCAGACGACAAAGGTCTCTACTATATTTAATTTAGAAATGATTTCTGTGAGTGGACCTGTTTCGAATTTAAACTCATTTTCTCTAGAACACAAGTTGTTTGGGTCTAGGCTGGGGTTTGGCAAACCTTTGCCTAAAGAGCCAGATAGTAAATATTTTGGGGTTTGGGGACCATATGGTTTCTGTTGTAACTACTCCGTTCTGCTGGGTAGGGTGAAAGCACTTACATAAACGAATGGGCATGGCTGTGTTCCAATAAAACTTTATTTTTCAAAATAGGCAGCAGGCTGGGGTTTGCTAACTGCTGTCTAGAATGTTCTTCCATTTAAGCCAATTTCCTATCTTGGGCGGGGGGGAGGGGGGCAGGGAAGAGGAAGAACAGGGCAAGATGCCAGCGATGTTGCACAAGTAGTTCCTGTAACTTAGGCAACTGTGGTTTGCAGAGGCCATTATTTTAAGTTACACTGTATTACCTTTACATGTGTAATCATAAGCATAGATCTTTTCTTCCATCCTCCTTTCCATCTTGCTCTACCTTCTCCTCAAAGATTTTGAGTGCCCACCATGGAGCAGATGGCAGGCTCAGCACTGGGGATAGATGGCAGTCAGGGTGGCCCCTGCCCTCGTGAAGCTACATACAGATCGGGAGAGGTGACTGACAGAAAGCAAACGAAGTAGTTAGAGATTGATGTTTGCATGCATTGTGCTGGGGTAGGAAGAGGGGCTTTCTCATTTAGAGGGTTGGGGGAGGCCTCTCTGAGGAAGTGCGCCCTGAGGCTGAGAAGGAGCTAATAGGCCCACGGCCTGACGGGATGTGTGCCAGGCACCAGAAGACCACTGTCTTCCCCTCCTTTCCCCCTGAATGGCGGTAGAGACGTGGATCAACTCACACTGTCGTAGAGAAGAGTAAGAGCTTACTTCATATCATATTTTTTCTCTCCCCTCTTAACTTCCCTTTTTAGACAAGACTAAAAGCAATAAGAACGCATGAGAAGTTTCTGTCTTCTGGTTCATGTATGCACAGGCATTCCGAGCGTGAATGGAAGAGTCGGCCACCGGAATAAGGGTCTGGACACTGTAGCCTATTGTGTGGAGCCTCGGGGGTGTGTGAGACTTGTCACTGCGCCCGCCTGCAAGGCGGAAAGCTCTCTCCGGAAGAGCCCCAGATGCGACGGGGGTGTGGGGCCCTCTGCTGGCCACCCGTCACTCATAGCTCTCCCAGCCTGCTCCAGCCTCGCAGAGGGAGAGGGCCTGCAGAGGTCACCCACAAGTGGTGTCAGGCTGTGGGACACGCACAAGTGGTGTCAGGCTCTGGGGGAGTCACAGGCCCCTGTCCCGTTACAGTCTCCATGGGTCAGGCTCTGCGGGGAATATTCCCAGGTGGGCTTGGCCAGCCCCAGCCCCTGGGCTCTGCTGCTTTTTCTTTATTTTTCTTTATTTTTTTTACATTTATTTATTTTTTAGAGAGACAGAGTGTGAGCAGGGAAGGGGCAGAGAGAGGGGGAGACACAGAATGTGATGCAGGCTCCAGGCTCTGAGCTGTCAGCACAGAGCCCGATGCGGGGCTCGAACTCAGCAACTCCAGATCATGACCTGGAGCTGAAGTCCGACCCTTAACCGACTGAGCCGCCCAGGCGCCCCTCTGCTGCTCTTTCTGCACGAGTAGCACTCTGCTTACCAATGCCCTTCGCTCCGCCGGGCTCCCGATGCTTTGGTGGAAAGCGAGGAGGTTAAGTGCGACTGAGGGAAGCTTTTGCGCTGTCACCTGCCATCCTTGACCCAGCCGAAGTCGCTTCACCTTACTGACAGCTAATGTTGACAGGTGCCCAGTATGAATATAAATGGGGTGGTGGTGGTGGTAGCGTTTTGAGTCTTTGCACAGGACAAACATGTTCTGCTTGAAGTGACCATCAGCGGAGCCCTGATCTAGATGAACTCACCATTTGGGTTTGGTTTGGGGTTTCCACTTTTCGTTATTGGGGTATTTTGTTTGTTTGTTTTGCTTTTGTTTGTTGTCGTTTGTGTTTTTTTTTTTTTTTATTTTGTCCCAACATTTTCCTTTATAGTCCACCATTAGATATTGATCAGTTGAAGCTCATTTTAAGACTCGTTGGAACCCCAGGGGCTGATCTTTTGAAGAAAATCTCCTCAGAGTCTGTGAGTTGATGCTTTGATTGTAATTATCTGCCCTGTTGGGAGCCTCTGCCACTTGCCTTCCATGTATTCTGTACCCGGGTGTGTTTGTAAGCACGTGTGCCCTTTTGTGCCGACTTTCAGGATGAGGGGTGTGTGTGTGTGTGTGTGTGTGTGTGTGTGTGTGTATGCGTGCACACATCTGCTCACATGCATGTGTTTCGTTCTCTATTGGAGTATGTACTTAGATCACGAGAGCTTGTATTGGGCAGTCCTGTCGCAGTAAATGATTTTGAGATTCTAATTCATTCCAAGAGATTAAGGGAAAATTTGTCTCGGTTATCAAGCCCGGACATCATTTTCCTCAGCAGTTTCATATAAACCTGAGCTCTTTTTACATTCTGGTTAGTGCTTGCTCTCAGAGCATGAGCCTCACCATGTGTTAGTCCAGCTTAATCACTACAAGAATGAAGTGTGCATTGTGTGCACGCTATTGCCTTTTTCCAGAAGTTCCTGCTTTTTATTGTTTTAAAGTTCTTTTTTTTTTTATTTTTTTACTGTTTTTATTTCTAGGAGAGAGAGAGAGAGAGAGAGACAGCATGAGCAGGGGAGGGTCAGAGAGAGAGGGAGTCACAGACTGAAACAGGCTCCAGGCTCTGAGCTGGCAGTCAGCACAGAGCCCGACGCGGGGCCCGAACCCACGAACCGCGAGACCATGACCTAAGCGAAAGTCAGACGCTTAACCGACTAAGCCACCCAGGCACCCCGTGCTTTTTATTGTTTTAGAATCGACAACTCCTCCATCTTGTATAAGTGGTCTGTTTTCAGCAGGGCCATCTCTCCACCCTGTCTCCAGACCAGTCCTGATAACCTCACATCCACCAGAGTAGGCTTGTAAACCCTTCCCCCCACAGCCTGCCTTTGTAATTACAAGTCAAATAACCTGAGAAAGAGCTTTGGAACTAATGCTTTCCTGCCTCTAAGCAGGGATTTGGAGAGAAGCCGTGGGAATGTGACTCTGGCTTGCTTTGGCTCCGATTTCCTGCTGTTGGTCATTTTCTGGGGCCAGAGATGAGAGAGAAATCACGAAAGCTCAGCCTTTCTCCCTTTTCTCCTCTGTCTGCCGCCAGGCAGTTGACTAAAAGGGAAAAAGAGCTGTGGGGCCAAGCTCCAGTTGTGCCTTCCCGAATTCTCGTCCCAGCATTCCGACTAAAGGGGTCCCTTTGCCCAATTGGAAGGACTGCTGGGTAGCTGGAGGCAGGCTTGAGCAGGTGAGTTTGAATGGTTCATCATCTCCCTTATGACATAAAGAATACTGTCATCTGGTATGTTTCTGGCACATTCCTTGAAAAGACCATAAAATCCAGTGTATTCATGAATTTCCACTCTGAAGGATGTAGGAGACTGTGCTCGCTCTGTCATTTTAGTTCATGTATTCATTTAAGAAGAAGAAGGAAAAGCACAGAAAAGCTGTGACTTGCTTGAGTCATGCACTGAGTCACTTGGCAGAGCTGAGCGTCAATTATCAGATGCTCTGATAACATGATCTCCAAACTGGAATCTCATGCAATGGCACACTGTTTTGAAAGTCATTGTCAGAGTTACCGACCACAGTGTCAACCCCAAGAAGTGTTTTCTTTTGCTTTATGAAGCTCAGAAGCTGTATAGAATGAATCAAAGCAGATATGAGATGATGCATAGTGAGGATGGTGCTTTATTGTTTCAAGTGCATTTGCTGAGACAACCCGGTGATAGAGAAAACATGGGGGCAAGAGAATGGGGTGGGGAGGAAGTTCAGTTTATTTACCAATAGTACTAATGAGACTAAGATAGTAAATTCATTCCCTGTCTGGGAAAGGCCATTAGCAGCTCCTCTCAGTCTTGTCTCCCACCCCCAACCATCTGCCCTATAGGGGTAATATAGTATTTATATATTATTAATCCATCATTTATTAAGAAAGAAAGAACATCAAGTGCCCAAACTAATAATGGGATCATCTTTGTCTTATGTGAAATAGGATATATCATACATTTAAATAGCTCTAGAGTAGGGCATGATAAAACGGAGTATCAGAATCTAGAATATACTCAAATAATATTGTATTAAGTATAGGGATAAGAAAGGTGTTTTTTTTCCTACATGGTTTTGGTGAGTAGATAAAAGGGGTTTGGAACATTCAAAAGGGTAGAGAAGATTAATTTGATGTCAGTGATACTGCCAAGTACCAGTTTATTTTAAAAGCATATCATGTGTGGGATACATGACGTGTAAATGACAAAGCCAGGTGAGGAAAACTGTTTAAGGGTGTTAAAAATTAAAAGAAAAAGTCATTGGCGAAGGAATGTAATAAAAAAAGAAAGCCAATCGCTATTTTCATTGCTTCTGAAAAGTAGTGAGGTAGTGATGTCATCATTGATTTAGGAATTCAATCGATCAATAATAAGACGTTGTAAGAAAAGGCAGTACTGGCTGGGCTGATTGGGAACAAGTTGGGATGTGCTGGGAGAAAAGGAGATAAAGATGGGTCATGATGGATGGAAGAGGAGAGAGCTTTTTGGTTATTGACCCAGCACCTAGAGTAATCAGTGAAAGAACAAAACATCATATTAAAAAAACAAAAGCCCTTTCACCGACTCACAGTTTTCTCTAGAAATCTATTCTTCCTAACCTCCAGACAGGAAGGGGGTATAAGAACCTATTTGATTAAAGGAGACAAAAACAGAAAACAGACAGGCCAAGTGTTACATTTCTTGGAGTGCAAAGTAATGTTTGTTATCTAGTTTGTTTAAAGGTAAATCTAAACTTAGTCGAGAGAATGTTCAAAGGGGTCCTGCCACCTTTGGAATCTGCTGGCCTGTGTCTTTGGGCCCATAGGAAACAGAGTGTGAGGGCAGAGCGTGTGGCCCCAGCCCTCTCCTGATGGCCGGCCTTACACATACATGTACTTAGTCACCTGACCCCTAGGGAATTGGAGTTCAGAGGATGAGTTAAGGTGAAGACTCACTAAAGGGAGCCACAGAGAAGTGTAATTACTTGGCCTGGCTGCTCACAGAAGATGGCCAGCCGCCAGGGGGAATGAAAAGTTTAAGGAGAAAGGGAATACAGAGCAATTTTTATTGGATTGTGTTGATTTAAAAAAATTACCATCACTTCTCCTTTGGAGGCAGGGGAATTGTGTTAAAGCTGACAGGACAGCAAAAAAAGGCAGGTTGGGGGTACTGCCTCCATGTGCACACATCCGTACAGAAGACCCCATGGTTCAGTCCCCGACAGATAACGGCAGGCAGGCTGTTTTACAGGCTCCCGCCCAGCTCTTTTTGAAGTGGGGCCAGCCTGTCCACCTGTTAGAGACCTGTGTTAGAAAACCATCAGTGCCTGTGACTTCTGTTTGGTCCTTGCCATTGGCTTCTAACCTTCCCCCGTGTCTCCTGTTTCTTCCTGTGTGTCTGTGTGTTTGTTATAACACACAAACTGTGTGTTTGTGGCATGTTATAAATACACCACAACTAATATCTTTGGGACTTGGCATTGCTTATCAGCTCACACACCAGGCCATGTCTTACATTTGGAGGGACGGGGCCTTGGAAAATTACCAGAGTCTGTGCCACAAAAAATGTAACCTCTTCCTTGAATGGACATATTGACATTTTTATTTTGTCCAGAGCCGGATCAGAATTTTCTGCATCCTCTCCATTTGCAACCCCCCCCCCCCCCCCCCCACCCCCACCATG
>NW_027528611.1:2557177-2600869 GCF_008692635.1 Crocuta crocuta | reverse complement strand
ACTCAACAGATTTTGGCCATCCTGTTGACAACAATTCTCTGGCTGGCATCCTGGATCACGGGGCCGTCTCTTTCCAGGGAACCTGAAATAGTTCATGTGAAAGATGATGCTAAAATGAAAGAAAAGCAGTTTTTCTTATCTGCATGGCCAGTCACTGGCTGCGTGTCTAATAACTCTCATGCCATTCATAGAAGCGCGCCTTAACACGCAGCCTTGGGCTCTGGCCGGGGTGGAAGAGGATGAATGGGGAGTGGGTTTTTCCTTTGTTTGGGGGTGGCTTTTTTGGCCTTCTTAAAAACTTGAGTTGAAAGTTATTATTTTTTTTGCACTGTATGTTTAAACAATGCCCTTGACTAGGCATCTAAGATATTAACCAGCTTCAGCAGATTATGCGTCTGACGGGGACCCCCCCTGCTTATCTCATTAACAGGATGCCAAGCCATGAGGTGAGAACAAACAGACTGTGTAGGGATATCCAAGTCAGGAGGCCACATTTTGTTTTATTGCCACTGTATAATCAACACAGTTTTTAATGTCACTGAGTGCTTTTGCATGTGCCTTGATACTGATGACTGCCTATGTGCCGTTGCAAAATGTTGACACTGGGATAAAACATCACCCAATCCTATGGATTGAGAATATAACTTATAGACTTGTAAATAGAACATGATATTACTTCTGTATTTGGGTTGAATTTAGTGCTTAAGAGACCGTTATGATTTCCTAGTTAGGGTATGTTAGCACCTGATGGCTTTAGGCTGGAAGTGTATTTAAATGAGGACCATTAGGAGGCTCTCTTATTCATCAATTTTTATAATGACCCAAAGAGGATTCTTCCTTTAAAGAAAAAAAATCTATAATATATCCAACACTAATAACTTCTATATTTAAAAGAAAATATACAAATAATATGGAATAAATATGAACACTGATACAGGATAAGGTGTCTTCTTTACCAGTTCTTACTACTTAATCTAATGCTAGTTTTTCTTTTATCAGAGATGATTGGGGCACTTATTTCTAAGGCGCCATTAATGCTCTTGGGAGTCAGATTGGCATAACAGAGGCCCTTCCCAGCAGCTCTGTTTCTGTTTCAGCTATATTTCAGTTTTGAAATTCACCTTTTTTTTTTTTAATCTTATAAGAGAAATGACCGTTCTCTGCATGAGACAGGTATTCTTACCTCTGTTTTCCCTTCATCCTTTTATCTTCATGCTCAAGAAGGAAGGGATTACAGCCATGTGGACAGTCAATTCACAGAACTTTCTTTTCCAATTGGAAAGATTCTCAGTGGCTCTTCACAGCAGACTTCTCCTACTTGCTCCACATACAATGACTAAGAAGGTGAAGTTGCCCTAGCAACCAGAACTTTTTCTAAAGCTTGTGTGTGTGTGTATTTACACACATATACAGCATACGTATGTACTTTTAGTGTGGAGCTTTGTTAAAACAGGAATTTTAAGGAAGTAGTTAAGATAGATTTTAAAAAGTTTTAGCTCAGATGGACTGATAGTGAGTGGGCTTTACTTTTAGAAACAGGGACGGTCATAGACCTAGTTTAATACCTAATATCGGAAGCACATATTTATGAGTTACATTTGTATTTATATGATTATTCTCAAGACCAGTTTTTGGTTTTGCCTTGGTAGAGCATCAGTCCTGTATAATATTTGGTGCCCTAAGTTCCTTAGGGTGAAGTTCAGAATTTGTGAAGATGAAACACCATTAGGGAATGAGAGCGAACTTTCTAAAGGCAACAGATGGCATTTAGTGTCTATTGAGCCATCTCTCTGAACCAAGCACTGTGCTGAGGAAGTGCTGGCTTGTTATCTCTAATCCTCACTGCAGCCCGGTGAGGTCAGCATTGTTAATCTCATTTTACAGAAGAAGAACTCAAGACTTAAAGAAAATAAGTAACTTACCCAAAGTGATAAACTCAAGATTCAAACTCAAGCCTGTTCTGCCATAACGACCAAACAAATAGCAACTCTACTGGTAATATAAATGTTGTTTGTGTCAGAATTTTAGTTGGAAGCTCTTTCATGAACTTTATCGTACTTGAGTATCACAAGGACTGTATGTTACAGGCAAGCCAAATACTAATATCTAATACTAATATTTTGCAGTTAGTTGAGGACTAGCCCAAAAAGATGTACCTTCTAAGTGGTAGGGGAAAGATTTCTGCACAAGCCATGTAACTTATAACCCACTCTTGTTTGTTACTCTTATTAACTAGTGTTTTTTAAATGTGCTCAAGACTCTTAGAATAATATACTAAGCTTATGTTTACTTTTGTGTTACCTCGATGACTTTGTTAGCAAGGTTCGACATGAATATCCTTTTTATGTACCAAGAGCACCTACTGAGATCAGCACCATCAGCAGAGTGCTAGTCCTAGACTTTCCTTAGGAGCACCAATCCCTGTACTAATTTTAGCTTTCTAGGAAGGCTGTTTCAGAAAGGGGAACTTCTTAGATATCCTGGCCTCTTTTTTTTTTTTTTTTTTTTTAACTTCTGACCCTTTGATCAGAAAGCTATTAAAAGGGAACTTAATTGCCTAGCATTCTCATTCACTCATTCAAATGTAACTGAGAGAGATAGCCAGAATAAACCAAGGCGATGATCATACCTAAGGAAGTTCAGATGGTAGTAAAAGAGAAGTCTTTAGTTGAATATCAAAGACAGTCATAAACCCCAAAGCTAGCAGATTTTGTCTGGTCACGCTTGTTCCTTGGCAGGACTGAGACTCTGGAAGCAGTAACATTATCGAACAAAGCCATTTTGAAAACCTTTTATTTTTACAGGCAAGAAACTACATTCAGTCTTTGACCCAGATGCCGAAAATGAACTTTGCAAATGTATTTATTGGTGCCAATCCCTTGGGTAAGTTGATCATATCCTCATCTCAAGGCTATTGAATTGTTTATGCCATAAACTAGGGATTTGAAGAAGAGTTTTTCCTTTTGATTAAATAGGGTGCCATTGGGGTGCCTCGGTGGCTCTGTCGGTTAGGTGTCCAACTTCAACTCAAGTCATGATCTCACAGTTTGTGAGTTCAAGCCCCACATTGGGCTCTGTGCTGACAGCATAGAGCCTGCTTTGGATCATCTGCCTCTCCCCCACTCGTGTGCGTATGTGCATGCTCTCTCAAAAATAAATGAAACATTAAAAAATGGGGGGGGTTGCTTTATTCCTTAAAGCTGGGGCTAATACACGCTTCAGATGGCCCCTTAAAGTGTCATTGCCTGAGGCTCTAATTCCCTGATTCAACAATTGTGTAGTGGACAGTGCTCTTTAATGGCAGACACAGAAAAATCATACCAGGGCCTTCCTACAACAGGGAGGGGGCAATGCTATGATAATAGTATAATTAACCTCTCTTTTCTGAAGAGTGTGTGATATGTGTATGATTATACATGTTCCATATGTAAGATTGTAGTAGGTTTTAAAATCTCTCAGAGGGTCCTACTCTCTTTAAGGGTCCCAGCAGCTGTGCTGGGGGGCTGATCATCGTGATGCCCTCTTCAGAAGTCGTAATGAAGGCTGAGTCGCTTTGCCTTTTTAAGTACTTCTTCCGTAGTGATTGTTGAGAGTGATTTCAGTGTTACTGTGTTCATTCTTACAATAGCAGAGATGCTCACATTTTTCGAGAAGTGGGGCAGGTTGGGGTGAGTCTGTGTCAGCCTTGGAGATTATAAGTGTGCCAGACCTCAGCTGGGCCACTGTCACATCCAAAAATGAGTCCCCAAACTCATCAGGGGTATACAGAATTCTGTGCGGTCGGTTTAGGTTTGCATCTGCCCTGGTACGCTCCCGATGGCTTTGTATGCCTTATTTGAGCTGTATTTAGTTCAAGGATCTGTGAGAAGCTCTCTTTGAGTCGTAAATATTCTAAAGATGTTGGGAAATTATGTTGACTGCTGGTAGCTTTCTTGTCTGTCATTCTATTCTGAATGGATTTTCATCATATCAGTTCATGTTTCAGACCTGGCAGGGCTCACTGTTTGACTTCCTCTTAGCCAACTCAAAGAGACTTGTTAATTCACTTTTCTAGAGAAGCGGGGAGGTCTGTGTGTGCCCCAGCAGTTTATTTAGGTCACGTCCATCCTTCTCTGGAATCATGACATTTAAATAGTCTCAAAAGAACTGGATACCACCTAGCAATACAGACTGCAAATGAGTTGAATGGAGGCTCTGGGCCATCTGGTGCTCAGCCCTGCAGTTGTCGGGATTCAAACATGCCTGATAGCTCACTGCCAAACAGTGATGTCATACGGAGTTTCTTCCTGCAGACAGAACATGGTGTTACTGACCATGAACTTTGTGCCCAGCATATTAACTGAGCAGGGTTACACCAACGATGTAAATAGGGACAGCTGTATTTTGTCAGTCACTGACATCATGTTTAACTGTCATTCTTAAAACGTGAATTAAAACTTAAATTGCCCTTGAATGTAGTGTGCGTATTTGTATCCATCAAGATCTTAGAGGAATCTTTTTCTTACCCCCGCCTTATTCTTCATCAAGGTATTGGTTATTAGGACATGGTTCTTTTCACCCTAGGAAATTTGATCAAATGCAGTGGGTGACCCTTAATTGGATCTTGGTTTGAACAAACTAGGTATAAAAGACAACTTTGGGATACTTGGAGAAGTGTTAACATAAACTAGATTTTAGATGATATTTGAGAATTAGCTGTTTGTCAGATATGATAGTTTTGTGACTATATAGAAAGATGTCTTTATGCTGAAATATTTAGGGGTAAAGTACCATGCCTATCAATTTATTTTAAAATGGTCTAGCAGAAAACACAGTTAAATAGATCGAGATAGATAATGTTTTTTGTTTTTTGTTTTTAATTTTTTAAATGTTTATTTTTGAGAGAGATGGAGAGAGAGACACACAGCGTGAGCAGGGAGAGAGGCAGAGAGAGAGGGAGACACAGAATCTGAAGCAGGCTCCAGGCTCTGAGCTGTCAGCGCTGAGCCCGACATGGGGCTCGAACTCACAGACTGCGAGATCATGATCTGAGATGAAGTCGAATGCTTAACCGACAGCCCTAGATAATGTTAATTGTTGGGTATGGATGGTGGTGGGCATATGAGTATTCACTGTACTATTATTTTGTACACTGAGATTTTTCATAGTGAAAATTTTATTTCCTTTATCCAAATACCATGTCTCACCCACACAGCCATGTAAAACCCTCAATTTGTTCATTGTTTGAAGATCTGTTTAATGAATATTCATTGCCTTATGTTAGTAAATAAACAGTGCAGGCGGACAAAACAAAACAAAAAGCAGGCTGCTTACCTTTTCCTGATTACTTTGGTTATAGGCTTTCATTTTGACGCAGTTTGACTACAGTGGTAGCAGTTTAACATTGGCATTCCACAAAAGCTTGTTGAAACAGAATCTCGGTTATTTTTAAAAATCGCTCTTTAGTACTGTATTCTTTAAAAGCACAGTACACACACACACAGAAGAAGGAGAGGATAATGTATCCTAGAGCAGACATTTGGGGGGAGAATTCCTTTGTTTATTATGAGAACTCAAAATTGTGTGTTTGCCTAATAAAGCATAATTTTTGGCTAACGTAATAAAAACTCTTTTTTTCCTTCCAATCCGTGGTATCGATAGCGGTCGACTTGCTGGAGAAGATGCTCGTATTGGACTCAGACAAGAGAATCACAGCGGCCCAAGCACTTGCACACGCCTACTTTGCTCAGTACCATGATCCTGATGATGAACCAGTGGCTGATCCTTACGATCAGTCCTTTGAGAGCAGGGACCTCCTTATAGATGAATGGAAAAGTAAGTCATAGGAGCAGCATGAACATCTGGTGTGAGAACTTAGGTTTAAAAATCTTTCTTAGGTGAGCCATGAACCAAAAGCTGTGGGAAAATAGAATTTCTGTTTATAACCAACTTATTAAAACTTGTCACTAGTGTCTTGGATGCAGAATGAATATGTTTGTCTGACAGCAACTATCTGCTGTAGATGATACTCTCTGGACCTTTGAAGTGCTTGTGTCTGATCTGATTTTGCACACAGCCCGTCACATCTGTATAGAGCGTTGAGGTTCTCAGAATCTACATTTACAACATCTCTCTGAGATAAGTAGGGAATAAGGTATTTTTATGGTTTTACAACTGATAGAACTATAGAATTGTCGTTTTACAATGGATGGACAGTTTTTATCTTGTCTGTAACCTTAGACCTAGTTAGGGACGCAGCCAGAAATGGAATCTATGTGTCTCCTCAATGTCCAGTCTCACATTCTTTCCGTAAAACACGCTTTCAGAACTCCAGTTAAATCCCCAAGCCAAAAATATCTGGTGCTGTAGCTTGTAGGAATGCTCTGTTATTCTTGAGCACCTTCTTCAGAGAACTTTAAAGAGGAGGTGCTGAGGAATGAAACAAATAAGTAAAAATAGTTCTTTCACGTGTATCATTGAACTGCTGTGTAATCACATGTTCCGTGAGGCTAGCGCACATAAGCCACGAGGCAGTTCTTTGAGGTAGCCCGTCAAACCACCACCCTGGACAGGGAGGAAGGATCTCGAGCTCTGAAATTAAAAGTGCTTGCCAGCCAAGAGAATAATCTAAACTTTCACATCCTACTTTTCCTTCCCAATTTCTAGGCCTGACCTACGATGAAGTCATCAGCTTTGTGCCACCACCCCTTGACCAAGAAGAGATGGAGTCCTGAGCACCTGGTTTCTGTTTGGTTGATCCCACTTCACTGTGAGGGGAAGGCCTTTTCGTGGGAACTCTCCAAATATCATTCAAGTGCCTCTTGTTGCTAAGATTTCCTCCATGGTGGAAGGGATGTGTGTGTGTGTGTGTGTGTGTGTGTGTGTATGTATGTGTGCGCTCCTGTGCGTGTGCATGTGTGTGTCTGTCTTTGTGGGGAGGGTTAAGAGAATACTAGCAAACTATGATCACAGTGACTTTATGTGGAAAGTTCCAGAAGCTCTGTGGCAGTCACTGCTTGCTCTTTGTGAGAGCCAGCTCAGGCAGGTGAGAGCTGCCTCCGGTTAGGGTTTGTCAAAAGCCGAGTAAAATTTATTAAATGTCCCAGAACCCACTCATGCTTTTCCCATCTCTCCCGTGGGCCCCCGTTGCGTTGGGCAGTAGACTCGCCTGCATCCTCTAGTGGCACAGAGAGAGGGCTCACACTTTCTGGATGCTTTAGAAGCGTCCCTCAGCGACACGCGCAGCCAAAAAGGACCAACTGGCTTCTGTGCACTCGTCTGTGATTGACTTCGCTTAGTATGATTCTCAGAACTCAGCAGGTATGTCTGAAACTGTAAATATGCTCGTGCCTTAAAAGGAGAGAAGAAAGCGTAGGTAGTTCGAGAGCGTGGCAGGTGAAGTTCTGAGCCGGGCAAATAGGGTGTTGGGCGGCCACACGTGAACCCAGAGTAACCAGGGAGCCCCTGGAGGCATCGCGTGTGCATGTGTGAGCATGCGTGTGTGTGCTTCTCTCCCCCGCCCTCCCCACCGCGCCCCAGGTGCTGCCGTTTCTCTGCTCGCGCCACCTTCCGTGCGGAGGTCTCCCATGTATCAGCCCCAGCAGGTAGAAGCCAGTTCTTGCTGTCCGTGTACTTCCTGTGTGCTCTATATTCCCCGCGGAGTGATGATGTGTTCTGCACGTCTTACTATTTGAGCATGCGCTGCTGCTTGTCTTCTCTCCGGGAGGCCCTGGGGCCGGGCAGGTTTGTTCAGAGCCCACGTCGTCGCCTCGACCGATGCCAGGGGCAGGTGACGTCACCCTCTCTCCAGTCCCAGTGCTATTTTGTGTTGAACACAATTGATACTCTAGGTGCTTTTGATGTGAAAATTATGAAGAAATGGAACAGATGGGTGGCCGGTATTTTCACTCTTGCCGTCTGCTTGTTGACAAACTGTTTATAGGGAACTGTCGCGGGAAAGATCGGGGCTCTTCCCGGGAGTATCTCAGACTTAGAAAAACAAATTGTTCTCCTCACTCACTCCCAATAGCCAATGCTAAGAAATGCCGGAATTCAAAGTGAAAAATAAAAACTCATGAGGCCCAAAACTCCTTTAGCTATCTTTGTCTAAACAGGGTGAATAGAGAAGTAATGAGGTGTCTTCTCCGCCCTTCTTTGGGATTGGGTCTTCCTGGCAGCTTAACATTGAAATCTTGGTCTTGGTTTGGGGAGAAACAAATTTCGTTTCAGAATTTTGTATATTGCAGGAATCCTTTGAGAATGGGATTCCATTTGATGGGGAGAAAGGGCAAATTGTTCTAATATTTTGTATTTTCAACTTCACAAAGATGAAATGTCCCCAGGGGTAGAGAAGAGTCGCTTCCGTCATTTTCTGAACTTCAGGCATCTTGTCCCACCTAAGGGCCCACGCATTTAAACCTTTTGCGAAATAAGAAAGCGCAAAGCCACGTCCACTGTTGGTGGCATGGCAAAATCTTGTGTTTGGGACAAGGTGTATCCATCTCTATCACAGTGCCGTGGCGCGTGCCCTCTGGAGGGATGGGGAGCCCCCCTGAGTCAGCTGGAGCGAGAAGGAAAGAGGCAGGCTTCCTCACCTGAGGTTCTCCCCCTCTTTAAAGGAAAATGGACGCAAAGGCCTCATCTCCTTTATGTGCAGTTCAAATCCTCACAGTCCACAGGAAGATGAATTTTATCAGCCGTGTCTGGTCATAAATGCTAGTGTGATTTCCTGCGGAAATACTGGTCTGGGTATTTTCTCATAAAGGTCTTTGCACATGTGATCGTGTATGTGTTAGGATGCTAACTATGCTCAGCCGGAGCCTGTGGAAGAGCTCCTTGGTTTCTGAGCATCAGGCTCCCATCTCCTGATTTCTCTGAACAGAAAGCAAAAGAGAGAATGAGGGAAACTGCTATTGTATTTGTATTCATGAACTTGGCTGTAATCATTTATGCCATATAGGATGTCCTACCGTAAATACCACTGGTTAAAATAAAGCCTATTTTTCAAAGTTAGCGAGTTTCTCAAATTTCTTATATCTTTATGTTGATTGGTTTTTATTCAGTGCACGATATGGCATCATATCAGTGTTCTTTCAGTTGCGGCCTGGTTTATGCTTCTGATAGATCTCCATATTACTCCTAAAATTTAGAAAACACAGAGATCCTTAGTTGTACACTTTATGGTGAAGCAGATCTGAGTCTTTGGTGGGGATGGGTAGAGCAAATAGCAAACGAGGTATATAATAACACAGCAGGCCCTGTATTACTACACTTGGGTGTCAGAGTGGCCCAGGACGGGGGTCCGCGTAGCCCACTAAAAGTGGTTTTTACATTGCTAAATGATCGAGATCAAAAGAACAGTATTTTTGTAGCGTGTGGAAAATAATGTAAAATTCAAATTTCAATGTCTATGAATAAAGTTTTATCAGAACACAGCTGCATGTTTGTTTATGTATTTTCTGGCTGCCCTTGTGCTACAATGACTAAGTTGAATAGCCGCCCGAAGACCACACAGCTTACAAGGTCTAAACCATTCGCCCTCTGGCCCTTTACAGAAAACGGTTGCCGACCCCTGGCCTAGGACCTCAGTCTCCTCATCTGTAAAATGAAGTTTGTTTACGTAGTTGTTTGGGTTCTTTTCGGCTTTGACATTCGAAGACAATCTGTAGAGAGTATATTTTTATGTGAAAATTGTCCGAGAGAAGGTTGCATGTGTACCTACGTATCTATATTGTTTATAGACTTTTAAGCAAATCTCTTTTACGACTCTTTTGTCTCATAACCCTCAACAATATTCCTCAAAACAACGGACTTGCAGCACAGGATTAAAGGTCCCCAAGATCCCGTGGCTGGTTTCAGGGCCTTTGTCCATGCGCTTCTTTCTCAGTGGCTTCGGAATGCTGACAGGTGTCCCAGGCCCATCGCTGAGGCCCAGCCTGCGACGATATCAAGAGCGGGCAGCCGGGTATTTTTCCTGTGGTGTCTGGTCCCGGGCTGGCAGCTGGGAATAGTGGCAGAAAGAAGGCAAACCGAGCACAGACTCTTTTCTTCATCCTGTCCTCCTCCGCTTCTTAAGAAGGTAAAAGGAAAGGGACCCAGCGGTCACTCGTGATATACAAGCCTCTGTAAGGACAGATGGTTGCAGGAAATATTTTGTCCCCGCCTACCAGGCACGAGCGCCGTGACTCAGCCTTCCTCCTCGACTTCTGAGTGGCCGGCCCTGCCTGGTAGCTCAGGGACAACGGACACCAGAGAAAGTTCTCTGAAGTGAGCCCACTGCAAATGAGGACCAGAGTCTCCTCGTACGCGGTGGCGATTGAGGAAAGAGGAAGTCTGTTTGGGACGATTGTGAAAACGGAACAAAACTCTGAAAGCATATTTATCATTTCAGATATGCTTTCGTAATTAACAAAGGACAAAGTGTTTCTCAAGTGACACCGTCTTTAACGGCCTGCAGCATCCTTCCCATTTTGATTTTTGCAGCATAGTCAGAGGGGGAATTTGGGCAAGAATATTCAAGGTCTTCCTCAGTTTTCCTAAGGACCTCAATGTTTTGATATTCCCCTTGTTCTTTTTTCTAAGTCTCTCTTGGTCACTTGATGACTTTTCTCTTTTTATTGTTGTCTGCTTGGAGTCTGCCCGATCCACATTTGTGAGATCTAAGTAGCTTTCTTGCATTATTTTATCAACTTTATCAAATCTACCATCTTTTGCAAGATTTACTTACTGCAATTAATCTGCTATATTTGTGTCATTGGTCATATGCTTGCAATGTAATTAGTCAGAGACTGACAGAAGACACTGGGTAGGAGAGACACTCTGGGTTCAGATGCTTATGAAGCAAAAAGGGACTAATTTTCTAAGTAGTCCGTTCGTTAGTTCAGTGTTCTTGTGTGATGACCTTCACTTGGCTGTAAAATCTGATAGCTACGAGGACTTAGCTCCCAAATATGCAAATGAAGACCTTTTTTATTTATAATACGGATACATTTTAATATATGCTATGGACTTAGCATTGACACTTCTCCCAAGTGCATGAATGAAAAAGTAAAAGGTCACTCGGGGTCCTGTTCTTTGTCATCGCAAAGTATTGACATTTCTGCCAATGAGGCCTTGAATAACATAGCCATCTTACAGTGGAACACCTTATATCGAGACCTGGGTACATGTGCAGGATATATTAGGAGCGAGAGAAGGTAAGTGGCAAACTGTAGTATACCGACCCCCTTTTTTCTGATACAAAGATAGCATACTGCTAGGAAGGGCCCAGAGAAACACACTCTGGGCAGTGCGATTATAGGAGGCTCTAACTGTGTACAATTTCTGTTGTGTTTTATGAAAACACACTGAATACTTTCGTGATCAGAAAACTTGGCAAAGAACTTTTGAGAAGAAAGACGTGTGTGTGAGAGAGAGAGAGAGAGAGATCTGGAGAACCATCCCCCAGTTTCAGCAGAACACCACCACCCACTCCTTTTTTGTAGCAGGATTCTGCCCCCTGCTGAGAGGGCTGGGTAGTTTCTTCCCTAGGAGAAGTGTGTATTTGAGGGATGTGAAGCAGGGTTTTTCAGCTTTGGGCTCTATTGGCATCTGGGGTCAGAGCGTTACTTGTAGAGGCAGACCTGTACATTGTAGGTTGTTAAGCAGCGTCTCTGACTTCCTCTCACAAGATCACGGTGGCATGCGTCTCCACTTCTCTCCCCCTTATGACAGCCAGAGATGTCTCCAGACATTGCCAAATGTCCCCTGGTACAAAATCGTCCCTGGTTGAGAACCACTGGTCTAATGCTGAGAAACCTCAGGGAACCTGACTGGCTCAGTCAGTAGAGCATGTGACTCTTTGATCTTGGGGCTGTGAGTTAAAGCCCCACATTAGGCTCTGTGCTGACAGCAAAGAGCTCCGTGTGGGGCTTGAACCCATGAACCTGATCATCAGATCATGACCTGAGCTAAAGTTGGACACTTACCCAACTGAGCCCCCCAGGCCCCCAGGTGCCTCACAAAGACCCTTTTCTTGAAGAAATAATTGAAGGTCAACACCCGCTAACCTGTTCTCAAAGTAGGAATGGCTTTTTTAAAGACTGGAGTATATCTTTTTTGGAGAAAAGGATAGTTCACAAGAAAGTATGCTTGATACTGGATTAAGGCTATTCCATTTCTCAAAAAAAAGAAAACGGAAGTGGGTGTCGAGTGGATACAACTCTTCTTTGTTCAGAAGCTTTTTGGCCATTGCCCACAGCCAGAAAATGTATTAATTAAACTGGGGTATGACTGCAAGATTTTCTTAGGCAGGTGGTGGGTTACAGTGGAAAGCAATACTGGGTTTTGAAGCCACAAATCTCTGGTTCAAATCTGGGCTCAAGCTTTGTCAGGAATGTGACGCTGGCGTAATAGTTTTTAGTTTTCAGGTGATTGTGAAGATTTGTAAGTGAAATAAACCTCTGTGCCCAGTATGCTGAGGACACTCAAGATACTGGTTACTTTGCATCTCACTTGAACTGACTTTGGGCATTGAAGCTATTCTATTAGAGTGAGGGTAGGAGTGTCCTCCTTACAGTGTGAGCTTTTTTTTTTTAATGTTTTATTTTTGAGGTGAAGGGTGGGAGACACAGAATGCGAAGCAGGCTCCAAGCTCTGAGCTTTCAGCACAGAGCCCAACACGGGGCTCGAATCTACAAACCGCGAGATCATGACATGAGCCAAAGCCAGTGCTTAACTGACTGAGCCACCCAGGCGCCGCTACGGTGTGAGCCCCTGAAGCCCCCTGGGAGGAGACCTCTGTGGATGAAATAGTCTAGGGCCTACCTCCAGGGCGGTTTCTGGAAAACTCCTATTATTGAGGCCAGAGGCTGTGGGTGGAGTACCCATTGCCTACGGGACACTGTTGTACTGCAGACCTTCTTGAGGAGTTCAGTTTAGAGAATGTGTGTTCTGTAGAAGTCATTAAGCGATTAAATGAGGAAGTAACAAGTCCAGTTTTGCAATGAGGAAAATATGGGTACACCATCACCTTTGGAGTGCTGTTTGATGGGGGCCACAAAGAAGATGTAAAACCACAGGGTCAGCCTGGCCCCTTGGTGAAGAACAGTGGCTCTCAACTCTTTATCAGATCCAACATGGTTTTGCATAACTAATATTTTGAAACATTCTTATGATTCTGAAGTGAAATTCATAGATAACGTACATACACGATTTCAAAGCAGATAGAATGATCTAATATAAATGATGGATACAGAAAAAAGATAGAATTCAATGTGTGAATGCTCAAGCCTAACCACATAAAAGACATACTGAAGCAGGGGCGCCTGGGGGGCTCAGTCAGTTAAGCATCTGACTTAGGCTCAGGTCATGATCTCGCACCTTATGAGTTCGAGCCCCGCATTGGGCTCTGTACTTAACAGCATGGAGCCTGGAGCCTGCTTTAGATTATGTGTCTCCTTCTCTCTCTGCCCTTCCCCTGCTTGCACTCTGTTTCTCTCTCTCAAAAATAAAATTAAATTTAAAAGAATGAATGAATAAATAAATAAATAAATAAATAAATAAATGACATGCTGAAGCAGTTAGGTACTTGCTCCTAAACACAGAATTGTGTTGAATGTGACCACTGTGTCAAGTTGTCTTGGCAGCTCAAATACTATGATGGACTGCCGTCAGTCATGTGATTTTCTGAAGTTGGGGAACAACTGTTTGTAAAATTTCAAATGAATAAGTAGAATCTTTTTTAATTTTAATTTTTTTTAATGTTTATTTTTGAGAGAGAGACAGCGTGAACAGGGGAGGAGCAGAGGGAGAGAGGAAGACAGAATCTGAATCAGGCTCCAGCCTCTGGGCTGTCAGCACAGAGCCCAGTGGGGGCTTGAACTCACAAACTGTGAGATCATGACCTGAGCCGAAGTCGGACGCTTAACCGACCAAGCTGCCCAGGTGCCCCTAATCTGTTTTTATATACTCAGTTGTGATCCTGGAAATTTTAAGTATATACGCAAAAAAGAAAAAACAACGAGCCTGTGTTTTATACATAAAGTTCAAGCTACAGTCTAGGGTCAGATAACCACAAATAGGTTTTTCCACCTACATGAATGTCCAGCAGGATGTATCTTGTCATAGGAAGCAATCCTTGTTGAGAATCTCACTCTGCATGATGCCTCCTCCTATCAAAAAGCCCTGGTCATTGCAACAACCAAAAATGACTCCACGACTTCCAAAGTTCACCCTTCGAGAACGGCTGACATAGAAATGACTCAAGGGCTGGAGAGCCTTAAGCAATAAAACCTCCACATGGAAGAACAAGTCTGACTTCCTTATTCTCCTCTTTCGTTCCCCTCCTTCCCTACTAAAAAGTAGTTATTGACCCCCACTGTATGCTAAGCAATTGATATCCCTACTTGGGTTTTCTCTACAAATCAGGTCTCAGATCCTCATCCTGAGTCACATGACTGCCGAGGCTGGAATCAAAAATCAAAAATCACCATGAAAGGACTCTTAGCTCCACAGTTTTGCAGCATTGACCTTAGGCATGCCCCTCCTGGTTTCCAAAAGAAAATAAAAAACTGTATTCCTTCTGCATGGTTTCCCTAAGGACTTGCTGGCTGTTTCTGGCCAAGGAGGGAAGGAGTGAAAAGACACCAGTGTCCACGGCTGCCACAGCTGGGCACTTGGTGCCTCGCCTCACTCAGGGCACACTGGGCATCGCCCAGCCCCCTCTCCCTTGCCTCTTGCTCACCTGGGATGGAAAGGTATGTTCAGCGCTCAGCAGAGAAGTGGGCCTGGGTACAGGCTGCAAGCAGCCACCTCTGCCCCCCTGCCCTCCTTCAGCTTTCTGTCACTTCTCCCTCGCCCGCTGTGGCAGTGCTCCGCAGGAACAGTGCCACTGTGTGTTTTAGCCTTGTCTCTTCTGGTCTCTGTGCACGGCGTGCCCTCTGTGTAGAACCCCCTGTGTCGTTCCTCACTCCTCCAGGCCAGCCAGCCATACCACTCCCTCCGCAAACCTTCCCTGGCCACCCCCCAGCCTGGATCAGCGGTCCCTCCTGCGTGCCGCTTGTGCTTGTCTGCATTGACCTGCAGTGGCACTAGCTGTGTTCTGTCACACTGCTTTGTCATGGCCTGATGTTTGTGTCGTGGGCTCTAGAGCAAAAACATGCAAAGGTTAAGGACACAGGCTCTGGAAACAGTCTGCATGGGTCCAAATCCCAGTCCCTCTATCTCCGAGTGGTACAATCTTTAGCACTTCATCTTTACTTCATCTTTCTGAACCTGCCTCCAAGGGTTGTTGTGAGGATAAAATGAGTTAAGGCACGTTAAGTGCTCAATGGAATACATTCAATGCTCAGTAAATGTTAGTTCAGGGCTGTATGTCCTCAAGGGCACAGGCCATCTTGTTTGCAACTATGTCCCATCATCACCTAGCATGGTGTCTGACATGCAACAGGCAGCCGATCTTTATTGACTGAGTCAGTGAATGACTATCATCTTTGAATCTCTTGCAAATCATCTTGTCCTCTGCTTCCTGTTTGTATAAGCAACAGTCTATAAGAGCAAAGACCATCAAAAGAAAGATACCAAAGATGTACAGATTACCTGCCCTAAGAAACGGTGCTGTGTGGAAGTTTCCAGTTCAAGAACGGACAACTTTTAAGACAATGGAACTCTGATTCTCTGGGTTACATCTTGCTGTATAATTCGAGTTGGAGATACAGCAGTTTAATGAAGTGGAACAAGAATCAAAAGATTATTGAAGGTGGCTGATGGCCATGATCCAGATACTTCCTATGGTTTCCCCATCCATCTGCCACCTTCAGATGAAAACATCAGGGAAAAAGAAGGGGAAACTGGAAGTCCTTATATCTTGCCCCCTCATTCAATTTCATAAGTATCTGCTGGGTAACTTCTATGCGCCGGAAATTGGGAACATGGGAAAAGCTAAAAGAGCGGTGCCTTCTCGAAGTTGACATGCTAATGGGGAAGAAGATCATCACAAACAATGACTGTACCACTCCCCTGGGACCCCAAGAACAGAACTTCCGAGGGCTCATTGCTGGGGGGCATTTCTGGGCCAGGTGCACCTTTGTTCCACCTTCCTGGCACCCAGCTGACACAGTGGGGTTTTTTTCACGGGCGTCCTAGGCCTGTGTGTCCTTGACCTGATTAGCTGGCTCCCCTTGGCAGGGCTGCCAATGTAGTCATCTGTTTCCGGCTGTGTCATCATCCGCTGCCATTACACGAAGACCCATTTCCCCCTGGCCATTGCTCAGGGATGACACAGCTGATGGTTGGGGCCCTGTACCGAAAACCCACACCCACAGCTCTGTCCAGCGACGGAGGCAGTGACTACCTGATAATGACTGCTGACAAATGCTTGTGGTGAGGAGCGTTCCCATCTGGAGGTGTTCTGCCACTGCTGAGTCCCACCTGCTCCCTAGTTAGGGAACACCCCAGCGCACCCAGCCTCTCCCCAGCCTCCAGTCACGTGACCCCTCCAGGTGTGTCTGTAACTTCCACCAAGCTTACTGGTCAAAGCACTTACCACATTTCTTTTTCTAACTACTATTATTTTGTCATGACACAAAACGTGTTTATTGTTGAAACTTTTTTATTTTTTTAAGTTTATGTATTTATTTTTTAGTGTGAGAGGGAGAGAAAATCCCAAGCAGGCTCCGTGCCATCAGCGAGGAGCCCGATGTGGGGCTCAATCCCATGAACTGTGAGATCATGACTTGAGCCGAAATCAAGAGTCGGTCACTTCACCGACTGAGCCACCCAGGCACCCCCGTGGAAAAAATTTTTAAATGCACCTAGGTAACATCCGTTATCCCACTTCCCAGAAATAACAGCTGTTGACAGTATGGCTTAACTTCTAGAAGATTTTCTAAATCTGTAAAAATATTTAATAACTTCTGTGGAGATGGATGCATGTATATTCAGTCATCTGAGTAAGTAAATGGCACAGAGACAGCTGGACAGTTACTTTCCTCCGTTAGCTATACTCACTTCCAGAGACATCAAAGATTTAAATGGAGAAGGGCTTTCGAAGCACATGTCACAAAACCCAGAAATCATAAGGGAAAAGGCTAACGAATTCGACTACACCGAGACTATAAGTAAAACTTCCACACGTTGGAAGAAGTTCAGCAGGATTTAGCAAGGGCAGAGGCTGCATTTACTTTATAACTGCATTCTGCTTCTAGGTCCTCGTTCTGGAGAAACTTCCCCCCTGGGCTCAAGGAAATGAACATGGGGGCCTCTTCACTCAGCATGATTTGAAAAAAACAAAAATCAAAAAGCCACGGGCGCCTGTCTGGCTCTGTCTGTGGAGCGTGTGACTCTTGATCTCAGGGTTCTGAGTTCGAGACCCACGTTGGGTGTAGAGATTGCTTAAAAATAAAAAATCTTTTAAAAAGAAAAGAAAAAAATCTGGAGCAAACCTCAAAGTCCATCAATAGGAGAACAGGAAAATAAGCAGGAGTGTGTTCCTACACAAAATCCTACACAGCAGCGAAGGAATGTACTCGAAGGACTCTCTGCCCCCTCTTGAAAGTTTTGTCTATGTCCCGGGGACATGTCCGGAGGCCTTTCTGGTTATCACAATTCGGGGGTGAGGGGTGAGCTGCTGGCGTCTAGTGGGTAGAGGCCAGAGGCTATGATGTGCCCCCCTCAACNAGCCACCCAGGTGCCCCTGAGGTTGAGAAATCTTGAGCTAATTGGAATCAACATGGGCAGACCTCTCCACCAGCCTTGAGTGAAGAAGGAAGTTGCAGCATGATCCAGTTGGATATTTTTACAGATACATATATAGCACAAGTAAAAAATCACATATGGGAATAATGCACACCCACTCTGTAAATCTGGAACAATCCGTCCAGGCATTTTTTCCCCCTTCCTTTTCCTTTTCTCTCGTGATGCTGGAAAGGTCTCTTTATTGATATAGATGATAAACACCAGTGATAAGGATGTGGCCCTTGTCTGTTTTATGTCGACTAAGTTGATAGCTGTGGAATTCTCAGGATAAAGGAGGGGCACATTTCTCCCGTCTTGATAACATTGTTCCACGGGTCTCTTAAAAGCTCAAACCAATTTACATTCCCACCTGCAGGTGACAGCATGTTCTCATTTCCTGTTCTGCTCTGCCTCCTTCAGGAGAGGATGAGTTTCTGGAGGACAGACGCTGTGACATTTGTCCGTGGATCTTCAAGGTCCTGATAGGTGCTCAGTAAAATTCGGGCGAACGGATGACGGCTTTACGACACATGGCTAAGTAGGTTCGGAGGACAGAGAGAAATGAGACACACATAGCCTCAAGACAGTCAGTTTAGTTTTGTTTGAATGTTAACAGTTCAAGTCTAAGGGCCCACTGTGTCCTTCAGGAGTCAGAGGAGGGAGAACGCACTTGGCTAGGAGCCATCTGGCAAAGCCAGCCCCAGGAAGTGCTACTGAGCCAGCTCTTGAGGCATGAGGGTCCTCCCCATCCTTGGAAAGGCAGAGGATTGGCATTCCAGAAAGACAACAGCTCAGGCAGAGGTGTGGTGCCAGGGAGGAGTAAGGCGTGTCTATGAGGTATTAGGCTGGAGGTCGTCTGTGCACCGATGCCGTGGATGATCCCATTAGCAAGAAAGGCAAGGCCCAGATGAGAGCGAGCTTTGTCCAACAGGCTAAGGACTTTTAAGTTTAAGGCAAAAGGGAGCTACCAGGGGTGGGGAATGTCGCGGAGGAAAGGCTGCTCTGGCCAGAAAGGCCAATCACAGCTGGGCTGCCAGTCACACCTGTGCTGGGTGGCCTGCCAGGCTGTACACTCTGCAGGCGACAAAAGCCAGATCCTGCCCTGGGTGAGGGAGGGCGGCCTCACCGAAGTGGGGTGGGGGGGTCCCCGGAGGGCCTAGGAGGCACAGAGTGGCACGGTCCCGGGGCCCAGCGGACCAGCCGGTGGTTTGTGCCGAGTACCCCACCTATCCCTGATGCCGCATGTCCGCACGGGTTGACAGCCCTGGGGCCTGCTGGTTGTGGCTCTCGACAGCAGACGTTATGCACCTCTTCTCGACTCCCATGTTCAGCGACATCAAGCTGGTAGCTCGAATTTGGCCGTGGTTGGAAGTATTTACACCACAAATCAGTAAGCGCTCTGCATTGGGGCTCCCCCTCCCTTGCCCCCTCCATGCCAGTTTTCTAGCATACCACTGGCCATTTCCTTCTAGAAATAGGGAGATTCAGGGATTAGAGAGGGAGAAGGGCTCTGCTCCTTACTAGCTGTGTGACCTTGGGAGAGTCACTTTGCCTCTCTGTGCCTCATGTTTTTCATATATAAAATGGAGCGTATTATTCACACATCTCATAAGGTCCTTAAGGGGATTACATGAGTTACATGTGGCTAAAGCTCTTGGAGCAATTTTTGGCAAGTAATTAGTACTCCATCGTTATTCGTTAAGTGTATAAACTAGAAAACTAAAGTACCCAGAGAGGCAGCACTGGGACCAGAGCCCAGACTTCTGCCATGGCGAATAGTCCTACTAGCCTTACCTGGCTCTCTCTGACCCGGACACGGGTTGTGGGTCTCCTGGGGACGACTCACGTGCCCTGGCGTTGGGTGTTTACAGAGAAGGGGTGGAGCGGGCGGACCCAGTGGCCTCTGCCCTGGAAGGCCAGGTTGTTGAGATGGCCTCCCGGGTACACAGCCTCCTCTGCCTAAAGCAGGGCACACAGGCACCCAGGCAGCACGGTGACCCCGTTACCGCAGTTTGGCAGGTCATCGAGCGGGGACTGCCCCAGGCACGACGGTGAGTTCGACCGACCTGTTAGTTGCAAACAAAGAAGACAGAGTTGCACAGTTATCACAACAGCTTGTGTTGAAAGCCCCCACTCCACACCTGCCACTCAGTGACCATATGCCAGGTACTAGTCTAAGAACTTGGGATTCAGCAATGAGCAAAATCATCAGAACCCCTATTCCCGTAGACCCCGTGTCCTAGGGGAAGCAGACAGGTGATAGACAAGTGAATCGAAAGCTATAGAAGATCTTAAAGGAAAATGAGGCCAGGAAAGCAGGTGGGGCACGGCTTGCAACGGGGTCAACGAGGACACTCAGAGGAGGTGACATATGAGCAGTCCTGAAGGATGGGAGGGACCAAACAGGCACCCAGAGCCTCATTAAATCCTCCTGCTCATCCTGGCTAAGTGGGTGTTGCTCTCCCATCTTCCTGATGAGGAAGCTCAGAGACACGCATTCATCCGCTGGAGGGCAAACAGCCTGTAAGTGTCGGTCCCAGATTCAAATCCCGCTCTGCCTGCTGGTCCTTGTCGACTCTCTTCCGGCTCCCAGGAGGATACCCAAAGACACTGCAGTCATCGCAAAGCCTGGGCGTGTGTGGTGCGGGGACGCCAGGGTCATGGGCTAGGAGGGGTGTATAGTGGGGTACGGAGGTAAGCAGGTCTAGAGTTCAATCTGGAACACCTCCTTTAAGAGGTGAGTGTAGAGCTGAGCTTTCAAGGTCAGGAAGGAAGGGCAATTGCAAAGGGTAGAGGGTCTGACTTACCTACAGAGTCAGTGGGAGCAGTGAAGAGCGTAGGGGTTGGGGGGACTGGTTTGCAACGGAAGTTTGGTGCAGATTGTTGGGAAGAAACGAGGTCCCCAAAGTTGTGTCCGCTGGTTCTTAATCGAAAGCCTTTGACCACCGCACGTAGGAGCTGGAGGGCCACGTGAGCATGAAGCCTCTAGGCCTTGCCTCAGGGAGCAGTGATATGAGCAGCACAGAGCCAAAAACCCTTCAGGATAGATCGCGTCCAGCCCAACAGAGACCACACATTCCAGGCACCTCACGGGGGACCCGATCTCAAGCATGGTCCCCCTACCCTCACTTCCACCTTTCGGGTCTTCACGCCACATGCCAGTCGTTGCCTCTTGAACCCACAAGAGACGGAAATCTTTGGTTCATTCATTCACTAGGTGTTTACTGAGCACTTGCTGCGGAGCCCGGTCCCGAGATGCCGCCGACCTACAGACTCACTTGTCCAGTGCCGGAGGCAGACGTTTCACAGAGGACCGTGCAGGCTAATTAAGATTACGATGAATGCCACGGAGGACACTGCGAGATCAAACGGGAGAAGAGTCCTCGGCATCCCTGAAGCGTCTCACCAGGCTGGCCCCAGGCCACATCTTCACAGGACTGGGTCAAGGGTGCAGGCTGGATAAAGAGAGGCAAGCGTTGGGGTCGAGTGGGGGAGGCGTATGGCGTAAGGAGGGGAAGTTCACCTTCTGGGTCGCAAGAAGGCCAGCTGGGAGGTGCCACTCCAGCAGAGCTGTCCCCGGCGCTGTCCTCCACCAGAGGGTGCTAAAACAGAGGGCAGGGAAGGGACCATGCCGGAGTGAAGGTGTCAGAGAGAGAAAGGCTCGTTCAGTGCAGGGGCACCTGTGAGAAGGGGGCGCCGATGTCCGGTTCTTGAGATGGATGTTCTGCTCCGGCCCCGAGTCTGTGGAGCAGCCCCGGCCCCCTAGAAGAGGAAGAGGTGCTGGGGAAGATGGCCCAGTACCCAGATGGGGCCAGCGAGCTGCCCACAGGTGTTGTGAGCCGGTGTCCCCTGCCCTCAGGGACTCCAGCTGGCATGAGCGAAGGGCATGGCTGGGGGCAAGGCCGGATGGGGGAACACAGTAGAAAAGTTTCGATGGCCAGAGATGTGCCTGGCTCAGGAGCTAGAATGTTGGCTCCACGCCACAGGGGGATCTTTGTCTGTCACTTTTCAGCTATATACCCAGCACCTGGATCAGCACCAGGCATGCAACAGACACTGAGTGGATGGGCGATTGAGTCCTTGGGCTGGGTTAAACAGAAGGGGGGGGGGCAGGGACCAAGAAACAGACTCTCAACTATAGAGAGTTCAAGTCCACATCCACCACCTTCTTGGTCGTGTGGGACTCTGGCCCAGAGGTGCCTGGGTCTCTCCATCTATTCCTAGGGGGACCGATAGCATTTGGACAAAGCAAGGCAGCCGTGACATCTGGGAGCTGCCTGGCCCTGTGCAAGTTCTCTCTTCTTTCTAGTTGGCCCTTCTCGGTGAGATCTAAGATCCCCGATCACAGAGTCACCTCTGCTTCCCGACAGCATCTAATCCAGATCAAAGTCCTGCTGCCTCAAACCTTCCAAAGATCACCTAACACAAACCCGAATGTTATCACAAGCCTTTCCCAGCCCCCCGTTACCAAGACGCCCCGTGGTTCCCCTGGTGGCTGTTCCTTGCTGTAAGGAGCAATGGCCCCAGCTTGTTCACTCCCAGGTGGGTTTCGAAGGATCTGCAGCTGGAGGCACAGACAGTCCCCACCTGGTGCGGCTGCTGCTGTACCGCATGTGGGATGATACACTCCCAGGACCCTTCTGGATGTATCTGCCATGCTTTCCTATCACTTCCACTTTACAAGGAGGGCACCGAGACCCAGACAGGGGGCGGCGGCTCTGCCCGGGGCCACACAGTGGGTCTCGTTCCACAGTTGTTTGCCTAACCCCCTGGCCTCGGCCTCGAGAGGGCAGAAACCAACATGACGACACGGGGCCAGCATCTGGGAGGAGGAGAGCAGAGGGCTGTTGGGGCTGACAGAGAAGAGAAGCCTGTGGCCACAGGAGGGGAGCACCCAGGGCGTCCTCAGTGGCCCCCGGTGCTGGCTCACCCACGTGGGACTTCCCAGACGGGACCCTCCAAGGCGTTTCTCTCCGAGGCCTGTCCTGGCTGCTGAATAAACACAGGCCCAGCTGGGGCCCGAGGGGGCGGGGGTCGGTGTCATCAGGCTGAGGCCTGAGTCACTTCCTGACCAAGGTTTCAGAGGCACCCAGAGCCAGAGCCTGAGTGGGCTTCCCAAGCGTTCCCCACCTCTCTGGGCTCACCTCTGCTGTGCTCGGGTTCTCGACACACACAGCAGAGAGGCAGAAGCCTTGTCCCTCCCCTGGGGAATGGGCTCCGCAACCCAGAAGGAAACCTAGGTGCCCCGGAACGGTTCTGTCTTGCCTGCACCCAGTCCTGACCTCTGGCTTCCAGGACGTCCCCCCAGCTTTAGAGGCACGGTCCCTTCTCCTGGCACCCCCAGCTTGGCAGCCCTCCCAGGCCCAAGGCCCCTTCCCTCTTCCTCCCACAGGGTCTCAGGGCCAGAGCAGAGGGTGGGGCAGGGGAGAGGGTGGGGAACATGCCAGATGCACTAGCACAGGATGTGCGGAGGAAGACCTGGTTTGATCACAGACACGTCCTCATGATGCGAGGGAAGGGTGATCTGGAATGCAGAGCATTTCCTTTAAGAAGCAAGGCCTCTCAGCCCAGAAACACTACCTAGACTTGGAGCTGAGAACAAAGCCTCTAGAACCAGGCTATGCTCACCTCATTTCTTTTTTAGATTTTTATTTCTTTATTCTGAGAGACAGACAGAGTCTCTCATCGAAGTGTCAAGCCAGGGAGGGGCCGAGAGAGGAAGAATCCCAAGCAGGCTCTGCTCTGTCAGCACAGAGCCTGATGTGGGGCCTGAACTCACGGACTCGGGAGATCATGGCCCGGCCGGAAATCGAGAATGGGACACTTAACCAGGCACCCCTACGCTCACTTCTTTGACCCAGCTCTGCCCCTTACCAGCTGTGCAACCTTCAGCGAGTTACTTAACCTCTCTGCACCGCAGCTTCCTCGTCTCTCAAATGAGGACAATCATCGTATTGACTCACAGAAGCTCTTACCAGGATTGAGGGAGTTGTCTGTGTAAAACACTTAGGATAATGGCTGGCACATGGCAAACACAAGTGTTCAGTAACTACCTTTTCACTTCGAATGGGCTGATTTTTCCATTCCATTTCATTCTCACTATGGTTTTTGATCTCTACTGTGTGCCAGATATGAGTAAGACAGGTTCGGTGCCTGCAATGCCTGGCGGGCATTTCTGTGGGATCCCTGCACCGTCCCCACCCCACAGCGGTCTTCCAGACGGTGCTTGACGCCGCACGACTTGCACGACCCCTGTGGGACGGACTGTGGCACAGGCTTTGGGGCCTGCGGCCTCCCTAGTGAGGACTGCCAGCTTGCTGTAGGCCACAAGCAGGTTCCTTTGCTTCTCCCAGACACCCTCTCTCCCACTGGCAACGTGAAGGGAGCCGTCCCCACCCCCTCCCCGGGCCAGGGCAGCGTCAGATAAGTCTGGCGCGCGAGGACCTCTTGTGGTTATTCTCGGCCCCACCCCCCTTTCTGGGAGATCTCTGTGCTTCAATTCGAGCACAGAATCTTCTTCAGGCTGCAAGAGCCACCAGGCGCAGATGGCAGAAGGCCCTGGCTTATCATTGCCCTATGGGGCATTAGGAAACCAGTAAAAACCTGTCCAAACTGGAAATTTGAGCCTGGACTGGATAGTTGATGCTATAGAATTTCTGTTGTTAATTTTAAGTGTGAAAATGATACTGTGGTTATGTTTTAAGAGGGGTCCTTATCTTGTAGGGGCGCCTGGGTGATTCAGACAATTAAGCATCCGACTTCAGCTCAGGTCATGACCTCTTCAGTGTTGGTGGGTTCTAGCCAGCCCTCAGGCTCTGGGCTGACAGCTCAGAGCCTGGAGCCTGCTTGGGATTCTGTGTCTCCCTCTCTCTCTGTGCCTACCCCTCTCCCCCCGACTCTACCTCTCTCTCTTTCTCAAAAGTAAATAAACATTATGAAATCTGGCCATGTGTAGCAACATGGATGGGCCTTGAGGGTGTTACACTGAGTGAAATAAGTCAGGCAGAGAAGGACAGCTACCATATGTTTGCACGTATACGAGGATTAGGAGGAACTTAACGGAGGACCGTGGGGGAGAAAAGGGGGGAAGGATGGGGAGAGGGAGGGAGGCAAACCATGAGAGACTCTTGAATGTTGAGAACAAACTGAGAACTGATGGGTATGGGGGGAGGGGAAGGGGGGTGATGGGCATGGAGGAGGGCACTTGTGGGGATGAGCACTGGGTGTTATGTGGGAACCAACTTGACAATAAACTATTTAAAAATAAATAAATAAACATTAAAAAAAGAGTAGTTCTTTTAGAGATACAAAAATATTTATGGATGAAATTATATAATGCCTAGTTTTGCTTCAAAATGATGGAAAACAAAAATTGGCTAAGGGTTGAAATAACTGTTGAAGCTGAAGGACTGTGGTCGTTCAGGTTCACTAGAACCTCCAAGTGTCGTCCAGAGAGCCTCAGAGCCTGGGAGCGGGTTAGAAATGCAGAATCTTGGCTCCACCCCAGATCAACTGAATCAGAAACTGTATTCTAGTAAAATAAAATTCCCAGGGGATTCGCGAGCACATTCAAATGGGAGAGGCACTGGGCTCTTCTACGTACGTGCGTTTTCGAAACTTTCCATAATCAGAAAGTTGTGCGGTTTGGCTGTGGTTTTCCAAAAGTGTCTAGCCCGTTCCCAGGCCGATCTTCCTGCCGAGGCCCCGGCGTTGGAAGGCCCTAGGAGGGCTCCGTCCCGCGCGGGAGGCTCTGGGGACCACCCGGCGCGGCCCCGGCTTCCCCCCTCCCCCGCCCCTGCAGGGCNAGCGCAGGCGCCGCGCTGGGGCCACCGAGATTGGGTGCCCGGGATGAGCTTCACCCGGAAAAAGGGCTTCTACAAGCAGGACGTCAACAAGACCGCCTGGGAGCTGCCCAAGACCTACGTGTCGCCGACGCACGTAGGCAGCGGGGCCTATGGCGCCGTGTGGTGAGACCCCCGGGCCCGCGCGCCGCCGGGGGGCGCCGNTGCAGCCTCCCGACAAGCCGGGCGGGGCCAGCGCCCCACTTCCCAGACCCGCCTTGGGGGTCCCCTCCGCCTCTGGACCGTCGGGGCCGCTCGCCCACCGCCTTGAGCGAGGACCCCAAGGCTCAGAGTCCTGCGGGCTTGGCAGACCCTCGCGGGGGCTCTTCCTGGGCCGAGCGCTTGGGGCTGGGAGGAGGCGACAGGGCAGCGGAGCACGAGCAAGAAGCCTCAGGCTGTGGCAGAGGCTGGCCTGCGGCCACTACCCACTACGGGCGCCATCTCACTTTTGTCATTTTGTCACTTTGTGGGGTCTCCGTGGGTTGAGTTAGGACTGGGTCTGGTTCTCCGGGACTTGAATCTTACGGGGGACCCCAGTGTTCATCCAGGCGAATCCCTGTTGTAACAAGTGGGTACATGGAGGCCCAAAGAGGGAGACGTGACTTGCCCAGTTGCCAAGAGGGAGCTTCCCTCCGGGTTCTGGATCCTTTTGGCATTAGCTTGTCTGCCCAGTGCGGTGCGCCCCTCTCGGTTACTGCCCGTCCCCTCTGCCACCCCCGACCTGTCACCACGCCTGAGGCTGCTCCCAGGAGTCCGGAGTGGTGGGCTCCTTGCCTCCCAGCCTAGCCCCCTGGCCAGGAGGGANCCCAGGATGCGGAGCGGAGGCTACTGGGCAGGAAAGTCACAGCCCGAGCACCTTCCTGTGCCCTACAGCTCCGCCATCGACAAGCGGTCAGGGGAGAAGGTGGCCATCAAGAAACTGAGCCGGCCCTTCCAGTCGGAGATCTTTGCCAAGCGGGCCTACCGGGAGCTGCGGCTGCTGAAACACATGCAGCACGAGAATGTAGGCTGGGGCCTGGGGTCTGCTCCGGAGAAGGGGAGGGGGTGGTCCCTCCGGGTGTGGGGGTGCTGGCCTGACAGGGTGCAGAGAGCTCAGCACAGGGCCAGGAGAAGGGGACTCGCCTCCCCGCCCCTCCCACTCCTGTTCCTCACCTCATTAAAAGGAGGTGCCAGGTCCCGCCCCGCCTACTTCCCAGGAAGGGTGAAAAGGATAGTTTTGGCAGTGGAGCAAAATGAGCTTTGCAAGGTGCAGACATGCTGTTTCACTGTTATGAGGAAATGGGCACAGAGGAGCTTGTGATTTGTTCTAGATCTCAGAGCCCGTGGTGTGCCTTCCCCCNGTGCCTTCCACAGCGGCCCTGATAATAACAATAGCCGTAGATCCCTGAGCACTTACTAGGTGCTAAGTGCTTTTCTCAGAGCTTTGCAGAGACTAATTTGTTAATCCTCACAATATTACGTGAGTTAAGTGCTATTAGTCCCATGTACAGAAGAGGAGACTGAGGCACGGAAAGACTGAGAGGTTATGTGGTTGGTTAGTCGGTGCTGGGATTTGAACCTAGGCAGCCTGGCTCTGGGGCCTCAGTGCAGAACCATGAGAGCATCTTGTCGGCCAGAAAACAGCTGGGAAAACTAGCCACCCGGCTCTGGGCCCCACAAACTTTGCTCCAGGATACCTAGCTCGGAGGGCGAACATTTAAAATCATGATTTCAAAAACACTGGGCACATGTTAAGCCCCATTCCTCTTCAGCAAGCCCCTCCCCAGGACCCCCGTGAGGGAGGGCGAGGTGTCGCCCCTGGATTCCTTTTCTGCCCGGTTTACTGCTTCTGCCCTTTCACTGCCTCCTGCTGGAGATGGTGTGTTAGAGAAGGGCCGGTGGTCACACGTGTGGCTGGGGGCCCAGGGGAGCGGGGAGAGAGGGCTGTGGCCGCTGCCCAGCCTCACTGGCAACCTTCTCCCCAGGTCATCGGCCTCCTGGATGTCTTCACCCCAGCCTCCTCCCTGCGTGGCTTCCATGACTTGTGAGTCGGGCCACACTGGGTTCCGGGGCGTCTGCAGGCCTTATTTGCCCCTCGGGAGCAGGCTGGGGGGAGAGTCCAGACTTCTCTCTTCTGGGTGGGGGGCTTCCCGTCCTGCTAGTCTCTTTGGGCTGTCCACTGATGCGTGATTCTTTCTAGAGAGTCTTTCAGCCAGGGGTGGAGAGAAAGGCAGGCCGGAAGGGTTGGGAGGGGCTCTGCGGGGCGCTTGTCTGACTCAGAACAGTCTGCTTATCTGCTTCACTTATCACCCGCTTGAACACCACCAAGNCCCCCGCCATTCTGGGGGGGCCCAGGTGGGGGTCTGGGCCCGGAGCGAGGAGCGATAAGGCTTGGCTGCCTCTGGCTGATGGGGGGTTCGACAGAGTCACACAGAACCAGAAGATTTAGGTGTTAAATGCAGGACTTTGTCAGGCACTTAGACCAGTGTCTGGTCTAAAACATTGGAGCCTTTGGGAAGATGGATTTTTTTCCCACCAATCTCCTTCCTTCCTTCCTTCCTTCCTTCCTTCCTTCCTTCCTTCCTTCCTTCCTTCCCTTTCCTTTCTCTCTCTCTCTCTTTCTTTCTTTCTTTCTTTCTTTCTTTCTTTCTTTCTTTCAAGTTTATTTATTTATTTTTGAGAGAGAGATCAAGAGCAGGAAGAAGGGCTGAGAGAGAAGGAGAGAGAGAGTACCAAGCAGGCTCTGTGCCGTCCGTGCAGAGCCCCACATGGGGCTCGAACTCACGAATTGTAGGATCATGCCTGAGCTGGAATCAAGAATCAGATAGATGCTCAACCGACTGAGCTCCCCAAGCTGATCCTATTTCAAATGCAGCTGAAGGGCCCTTTGTTAGGATTCTTTTGTTTTATATTTAATGCAGTGATTCTGAATGGAGGGTTTTGGTTTGTTTTTTTTTTTTTCCTATAAAGCCAGCTGCTGGGCTTAGCATTTGGAATTTAAAGTGGACCAGCCCCCCAGGAAGGGTGGAGGTGCAGTTTCTAAATGAATATTCACAGTAGTGTGGTTGGTGCTCTATATATGGTCAAGTGCTGGGGACTGCAAGCTACCTCAGGAGGCTTCCCAGAGGAAGCAATGCTTGAACTCTGCCTCAAAGGATGAGTAGATGTTTGCCTGCCGTAAAGGTGCAAAAGGCATCCCAGGGCAGAAGGAACTGCACGGACAAAGGCCATGGTGCATGAAAGAGCCTGGAGTGTTGGGGCGATCGTGATAAGTTCACTGTGGCTGGGGAAGGCCAGTGGCTGGTCTGGTCCAGGGGAGAGTCCAGACTTGATCCCACAGGCGACCTCAAGTCCACAGGATTTGAACATTGGGGTGATGTGGTCAGATCAGATTTTGGGGTGCACTTTGGCAGGAGAGAGAAAGCCTGGAGAGCAGTGTCCCAGACCCTGACCTTGATCTAAATAAGGCAGGGGTGATGGGATGCCCAGGAGCAGAGCTGAGACCTGTCAAATGGTCCCATCTGTTGGGATGAAGTGGCTGCGGGAGGGGGACGTGGCTCAGGAGGCCAGGCTCCTGCTTGAAACACACAAGGTGGAAGAAGAACCGACCTCGGGAGAAAGAAGGAACTCCATTTTGGACACCACTTTTGAGGAGCCTGTGAATGTTCAGGCGTTTAGTCAACAATTGCAAACACGTCTGGAGCTCAGGAAGGTCAGGGCTAGGGTAGAACGTGGTATAATGCTGTTGACTCAGAGATCAGCAGAGAATCTTGAGGAGGTGTTAGACTTTGCAAGAGGTCCAGTAGGAAGAAAGGGAGCCACAGGTGTGTGTGGGTGGGGTGGGGGTGGGGGTCGTTGGTGATCTCGATCTGTGCAGTTTCAGAGGGGTGGAAGCAGACACCAGGTTGTCAAGGGATTGGAAGTTAAGGCAGTGGGTCAAGAGGCATGGACCACTCTAGAAGTTTGGCTGCAGAGGGAAAGAGGGAGAAAGGGTGGTTATTTGAAGAACCAAGTCAAGGGAAGGTGGTTCTAGCACAGTGAGGCTTCAGCAAGTTCATCAGCAGAGAAGAAAGACCCAGGGTCCATGTAGAAGTGAAAGACAACACTGGGGAGGGGACTGTGCATGGACCAGAGGCCCCCATCGGGGAGGGTGGATGATCAGGTAGAAGAAAGTCTCAGAAAATCACAGGCTCATAGAGTTGGCCTTCATCACATCCTTTTTTTTTTTTTAAATATTTCTTTTTAAAAATTGTTTTTAAGTTTGTTTATTTTGAGAGGGAGTGAGCGAGCTGGGGAGGAGCTGAGAGGGAGAGAGAGAGAGAGAGAGAGAGAATCCCAAGCAGGCTCTGTGCTGTCAGCACAGAACCCAATGTGGGGCTCGATCTCACAAATCAGGAGATCACAGCCTGAGCCAAAATCAAGAGTCGGGTGCTTAACCGACTGAGCCACCCAGGTGCCCCTTTAATATTCCTTTTTAAATCATATTTTGTTCTGGGCTTTGCTGTTACGACCTTGAGCAACAGCTTTATTTTGCTGACCTTGACCTGTTTTGCAATCCCATAGGGGGGTACAATGGCTCAGCTACTCCTTCTTCCTTCTTCTGCCCTCCTGGAAAGTGTTTTATTATTTCCTTCTTGGAAGGGCACACATTCTTGGTTGTTTGTGGAGTTCTCCCAGCTGGGCATGACCCTCTGGGGACGGGGGCTGGTGGTGGTGGTGGTGTGATATTTGAACCAAAGCAGAGGGAAATGCTGGCAGATGTTTCTAAAGTCACAGCTGTGACTTTCTGTGGGGCGTGGAAAAGGGCAAGCCGAGGGCACCTTTGAAGAGAGGGAACACGGCTCCATTTGGTTTTCCTGAGCACGCACCAGCTAGAATGCTTCCCCTGAGCTCTGCCAGCCAGTGGCCCCGGGACCAGGCCGAGAGCCAGAAGCCAGGAGGCGCATGTTGAGGTCCAGCTGGCTACGGTGGGACCCATTCTTGCACACAGAGCCCACCTCTAAGGGCTCTGTTCTGCCCCAGCTCCTTTGCATGTCCTATGACCTCAGACCTGAGGCTGGGTGGGACTGGGGACTGTCAAGGAGCTCTCATGCCTTGCAGCTACCTGGTGATGCCCTTCATGCAGACGGACCTGCAGAAGATCATGGGGATGGAGTTCAGTGAGGACAAGATCCAGTACCTGGTATATCAGATGCTCAAGGGTCTTAAGGTGCGTGGGGGCCTGGAAGGTGGCCGGTGCGGGGGGGGGGCGCCTTGGTGTTGAGACCTGAGGTTTGGAGAACACCGGGATGTGGGGGCTGGGAGAGCACACTGCGATGGGGTGGAGGAAGTTTGGAGCCGGCCTGAACCACCTATTGTGGAAGCACTCACTATTTGTGCGCGCGCTCTCTCTCTCTCTCTCACAGTACATCCACTCAGCTGGGGTCGTCCACAGGGTGAGTGCTCTCTCCGCTCTGGTCCTCAGAGGCCCCTCCACTCTCTGTACTCTCTCTGTGTGGAAGGATCCCCCACAGCCGGGGAGGAGGAGAGGAGAGGGGAGCCTGGCGTGTGGATTTTTTGGACCCAGCCTTGGCCCGGGAAGGGCTGCTCAGAAGAATGTTGTGTTCTGGGGAGCTCTCTGGATGCTGCAAACCAAGCGAGCCTTGAGCAGGGTGTTTCAGGCTCCAAGAATCAGAGTATCTTAGAGCTGGGTGGGCCCAGGAGGACACCTGGCCCCGCCCTCATTTTACACATGAGGAGCCGGACCCACAGAGAGGGGAAGGGGGGCAGGCTCCCCATCTCTGCCGCTCAGCCCAGTGCTTCCTCTCTCCTCTCATCTAGGACCTGAAGCCCGGCAACCTGGCCGTAAACGAGGACTGTGAGCTGAAGGTGAACGGGCACAGGCAGGGTCAGGGCGGGTGGGCCCTTCTCCCCCGGGGGCCCCAGAAGCTGCTCCAGGACCGTCTGCAGCAACTCTTTCTCCCTCTGTCCCCGAGTCATAGATCCTAGACTTTGGGCTGGCCCGGCACGCGGACGCTGAGATGACTGGCTATGTGGTGACCCGCTGGTACCGGGCCCCTGAGGTGATCCTCAGCTGGATGCACTACAACCAGACCGGTCAGTGGCCAGCGGCCCAAGGAGGGGCTGGGGGGTCTTCTCCGGAAGCTTCTCCGGGACCACTGTGGTCCCTGTGGGTTGAGCGACTGCTGGGCCCTGGTCAGCTGGGCCGAGTGACACTTCCTCCCCTCCCTCTGCAGTGGACATCTGGTCTGTGGGCTGTATCATGGCAGAGATGCTGACTGGGAAAACGCTGTTCAAGGGGAAGGACTGTATCCTTTGCTGGAAATGCCCACCTTCATCCAGGGGTTCAGTCCTGCAACAGACACTTTGTCGCTGAAAAACCTCTTTTTTGTTGTTAATGCGAAAGTGATACATGATCACTCTAGAGCAACTTTGTTTTATTTTTAATGCTTATTTATTTTTGAGAGCGAGTGTGGGGGAGGGGAGAGAGAGAGAATCCCAAGCCGACAGCACGGAGCCTGATGGCAGGGCTTGAACTCATGAGCCATGCGAGATCGTGACTGGAGCCGATATCAAGAGTCAGACGTCTGGGGCGCTTGGGTGGCTCAGTCTGTTGACCATCTGACTTAGGTTCAGGTCATGATCTCATCATGGTTCATGGGTTTGAGCCCTGCATCTAGCTCTGTGCTGGCAGCTAGCTCAGAGTGTGGAGCCTGTCTTTGGATTCTGTCTCTCTCTCTCTCTCTCTCTTTGCCCCTCCCCTGCTCACGCTGTCTCTGTCTCTCAAACATAAATTAAGAAAAAACACATTAAAAAAAAAAGAGATGCCTAACTCACTGAGCCGCCCAGGCGACCCCCACTCTACAATAATTTTTAAATGCAGGTAAGGGAATTGATGAGAAGCGCCACCTGTTGTTCCGGCACCGGGTAGAAAATACATCACGTTTTGGCGCCACACGCTAATGGAGCGCCTGTGTGTGCTGGGCAGGTGTTGAGACTATGTGGGGCTCCCACTGCCGAACTCAGTGTGTGGGGAGAGGGGTGGGGGATGGTGTTGAAGAAACAGATGAAGGTGGCTGAGCGGAATGGGAGCTGGGAAGGCAGAGGATCCAGGGGCATTTGTGGTGAAGCACTCTTAGCCCTGCCCGGTGGGTGGGAAGCTTCCAGAGGCCTGCGTCCCCTCTGGAGAGTGCATCTGGAGCCTGGATGGTTGCCGTCGAGCCTGGGGGACAGTGACGGAAGGGCGGCGGGAAGGGCGGCCTCAGAGCTGCCTGCAGAGAGTGAGGCTGAGCCTTAACCCACTGCCAAGACCTGGACCAGCTGTCCCAGATCCTGAAAGTGACCGGGGTGCCGGGTGCAGAATTTGTGCAGAAGCTGAACGACAAAGCAGTGAGTGGCAAATGGGTCTGGACTGGCCTTGGCCGTGCACTTGGCTAACCAGGGCTCACCCATTCCCTCCTTTGTGCCCTGGCAGGTGCTCTTGCCTTCATCCCACTTTGGACTTTGACCTGAACCTTCAGCCCCGTTCTGGGGCTTTTCTGGAGCCCCCCTGCCCTGTACCCCCACGGCCCGAGCCCTGAAGGGCTGACACATGGGGATCACTCAGTGCTTCTCTGTCTTCCAGGCCAAATCCTACATTCAGTCGCTGCCACAGAGCCCCAAGAAGGATTTCTCGCAGCTCTTCCCGCGGGCCAGCCCCCAGGGTGAGTCACCAGCCCTGCCTTCCAAGGGCTGCTGCCCTCTGTCCCCGAGGGTGGCTCTCCCAGGCCTGGGCTCTGAGGTGAGTGATCTGTCGCTGCAGCCACAGACCTGCTAGAGAAGATGCTGGAGCTGGACGTGGACAAGCGTCTGACGGCCTCGCAGGCCCTCGCCCACCCCTTCTTTGAACCCTTCCGAGACCCAGAGGAGGAGACAGAGGCCCCGCAGCCATTTGATGATTCCTTAGAACACGAGAAGCTCACGGTGGACGAATGGAAGCGTAAGAGCGGGGGGTCTCGGCTTCCATCGTCTCTCTCCTCTCTCTGCCTACAGCCTCTCTCTGCTTTGCCTCCGCCGTGTCCGCGCGTGGCCTCTGCCGGCCCCACCGCCCTCCTGGAGCACTACCCCTGTGTCCTTCGCTCTGAGCACGCACTGCCTCCTGTGCGCACTCCTTACCCCCGAGCTGACTTCCGCTCCGCCGTCCATCCGGGGAGGGGGCTCTCTTTGGCTTTCAGCACCACCCCCCAAACACACCTCGAGCCACCCTGTGTTTCCCAGAGCACATCTACAAGGAGATTGTGAGCTTCAGCCCCATCGCCCGGAAGGACTCACGGCGCCGGAGCGGCATGAAGCTGCAGTGAGAGCCTGGCCTGACCCTTGGCTGAGCCCAGGACCGCCACGCGGCACCGCCCGCCAGATGCTGCCCTTGGGACCAGTATCTGTTTGTCATGACTATAGTTACAGTTCTTGGATTGTAGCCTTCCAGGCGGAGGACACGGGGCCCTCGTCCTTGTGCAAGAAACAGGCCTTGTACACGCAGTATTCAGGGGTGTTGGTTGGGAGAAAACCGCCCCGGTCACAACCGGCCACATTAAAACGCCAATCTGGAGAATCGCCTGTGTGCGGGCTCCTTCCTTCGGGCTGAGGGGTGGGCAGGGGTCTGGGTGGTGATGCCTCATCTGTTCGCTAAGGCTGCTGTGACAAATCCCCGCAAACCAGAGGGCTTAAGACAGCGGGACCTTATGCCCTCACAGCTCTAAAGGCGGGAAGTCTGAAATCAAGGTGTCGGAAGGGCCGTGTGGCCCCAAAGATTTGCAGAGCAGAATCCTCCCTCGCTTCTCTTTAGCTTCTGGCGGCTCCTGGAATCGCTGGTGTTCCTGGGCTTGCGGTTACACCTCCCCCGTCTCTGCCTCTGTCTCCCCGTGGCCCGCTGCCCTCCGCATGTGTCTGGCCTCGCCCGTTCTTAAAAGAACACCAGTGATTGAATTTCAGGCTCCCCCTAATCCTGTCTGATCTCATCTCCGTCCTTGCTAATTACGTCTGCTGAGACCCGATTTTCAAATCAGGTCACGTTCGGAGGTTCTGGGTGGACACGGCTTTGGGGAGGACACTACTGAACCCACTACAGATGGCCACAAGGGAGGGGCTCCTTCCTGGGCCCTGCGCTCTGCTGAGGGGGCCAAACGTGTTTAGCTGCTAAATTAAGGGAGCTGCAGAGAGAGCTGCAGCTGCTGAGACATTGCATGCAGGTTATTTTGGGTGAGTGATAAGCAATCAAGAAACAATAGCAGGCTCGGCTGACAGAGAGCTGCAGGAGGCAGCAGCGGGCTTTCTCCAGGCTTTCTGGAAAACGGTTCCACTCGGGCCTCCTCTTGGGAATGATCCGTCTCTCCCAAGCTTTCACCCGACAATGGCGAGGTTTTTCTGTTTACATCCGAAGAGCTTTGGCCGGAACAGATTCCCGCGTACAGGGAAGGAGCCAGGAGCCTGGCCTTGTAGGCCCAGCCCTGGGGCCCGGGTGAAGATCTAGATTCCTAGGCCCTACCCCTGAGACTCTGATTTGGCAGGTCTGAAGTTGAGACCTGAGAACTGCTGAATGAAGGCGTGCCTCACCCATGCCCAGGGATCCTGATGAACATCAGATGGGATTTAGGAAAACATTTGGTTGGGTTCAGTGACATTTGTCAAGAGGCCTAAATCAGCAACCCATGGTGGGAGTCTGGGGGACTTACTTGGGCTTCACACACTCATTTTACAGAGGTTAAGACTGAGGCTCAGGGCACTTTAAGGGCGGTGAAACTGTCCTATGGGATACTATAATGGTGGACACATGACATTCTGCGTTAGTGAAAGAAAACCAGCAGAGCTGAACACCAGAGTGAACCCCCACCGAAACCACAGGCTTTGGTTAATAATAATGTATCACTATTGGTCCATCACTTGTAACATATTATAATGTATCAGCACTGGCTCCTCACTTGTAACAAACGGGCCACACTAATGCAAGATGTTAATAATAGCTGAACTGTGAGGCCAGGGTGGGAGGCGTGCTGGGGAAGGAGTATACAGAACTTTCTGTACTTTGGCATGAGTTTTCGGCAAACCTAAGATTGCTCTAAAAAAATAGTATCTACTTAAAAAAAAAAAAAAAAAAAGACTTGAGGCCCCAGGGAGATAGGTCCCATGGCTAGGGAGTGGTGGAGTCAGGATTTGAACCCCGCAGCCTTGACCACTGTGCCAAACACTCGTAACCCACACTTGCATCCAACAGTGGCTCGGCCTTCTGTTCCGACCAGCCTGCCTCTCGGGACTCCTTCGCTGCCTGTGTCCAAGGACAAGTCCAGTCTCCTTGGCCTGGCATTCAAAGCCCTTGCATCCTCTCTGACGTCATATACTCCCGCTGCCTCCTGTGTTCCTTATCCCGCTGTGACCTGCCAGAACGCGTCCTGGGATACACCACGAGGCTCGCTCGTGCCTCATGAACAGGTTAAAGGTTCTGACAAGTCCTTCAGTTAAGAGGTCTGCTCATCGTTCATCCTGAGCTTCCCAAATGTACTACCCGCAGTACCCCATTTTCTCCTGAGAGCCCTCACACCTCTTTGCCCAGCGAAACCCGGTGCTCACATCCCAGGACTTCTCCCCAGGTGGGCCCCGAGCTTCTTGCAGAGCCTCTGCCTAGGAGGCCCTTCGCCCCCCTCCTCACTTAGGAAAATCCTCCTTACCCTTCCAGCCTCTGCCTCGGGCCACCATTGTCGTGGAGAAGGAAGTCTCCAAATCCTAAGAGAAGGGGTCTCTTCCTCCCTCCGGCCCAGGCCCTCTGCGGGTGGCAGTTATGGTGTGAGTGGTTCGGCCTCCCTCCCCATCGCACACTGCGAGCCCTGCTTGGAACAGCCATCTGTGAACGGCCGGAGATGTCCCAGGGTCCTGCCGGTCATCTCTCTGCCCTGACCAGACCGCATGGGGTCAAGGGCAGCGGAGAGCATAGCAGGAAGCAGAAGCGGGTGGCCCTGGCCTACATCTTAGAGTTGCCCCCCCCGAAAATTTCTAGGCTTTCTAGTCTCAAAAGCCCATCGTCCCAGTGTCCCTCCAGTCCCTCCAGTCCATCCCATCCCAGAATTAAACTTCTGTGTGTCACTCCAGCCCCTTCCCTACAATCGTCTCAAACCTGGGAAGTTTCTCCAAAGGGAGGTGACGGTGCCGACAGAGGGAAGGGATTCAAGGATTCTGGCCTCACCCTTGCGGCACATGGCTGGTGGGGAGGGGGGACAGGAAACGAGTCCAGTTATAGGCTGGCTGGGGGGTGGGGCTCAGCTACTCCCAGAGTCGGCCTACAGGACTTCTGACAAGTCTTGTGTCGCTCCCTCCCGTTGGCGGACAAGGTTGGAACTTGCCTGCGATAGGCAGCGAAGCTTGAAAATTCCTGACAGAGACAGGGAAGCGAAACTCAGGTCTGGAGACAGCCCAGTAGCAGCTTCCTGCATCTCCTCCTCTGTCAAAGGAAGGGTGTCCTTGTACAATGTGCCGCTCTTCTCCCGAGGCCACTGGGGTCTACAGCTGGGGCCCGGCCTCCGGGGACACCCAGGCCAGGGCTTGCCTGGCGTGTTAGGGGTGGTGCTGCCCCCAGTGAAGGGCAACTCACGGGAGACAGAGGAACTGTCCCCGCAGGGAAGAGCCGGGGTGTGTGAATGCCCCAGAACCTGCGAGGCCGGGGGCTTGTTCGAAAGGGGGAAGGGATCAGCTCTCCCCCGGCCCAGTGAGATCGCTCTGGTTCCCCACCAGGGTGTGAGAGCCTTGCTTCTGAGGAGGGGGGAATCTCTTCCCACCTCTCCTCCCCATACTTGGGTTTTCTGTCATTGAATTCAGTTGAAACATTTCCCTAAGCACCAATGCTGGGCTGCCCCCCTCCCTTTATTCCATAGTGAGCTGGGGGTGGGGGGGGAGGGCGGCTGTCATCCTCCCTAAATCCCCCTGTGATTTAAGGTAAGAAGCTAGTGGCTTTCTCCCTTTTCACAATGGGCAGCGGAGACCTGACACCATCCAGCCAAATCGAAGATCTCAGTGAGATGTCACCGAGGAGGCTCCCCTACCAGATTTCCTGGCGGAGGGGCAGTGCGGGTGGAATTCTGGTCTGATCCTTTCCGCAAACCCAGACTCCAGGCCAGTGACAACAAGGCCCCTCTGGGTGGGGGGCCCTTAACCATTTTCTGTGCCTCGGATCCCTTCTCAAGGCAATATTTTCATACGCATAAGATGAAATCCGCAGGATTACAGCGGAAGCTAGTTATGTTGAAATACAGTTGTGAAAACCTTTAAATGTGTGATGTTGTAATTCATGGGTTTCTTCATGAACGCGTTAAATAACAAGACCGTGAGCCTGATAAGTCACAAATCTGAAGTAGAAACGAGCATGGACGATGTTTTGGGATACTGGCGGCCACTGTAAAGGGGAATGATGCTGCTCACATGACCTTAGTCTGCGGCCTCTGTTCAGAACCGAGGACATGGCAGCAAGGGGCAAGAAAGTTGTACTATTTTTCAACCCAGGTTCATGGACTCTGAGATACAGGGTGGCTTGCGATTGGTGGACCAGTGAAGAATCCTTGTTATAGATACTAAAATGTGACTTAAATTTTTTTTTAATGTTTATTTATTTTTGAGAGAGAGACAATTAGCACAAGCAGGGGAGGGGCAGAGAGAGACAGAGACACAGAATCAGAAAGCAGGCTCTAGTCTCTGAGGGACAAGCACAGAGCCCCATGTGGGGCTTGAACTCATGGACCGTGAGATCATGACCTGAGCTGAAGTGGGACGCTTCACTGATTGCGCCACCCAGGTGTCCCTAAAATGTGACTTTAGGTATCTTCTGCTATTTCTTTTCNGTCTTTCCTCATTACCCACCCCAGTTTCCCTGGCAGGCAGGGGTTTTTTTGTTTTTTTTTTTTTTTCCTTTTTTTTTTTTTTTTTTTTTTACTGTTTGTTTTTGAGAGAGAGAGAGAGAAAGCGAGCAGGGGAGGGGCAGAGAGAAGGGACATGGATCTGAAGCAGGCTCTGTGCTGGCAGCAAAGAGCCCGACGTGGGACTCAAACTCACAAACCAAACTGTAAGATCGTGACCTGAACCAAAGTCAGACACTTAACCCGCTGAGCCACCCAGGCGCCCCTACCTCTGCTATTTCTTAACTGATCTTCCAATCCCACCACCATCCGCACCCTCTCCCTCTCACCCCGTCCTGCAACTTGTATAATCACAGAGCCGGATTGGAAACTCTCAGATCTGCACCTGGAAGCCTACAACACGTATTATACTCTCCCCACTCCCCCTCATTTCCCTGTGTCTCTCAACCTCACTGTCCAGGTAGGAAGGATCTGACTGGGGCATTTTGCTTGGGAATTTGCCAAGGTCTCTATATCTAGTTTGCAAACTGCATGAAATTCTCCAACTTCACCACATTTCCTCTGAACAATTTTACTGATGAAGACATTTGGGACCCAGAGTAGAGATGCTGGCCCAGGCCTCCGACTTACCATATACTGTTCTTTCCGCTGTGACAGTGGTGTGACAACTTATTGAGCTCTGCATCAATGTCTGTGCCCCCTCCACCCCCCCAGGCATGAAGAGAACCAAGCGTAGAGATGGGTTTGTGTTAACTGGCCAAGAGAGGAAGCTACCAGAAAGGCATTTGTTTCTCTGTTTTCCCAAAGATTTCATCTTTGAGACTATTTTGCTAGGATTCTGGGAAGAGAACAGGTTGGGAGGTGAGTACAGGTGAGAGGTGGTGTGGCTTCAACTGACCAGAAGGAGGTAGAGGCTTGTTAGTCCCCATATTCTTTTGGGGCTGTGGTCAGCTCCCTGTCACCCCCACCCCCACCCCCCGCAGCAAAACTCAAGAGGAGGCTGCTGGGTACACTCGAGGAGACCAGACCCTAATCACGGGGCTCCTCATCTTGGCTGAAATTCCCGTGTGGCTAATGCATCCTGTGGCATCAGAAGCGGGGACCTGAAAAAGCCCCGTGGAGTGGGACAGGGGTCTTCTGGGACAGACACACTGGTTTCCTATCCATCAGCCGCACTCCCTTCTTCCTTAAAGAACCCACACTTTGTTCAGGCTGCAACCTGCACGGAAACGTGGGCCTCTCCTCCTGCCCCAGGTGCTGGCCCATGATGGTTCTACACCAACGGAGCTAATGTTCTCTCGGCTTCTTGCGGGCTTAGGACTCAGTTCTGACAAGTGGACTTAGGGGAAGTCTGGGAAGGAGATCCGGGTGGTCTGTACCTGCCTTCTGCCCCGAAGATGGTTTTGTGGGCTCTGTGGGCTCTGGCAGCCATCCTGTGACCATGAGGAAACAAGACTAAGGCTACAAAGTGCAAACACTGAGGATGATAAAATGTAAAGGATGCCAAGGTCCTGATTCCCGGGGACATCAGGAAGCTGATGAAACCGCACCAGGGGCCGCCTGCGCCCAGGCTTATTATTATATGAAGTAACTACCTAACTTTGCAGCCGAAGGCACCGTCACTCAGAGATTCTCCCGCGTGTGGGCCACACGGGCTTAACAAGCGCCTCATCTCAGGGGTTTTAGGTACAGATGGATCCTCAGAGGTGTTTTCCTTGTGTCATGGGGTCCACAGATCCCAGAACTTTTGTAATTCTGAAGAGGAGCCCACTGAAGACTGGAGCTAGATTTCCTCAGCCGGATAGAACAGGGCCTTGCTGCAGAAGCCCTAGCTTCATCCAGCCTCTTCTCTTTATCCTCCCTCAGAAGAGTGGCCCCTCTTTCTAATCTGGTCCTTTCCCTGCGCACAGCACTGGTTACGTGTTGGGCTCTGGACCCCCCACCCCCACCCCGCCGCTCTGCCACTAACCAGCTGTGTGAACTTGGGCCTCAGTTTCCTCACCTGTAAAATGAAACTAGTATAAGGAGAGCTGTCAGAAGTGTCTGAGGCGTAAGAACGCTCGCTGGGCATTAACTATTATTTTTTCTGCCACATGCTCTTTTCTCCTTGCTCACCCCACCTTCCTGACAACTTCCCTCCCTCCTTCGCAGAAGCAGCACTTGCTGCGGCACCTGGGTGGCTCAGCTGGGTAAGTGGCCAACTCCTGATTTCGGCTCAGGTCGTGATCTCAGTTCAGTGAGATCGAGCCCCGCGTTGAGCTCCGTGCTGAGCATGGAGCCTGCTTGGGATTCTCACTCTCCCTCTCTCTCTCCCTCTCTCTCTGCCCCTCCCCTGCATAGGTGTGCATGCACATGCAGGTGCATGCTCTCTCTCAAAGTAAATAAACTTAAAAAAAAAATAACAACACTGTAATTAAAAAAAAAGAAAAAACCGCACTTTTCTCCACTCAGCTGGCGTCCACATTAAATCCTCCTTCAGTAGGTTCTCAAGAGACAAGGTCCCAGTCACCCTTGGCTTATATTATGACTCTGGGGTCTGGAAGGCTGCCCAGTGGGGAGGTGAGAACAGGGGCTTTGCATACAAAAAACCTTGAGGTTAAGAGAAAAAGAGTGGAATTTAAAGAACTGGCTCCCTTGCCCAGGGAGGGAGTGGTGCTGGCAAGTTTGAAATCTGTAGGGCAGGCTGGCAAGCTAGAAATTCAGGCAGGAGTCTTATGTTACAGTCATGAGGCTGAATTCCTTTTTCTCCGGGAAACCTCGGTTTTTGCTCTGATGGATTTCAACTGATTGGATGGAGCCCACCCACATTATGGAGGGTAATCTGCTTTTACTTAAAGTCAACTGATTGTTGGGGCGCCTGGGTGGCTCACTCAGTTAAGCGTCCGACTTCGGCTCAGGCCAAGATCTTGTGGTTTGTGAGTTCGAGCTCAGCATCAGGCTCTATGCTGACAGCTCAGAGCCTGGAGCCTCCTTCGGATTCTCCTTCTCTCTGCCCCCTCTCCCTTGCTTGCGCTCTCTCTCTCTCTCTCTCTCTCTCTTTTAAAAATTAACATTAACAAAATTTAAAGTCCACTGATTGTAACTGTTATTCACACTTAAAACTTCGCCAAAGCAGGGGCGCCTGGCTGGCCTAGTCGGTGGAGCATGTGACTCTTGATATCGGGGTTGCGAGTTCAAGCCCCACACTGGGTGTCGAGATTACTTAAGAAACAAACAAATAAGTAAACATGTAATAAAAAAAAAAAGAAAAATTTGTCACCGTGTCATCTAGACTGGTATTTAACCAAATGACTGAGCACGTAGCCTGGCCAAGTTGATGCTTAAAATTAACTATCCTGCTGGCACGTGGAGCAGGGCATTTTACTCCTGTGAGCCTTGATTTTCTTTGTCTGACATGGAATAATAGACGAGTGCGCCGTGCAGGACTGGCGAGGGGCGAGTGCATGCAGAGTGCACGGTGAGCGTTAGTCTTTTCCGCTGTTGTTACGGTGGTACCAGGAGGCGCTCACACCACACGCTGATGATGGCAGTGCTCGAGCCATGGCCGCTGCTCTCGGCCTTCGGTCGCATAGGCATCACGCAAAACCACAGAGGAGCCCGGTTCCCAAGGGTGATCTGACTCGTCACCCAACAGAGGGGCCCAGAACCTCTGGTGCGTGGGAAGATGCCCAAGGGAACGTATCTTTGGGAATCCTCCGCCCTCCCCTTTATGTGGAAAGGAGGAAAGTTTTCCCACTGGTTTTCTTCATCTTTGAGACAGTGGAGGGCTTGGAGCTATACGTCAGGAAGAATTAAATTTCTCTTCTACAGCAACCATTTCACATTTTGTAAGAACTGCATATTCATGAGGGAACACAGCCTAGTGGGAACCAGATGACAGCTCGGTTTTCCTGGAAATCAGGAAATCAATCAAGCTGCCAAACTGAGGCGTCTGCATTGTGAAATTCTGCCAATGTTCCAGAAAGTTGTTTTAAATAAGAGTTATTTTTAAAAAGGAAATTCTTTCTCTCTGTCTCTCTCTCTCTCCCTCTTCTTTTTCTCTATTTTTCTCCTCCTCCCTCCCTCCCTTCCTTCCTTTCAATTTTGAAGCCCGTGTAGCCCAGCATTTGACTACTTCTAATAGGTTCAGGCTAGGCACGGGGTTTTAAAAGTAGGTGGGATGACATATGGGGCTCTCTGCCTCTCTCGGACATCTTTCCATTGTTCCAACTAATTGGCACCCTCCTCTGCTTGTCCAGGAATCCATGTGCCTTTGTCTGTGCTTGTCCCCCGCTGTTTCCTGTGCTTTTGTTTTACAGTGAAACCAGGACTTCAGTCACCTCCTCCAGAATCAAGAATAGAATGATTCCAAAAAACATTCTGTGTTCAGTGTCAAGCTGCACTTGAAAAAGAAAAAAAGAAAGAATAAAAGTGTGTGTAAATGTATTCTACCTCTGTAAATGTATTCTACCTATAAAGTATGTATATATAGGGGTGTCTGGGTAGCTCAGTCAGTTGAGCATCTGTCTTTGGCTCAAGTCATGATCTTTCAGTTCACGAGTTCGAGCCCCGCACGGGGCTCTGTGCTGATAGCTCAGAACCTGGAGTCTGCCTTGGATTCTGTGTCTCCCTCTCTCTCTGCCCCTCCCCTGCTCATGCTCTGTCTCTGTCTCTCTCTCAAAAATAAACATTACAAAACATTTTTTAAATGTATAAATATAAAATAAACTTTTAATTACAGAACAGTTTTAGATATACAGAAAAGCTGCAAAGAGGGAACAGATTATTCCCATATACCTGGAACCCACTTTTCCTGTTATTATTATCTTACATTAGTATGGTATATTTGTCATAACCAATCAACCAATATTGATATATTATTCTCTCTTTTTTAAGATTTTTATATTTTTGGTAATCTCTACACCCCAACATGGGGCTTGAACTTGCAACCCAGAGATCAAGGGCCACATGCTCCACTGACTGAACCAGTCAGGCACCCCCAATGTTGATATAGTATTCTTAACTGAAGTCCAGACTCAGGGCACCTGGGTGGCTCAGTCGGNCAGACTTTATTTGGGTTTCCTTAGTTTTTACCTAATGTTCTTTGGTGTTCCAGGGTCCCAGCCAGGCTGCCACACATCCCCTGAGGCTCCTCTTGGCTGGGCCAGTTTCTCAAACTTCTCTTGTTTTCAGTGACTTGAACAGCTTGGAAGTGTACTGCTCAGTTTGTGTGTAAAATGCCTCTCAGTCGGGGTCTGTCAGTGTTCTCCTACCGGGGGCTCGTGTGTTTGGGGAATGAAGGCCATGGGGCGGGGGGGGGCGGGGGGGGA
>NW_027528611.1:2540744-2557102 GCF_008692635.1 Crocuta crocuta | reverse complement strand
TGTGTTTGTGGAATGAAGACCATGGGGGGGGGGGGGAATGCCATTCTTATTACGTTGTATCAACACACATACTATCAATATGATTGATCACTGTTGATGTCGAGCCTGACTGCCCAGCTGAGGTTGTGTTTGCCAGATTTCTCCACTGTGAAGTTACATCTCTCCCCTTTTCACGCTATTCCTTTTGGAAGCAAGTCACTAAGTACAGCCCATACTTCAGGAGGGGCAGTTATGTTCCCTTTCCTTGAGGAGAGAGTATCTGGCAATTTATCTACATCAGCATGGACTCGTTGATACATCTTTATACTTCACATGGTAAATAAAATAATAAAATAAAAATAATAGCAATCATAAATAATAAAAGCTTTACCTTTGACTTGATTTGTAGATTTTCCTCCTTTTGTGTGGATTGAGCCCATATCCTTGAAAGGATCTGGAGATATTGCCCACAGCCGGGAGGAAAGTCCACTCATCGATCGTGCAAACTCATCGATCGTCTTTAGGGGTTGTGGGAAACATTTTTCCCTTCTTCCATTTGGTTGTCTATCTATCTATCTATCTATCTATCTATCTATCTATCTATCTATTTATTTTCTTTCATAGTTTATTGACCCTTCTTCCATTTGGATGCTGGTCATGCCACAAAGTTCACATGGATGCACACCCTTGAAGATTGGTTTCTATCTTCCTCTCCTGTCTGCCCTCGCCCTTGTTGTTCCTCAGGCTTTTCCACCCCTATGTGCACCCACACTTAGTAAGGATTTGGGGGGGCACCTTCATTCTATTTGGATGACAGAATAGGGCTAAATACAATCAATAACATTCATAGGCCTTAGAGCTATTTTATTAGGTGCAGAGTTTTGGGTACTTTTGAGAGACAGAAAGAGAGAGAGAGAGAGAGAGAGAGAGAGAGCATGAGTATGGGAGGGGCAGAGAGAAAGAATCCCAAGCAGGCTCTACACTGTCAGCACAGAGCCTGACGTGGGGCTCCATCTCACAAACCATAAGACCACGACCAAGTTGAAATGAAGAGTCCGATGCTGAATTGATCAAGCCACCCAGGTGTCCTCATATTATTTCCAATTTTCACACTCATTGCAAGGTAATTATTATTCCTATTTTACATTTTACAGATGTTCCCAGGTGTTTGAGAGTTTACAAAACTTCCCCAAGGCTTTCTTTACCTGTACGTGGTGCTCTGTCTCAGTAGTCTGCCTCACTCTTCTGTTCTCATCCATTAATGTTCCCTTCTGCTCATCTCTTCCTAAAGTTCTTCTTTCCATTCCCTTCCCTGTGAGCCTCTGTTTTTTTGTCTTGTGATACCATTGGATGAGTTCAGTGAGATGCACAGAACACCTGCCAGCCAATAAATGGCATCTGTAGTTACTGCTAAATTCAAGAGGATTACATTAACTATTCAACTTTAAAAAAAAAACAACCCTCTCTTTCTATCCTTGGTTCCTTTTCTGTTTATACTCACCTTTTAGTGGTCCCTCCTCTTCTCATGGCTTTAAACACCATCAATATGTCAGTGAGTACTAAATGCATATTGCTACCTTTGATCTTCCCTCTGAATTTCAGACAAGTCAACATCCTCACTTGAGTGGGTTTTTTTCAAAACATTTTATTTATTTTTGAGAGAGTGAGCAGGGGAGGGGCAGACAGAGAGGGAATGGACAGAGAATCCCAAGTGGGCTCTGTGCGGGCAGCAGCGAGCCTGTCACGGGGCTCAAGCTCAGGAACCATGAAATCGTGACCTGAGCCGAAAGTCGAATTCTCAACAGACTGAGACACCCAGGCTCCCCTTCTCTTGACTATTTTAAAACAAAAGTTGAAGGGTTTTTGTTTTTGTTTTTTTTTCTCAATAGTGGTTGAGTAGCCTGTATTTTATTTTAATAATTATAGACTCTGGACAAAATGTTTAAAAACACACAATTTGAAGGGACTGGAGAGAACATAAACAGGCAGAAATGGGAGGAGAGTCAACCGTTGGTAGAAGGGAGGGGCAGTGGGTAAGATTTGTGATTATAAAAATTTTTGCCTGAAGGCACTGTGTAGAATATGTAGCATGTGATGGCCAGAATTCAAGAATAAATTTGCTAGTCTTACTGGTTTGACAAGTCAGAGAATAGGAAGGAAGAGAAGTCCAAGAAAGGAAGATTTCACAGAAGCTTCCTATTTATCTATTATCTCTCTTTCTCTCGATTTATCTATCTAAAGTAAGCCCCCAATGTGGGGCTTGACCTCAGGACCCTAAGATCAAGAGTCACATGCTCTACCTACTGAGCCAGCCAGATGCCCCTCAGAGAGGCTTTTTAAAACTTCATATAAAATTTGGCCAAACCCTTGGCTGACTCCTGATCTGTGCATGTGCAGGGGATACTGTAAGGACCCCAGCAGAAAACAACTAGAAAAAAAAGTAAATAAATAACTGGGAGCTGAACAAAGAAGGCATAAATTTCAGTGGTGCCCATCTCAGAGAATACAGACTTTGGAATTTTTTGCCTATCAAGTTAAATACTCTTTAGAGGAAGATATCAGAATCTTGATTTTCTACAATGTATCTTTTACAAAGCCCAGTATTAAAAGTTTTTTTTTTAATCCAAGAAACTTGCAAATAGGCAGGGAAATGTGAATGCCACAGAAAAGGGGGTCAATAGAAACCAATCTTCAAAGGGGCGCCTGGGTGGCTCAATAGGTTAAGCATCTAACTTTGGCCCAGGTCATGATCTCACCATTCGTGGGTTCAAGCCCTACATCAGGCTTGCTGTTGTCAGTGACAGAGCCCACCTTAGATCCTCTGTCCTCCCCCTCTCTGCGCCCCCCCGCCCCGCTCTCTCTCTCAAAAATAAATAAACATTAAAAAATTTTACAAAATAAAGAACCAATCCTCAAATAATTCAGATTCTTTCATTAGTAGGTGAAGATTTCAAAGTGCCTTAAAAAATATAATCATGGGGCACCTGGGTGGCTCAGTGGGTTGAGCGTCTGACTTCAGCTCAGGTCATGATCTCATAGTCTGTGGGTTTGAGCCCCGTGTCAGGCTCTGCGCTGACAGCTCAGAGTCTGAAACGTGCTTCAGATTCTGTGTCTCCCTCTCTCTCTGCCCCTCCCTTGCTTGTGCTCTGTCTCTCTCTGCTTCTCAAAAATAAATAAACATTAAAAAATTTAAAAAAAATCATAATGAGTGAACAGATGGGCAAATTCAACAGAGAATGAAAACCAAAAACAACCAAATGGCCATTCTGGAATTAAAAAACTTAGTATCTGAAGTGAAAAGTTTAGTTTACTAAATAGGCTTAATAGAATATTGAAGAGGAAAGAAGAAAGAGTGAACTTGAAGTTTTAAAAACTTATACCAACTGAGCAGTTACCTCCAGTTGTCATGTGATTGGCAAGTGCCCTGAGACAGCGGGGAAGCAAAAGCAAAACTCAGGCTGCTTTTATCCCACTCACCTACCACGACTGCTGGCTCGCCTGCCCCCTTTCCCCACACATCAATCCAAACAGCCTCATACAATGGAAAGTGCAAGGGGAGATAGCGGGCAACCTTGCCTTATTTTAAAGGAAGCACTTCAGGGGCGCCTGGGTGGCTCAGTCAGTTAAGTGTCTGACTCTTGGTTTCGGCTCAGGTCATGATCTCACGGGTTTGTGGGTTTGAGCCCTGCGTTGGGGTCTGCACTGACAGCACAGAGCCTGCTTGGGATTCTCTCTCTCCATCTCTCTCTGCCCCTCCCCCACAGGCACACAGACATGCTCTCTCTCTCTCTTTCTCTCAAAATAAATAAATAAACTAAAAACACACACACAAAGGAAGCGCTTCAAAAATACTTAGTGTTGGGGTTAAGTATGAATGTTTCTTCGGCAGTTAGGAGTCACCTGTTCAGAGCGGAGAATATGATAGGAAAAGATAGGATTCGGTAGGCAGAGAGGGAAAGGTTAGGACCTGAGGTCCCGGGGTGGGGAAACACCTATTTTGGAAAAATACAGGTTTCCCTTCAAGAATTTGACAAAAGGGGGCGCCTGGGTGGCTTAGTCGGTTGAGCGTCTGACTTTCGCTTAGGTCATGATCTCGCGGTTCGTGGGTTCGAGCCCCGCATCGGGCTCTGTGCTGACTGCTGGCTCAGAGCCTGGAGCCTGTTTCAGAGTCTGTGTCTCCCTCTCTCTCTGACCCTACCCTGCTCACGCTGTCTCTCTCTTTCTCTCCTAGAAATAAATAAAAAAATATTTAAAAAAATTTTTGACAAAAGACCTAGGTACGGCCAGAGACCACCCCTCATTCGATGGAAATGAGCCAATCAGGAATGGACAACCCAGCATCTAGAACTATCAAGCCAGTAAGAGTGGACCTGAGAAGGAACGAGAGGGGGATGGATGATGGAACCTTATAACACAAAGACCTTTGCCTGTAGTCCTCAGGCTTTCACTTTTTCGGATGTCCCCTCTGCAAAAAGAGCTTTCCTACCATCTTCCTTTCTAATCTTATATTCTAATAAACTTTTGCCTGCTGCTAAAAAAAAAAGTATGAATATTTACTGATTTTTAGTACATATACTTTATCAGGTTAAGGAAGTTAGCTTCTGTTAAAAGGTATTGAATGCTTTTTCTATAAAAATTATCATGCGCTCTTTTTCCCCTTTAAATCTGTTAATATGGTAAATACATTAACAAATTTTCCAAGGTTAACCTATCTTTATATTTCCATCGTAAATTTTTCTTGGTCATGACACACACACACACACACACACACACACACACACACACACAGGTACTATGTTTATTAGTGAGATTGGTGTGCCATTTTCCTCTCCCCCACTAGCTTCATTTGATTAATGATGAAGTTATTTTAATCTATAACATGACTTTGAAAGTTCTCTCTCTCTCTTCTCTGGAGGGATTTATATATTTGTAATAGAACAAAATGAGGGGTACCTGGCTGGCTCAGAAGGTAGAGCATGCGTCTACCTGTCTTGGGGTCATAAGTTTGAGCCCCATGGTGGGGGTAGAGATTAAGGAAGGAAGGAAGGAAAGAAGGAAGAGAGGGGGAGAGAGAGAGAGAGAGAGAGAGAGAGAGAGAGAGGAAGGCAGAAAGGCGGGATATGCTTTTTAAATGTTTGGAAGAAATGATTTATTAAACCATTTGGGCCTACTGGGTGTGTGTAGATATTTAATAACTGATTTGATGTTCTTGGTTATAGGTTTATTCAATTTTCTGGTTCATGTTGTGTCATAGCATTACAGATGCGTTTGGCAGTAAGCAACCAACCACCTAACAGTGGCCCAAGTAGCAAGTCCCTCTCATCCTCTGCCTCGCACAACCAGAGTGCAGAGGAGGTGTTCCCAGGCTGGTGTAGATACTCAAGGACACAGTCTCCTTCCGCATCCTCACTTCCTTATCTTTAGCTTTTAGCTTGTCACTTTGTGTTCTCAAATTGAGTATAGCACCTCTAGGCATTGTGGGGATCCAAACAGGGACAGGCTGAGAAACGTTGTCTTTTCATTTGAGACAGCAGTTGGCATTGGGACTGATCTTTTCTGAGATCAAGGAACCTTTACTGGCTATGTAAATAAATTGGAGTTCTATGCGTGCACGGATGTGTGTAAGTGTGTCTACATGTGTGCGCAAATATGGTTGTTGAAGAGGCAACAAATGGATAGTGTTTGTCAATTAGTTTTGGTAAATTGCAATTCTGTAGGAAATTATACTATGTGTTTTATAAGAAACTATATACGTTATATATACATATAAAATCTAAGATTTTAATATATCAGCATAAATATTTTCATAGTATTCTCTTAGGATTTAAAAAATCTCTGCTCTACCTGTAGTTATGTATCTCTTTTCTTTCTTAATATTGCTTTCGGCATTTTCTGTTGCTCTCTCTCAGTTTTGCCTGAGCTTTTTTTATTTTATTAGTCTTTCTTTTTGTGAAATCAACTTTGGCTTTGTTGATCTGCTATATATTTATTTCATGTTTTTTTTAAATTCATTTCTAAGCTTTCATTCTTTTTTTAGGTTTATTTTATTGTTCTTTTCTGACTTCTTAAATTGGATGCTTAGTTTATCAACTTTCAATTTTTTTCCTTTTCTAGGATACATATTTAAGGCCATGAATTTACTTCTCAGCTGCATCCCATAAGATTTGACACATGATATCTTGATTATTATTATTAAATATATTTTTTCAAATCTCCATTATGATTTCTTTTGGGGCCAGTTATAATACATTCCAAACATCTGAGAATTAAAATGTATCCTTTTGCTAGGCATTTCTAGTTTTTGTTGCTGTTGTTGTCAGAGAGAGAGAGTACAAGGGGTAGAGAGGGGCAGAGGGAGAGAGAGAGAGAAAGAGAGAGAGAGAATCCTAAGCAGGCTCTATGCCCAGCACAAAGCCTGACATGGGGCTTGATCCCATGACCTTGGGATTATGAGGCGAAATCAAGAGTTGATGCTCAATCAACTGAGCCACCCAGGTGGCCCTATGCATTTCTAACTCAATTGCATTGTGTCAAGGAATATGAAATGGGTGCTAATGATTTTTTAGAATAGACTTTATATTTTAGAGGAGTTTTAGGTTTATAGAAAAGTTGAGCTAAAAGAACAGAAGGTTCCATATATCCCTCTCTCCCTCCCCACAAAGTTTCTCCTATTACTAACATTTCGTAGTACATTTGTTACAATCAATGGGCCACTATTGATATACTCTTATTAACCAAAGTCCATTGTTTATGTTAGGGTTCACTCTTCAAGTTGTTCAGGTCGATCCTTTTTTTTTTTTTTTAATTGGAGAGAGTGCTTGTGTGAGCAAGGAAGAGGAGCAAAGGGGGAGAGCGATTCCTAAGCAGGTTCCACGTGGAGCACAAGTTTTTAATTTTAATGTAGCCCAACTTACCTATCTTTTTTCCCATGGAAATGGGAATATGTGTGCTGTATCTAAAAACTCATTGCCAAACCCAAGGTATTCTAGATTTTCTCCTGTATTACACATTTATCTGATTTGAAATGTTTGGCTTTTTGTTCTTCACAATATAATCCTCTTTTGCCTTTGACTCAGAAGTTTCTGAGCCCTTCCTTCTAGCTGTTCTTATTTTAGCAGTCACATTTCTGAATCCCTCATTTCTCAGGTACCAGTTTCATGACCTGAGGCAAGATCAAGAGTTGGATGCTTAACTGACTGAGCCATGCAGGTGCCTCAAGGCTCAGTATTTTTTCAGTTTTCTAGTGTCTCTGATCTCACTGCTGTGTTCTGGGACTTTTGGACAGCCATCATTCCACTCTTTGAATCCTCAAAACGTTGCCACAGAGGTTGAAAAAGGAAAGAGAGCAAATGATAAGGAGGTAGCATTTGCTAGTTTCCAGAACCCGCCTTGGGAGATAAAAGAACAAACACTTCCCAAACTTTGTAATTCCAGCCTGTCTGATCTAAATTGAAATGCAGTGCTCCCTTGTTAATTAACAGCCTTCTTTATTGATCTTCCTTGCAGCTTTAGCAAGAAAATGACTATAAGAAAAGGTTTCAGTTACAGAATTTAAATTGGAAATATCTCTTATATCAGAAAGCAAAAACTAACTCATTTCTTCTTACTTGCCTTTTTTGTAGCTGGGCAATTTGAGTTCCTAAAGGTTCTAACAATCATACCTTTATTTTTTATTCAGAAACAATAAGAAGAAGAAATGTGTTTGAGGGACTTGGTAGGTAAGTGATTTTATCAATGACTGCCAGTTCTGATTAAGCATGCTTCTTTTGTAAAAAACTTTTCAGTAATACTTTTTTCTCAATGTTCATTTATTAATTTTTGAGAGAGAGAGAGAGAGAGAGAGAGAGAGAGCTTGGCAGGGGCAGAGAGAGAGGGAGACAGAGAATCCCAGCAGGCCCGATGCATTCAGTGCAGGGCCCAGCTCAGGGCTTGAACTCACGAACTGTGAGATTATAACCTTAGCTAAAATCAAGAGTCAGATGCTTAGCCAACTGAACCATCATGCCCCCACCCCCTACCCCCCGATTAAACATGCTTCTTATACAGATAACCCACTAAATCATTCACAGGATGTCTGTCTTCCATGTTTAATGTAAACAAACTGAGACAAAGAGTGTGTGTTAGTTTCCAAGGGCTGTTGTGACAAATTTCCACAAACTGCGTGAGTTTAAACAATAGAAATTTGTTTGCTCACAGTTCTGGAGGCCAAAAAATCTGAAGTTGAGAGGTTAGCAGGGCCGTCCATGATCTCTCTGAAGACTCTGGGCGAAGAAGCTTCTAGCAGTTGCTGCCCGTCCTATCATTCCTTGGCTTATGGCTACATCACTCTGGCTTCTGCCCCCGTCTTCACATGACTGTCTTCCCTTCGTGTGTCTCCAAAAGTCTCCTTCTAAGGATACCGGTCATTGGACTTAGGGCCTACCCTGTTCCAGCACAACCTCATTTTACTAATTACATCTGCAAAGACCTTTCTCCACATAAGGTCACAGTCACAGGTATCGGGAATTAGGACATCAACATATCACTTGGGGAACACAATTTAATCCACAACAGAGTTCATGCTATAGGCCTAGACTATAAAACATCAAATTGAGGAGATACGCTGAAGAGAAAACCAAACAGGACAAAATGTGCCTCAGGAGAACAACTGGGTAGGTAATGGTATGGTTATAGCTTAGAAGGACAATTTCAGACAAGGAAGTGCCTATTCTAAACCTTCTAAGAGATACGGGGTCTAAATTTATGTTTGACTTTAGCCCTGAAAAGAATAATGAGGAAAAGAAAGAACCCAAATCTTCAGTATTAACTAAAGGGAATTATCAAAGTCAGTAACAGTTAAAATCAAAATAATCACAGCTCGAGATGGGCAAGACATGAGAGACTAGGTTTCAAAATGGGCCACCAGCCAAATGATAAAAGGCAACATAATCGCTGTACCTTAATTTTTGTTTCCTTTTGTTCCTTGTTTTTGTTTTGCTTCATTGTTGGTTGATCAAGAGTCTGGTAACATTTCCCATCTATATTATGGGCTGGCATTTCCCTCAACCATTTCCTCAAGTCTCAAAAAGCAGTGGCTGTGCTATCATGCCACTCAAGACATGTGGGAGTCTAAGGGGGAAAGACTTCAGAGTCTGTTGAGAATTATCTGGAAAGAAAGGGTGAGTCACTTTTTTCCTCCAGCTGAGGGACAAGTCTGACCTTGAGTGGAACTTCTTACATTCACAAGTGAAGTGATTACCCAGTAGAGAGAAATGACCCATCTTGCTGAAGTTGCATGTACTGTCTATTAATCCAAGGACACCTCGGATTCATGCCGTCTCCGGTCGTTGTTTCCTACCTCACTGGTGACTGAAGGTAGTGGTGCACTGCACTCAAGAATGGGAACTGCACACACTGCCTCCAGGTGCTATGTGGCTAGAAGGATATGTAAGCTGAGGGACCCTCGACACCATGGCTTCCCTGTCTAATGTGCCCCGTATGCATGCAGCTCTTGTCATTCCTCATGACTAAAACACATGCCGTGAAGCAACTGGAGCCACTGGAATCTCCACTGGTGCCACAAATGTCTGTGAAGGTTTGGCTGTTCATGGCACTGCCTTCTCTGCTCTGTGTCTTGTCCTAAAGCCAGTAATCTTCGGCCTGTAGTCGTGAACATATTGTGCCTTCTGAGCGTGATTGACAAGCTAAGGCCAAAACCCACTGGTCCTGTGGAGTCTCAACTCCTACGGTGTTGGAAACTACACTGAATGGTCTTAAATGTCAAATGCTATTGAGTAATTACAATATCAATAAAATGTCATCTCTTGAATAAGCAGAGATTTTTCAAATTTATTTGCTGGTTCTAGTAGGTTTTTTTTTTTTTGGATTCACTCCTTACCTACCATTTTATTGTGAAGATTTCCCAAGTTTTCCTAATGCAACCCTCCCTAATACTATTAGAGGCTCTTCTTCTCTCCTTTGTTACACAAAATGTATAGTTTGTGGCACTATACTGGCACATACTGCGAATCCAAATTTGGGAAAATGTATATCAAGTCCCACCTTAGTATGCTTTGCCAAGTGCCTTTAACTTTAAATACGTAGCAAGATAGTGCGTATTATTATTTTGGGAAAAAATGAAATCCAGAAGACATGATAGGTATGCCTTTCCATCTGTTCAAGTCCTCTTTTGTGTCGCTCAGCACATTTTTTGTTAAACTTATCCTAGAAATTTTGTCTTTTTGGTTACAATTGTAAATAAAACTCTTCTTCCATTAATCTACTGATTCCTGAATATTAATTTTGTATCCAGGCACTTGAATAAAGTCTTTTACTACTTATAGTACTTTTTAAATGGTTTCCCTTAGGTTTTCCAGTTGAACAATTATACCATTTAAAATAATCATAAACTTTCCTTCTTTCCAATTTTATTTATACTCCTTAGTTCATTCTCTTATTATTATTTTTTAAATGTATGTTTATTTATTTATTTATTTGAGAGAGAGAAAGAGAGCACACATGAGCAGGGGAGGGGCAGAGAGTGAGGGACAAAGAGAATCCCAAGCAGGCTCCACACCATCAGTGCAGAGCCAGATGTGGTCTCAGGAAAGAACACTTAAAAAATTTTTTTTCTAACATTTATTTATTTTTGAGAGACTGAGAGGCAGAGCATGAGTGGGGGAGGGGCAGAAAGAGAGGGAGACACAGAATCCAAAGGAGGCTCCAGGCTCTGAGCTGTCAGCACAGAGCCCAATGTGAGGCTCGAACTCAGGAACCATGAGATCATGACCTGAGCCGAAGTCGGACGCTTAATCAACTGGGCCGCCCAGGAGCCCCTCATGAAAGAATATTCTTTGTTGAAGTTTTAGAGAACATCTTTTGAGATACAGTTAAGATTTGCAAAGAGGATTTTCTCTTAGGTAAAAAAAGTTAGCCATTTTATTTTATTTTTTTTATTTAAAAAATTTTTTTTAAATGTTTTTGTTTATTTCTAGGAGAGAGAGAGACAGCGTGAGCAGGGGAGGGTCAGAGAGAGAGGGAGTCACAGACTGAAACAGGCTCCAGGCTCTGAGCTGGCAGTCAGCACAGAGCCCGACGCGGGGCTCGAACCCACAAACTGCGAGATCATGACCCAAGCGAAAGTCGGACGCTTAACCGACTAAGCCACCCAGGCGCCCCAAAAAGTTAGCCATTTTAAAGTGAACAATTCAGTGGCTTTTAGTGCATTCAACGTTGTTCCCTCTATCAAGGTCCAGAACATTTCATCACCCCCAAAATAAACTCCATACCCACGAAGTAATTGCTTCCCATTTCTTCCTACCTCTTGCCCCTGGCAACTCCAAGCTCTCTATGAATTTACCTATTCTAGATACTCACATAAGTAGAATCATACAATATGTATCTGGCTTCATTGATTTAGCTTAATGCTTTTAAGGTCCATCCATGTTGTAGCACGTATCATGAATTCATTTCTTTTTATAACTGAATAATATTCCATTGTATGTATATACCACAATGTGTTTATCCATTTATCCACCAATGGGCATTTAGGTTATTTCTGCCTTTTGAATTGTGAATAGGGCTGCTATGAACCCTGGCATACAAACATTTGTTTGAGTATATGTTTTCATTTCTCTGGGGCATATAACTAGAAGTAGAATTACTGGATCATATGGTAGTTCTATGTTTAACTTTATGAGGAAATGCCAAACTGTAAAAGTTAAATTTTAAAGGAATTTTGACTCAATTAATGGAAGAGCAAATATAGACTAAAGAGGAGGAGATAGGGGACAGGGTTGAAAGGAGAGTTCTTTAGATGGAGAAGTTTAGTGTGGTTTCCTAGGAATGAATGTAGCTATAATCGTATTTGTAATTTTTCATAAATCTTGGACAAGGAGTGCAAAGTTAAGTGAGTTTAGAGGTGACATTAGATGATGTACCAAGCATGCGGGCACAAACTGCAGGAAGGTGTTGAGACGCTGTATAATTGGTCAGAACATTAGCAATTGATCTATAATATAACCAAATACTAAGTGAGGAAAATAGTATCAATAAAGGTGTGAGAATATTGAACCCTAACCTATTACTTTCTAATGATGAGAAAACAGCTCTTAGTCATAACTGATTATTCTCTTAAGAAATCACTTTAGGGGTGCCTGGGTGGCTCAGTCGGTTAAACCTCCAACTTCAGCTCAGGTCTGATCTTACCATTTGTGAGTTCGAGCCCTGCATCAGTCTCTGTGCTGACAGCTGAAAGCCTGGAACCTGCTTCAGATTCTGTGTCTCCCTCTCTCTCTGATTCTCTTCCGCTGACACTCTGTGTGTCTCCCTCTCAAAAATAAATAAACATTTAAAAAAATATCACTTTAGTGAGGGGCGCCTGGGTGGCTCCGTGGGCTAAGTGTCCAACACTTGATTTAGGCTTAGGTCATGATCTCATGGTTCTTCGAGTTTGAGCCCCCATTTGGGCTCTGTGCTGATAGTTCAGAGCCTGCTTGGGCTTCTCTCTCCCTCTCCCTCCCTCTCCCTCTCTCTCTCACAAAAAATAAATAAAATTTAAAAACTAAAAAAAAATCACTTTAGTGAGATATGAATTATTGTGCACACCCAACAAGAATGTTGGATAAAAGGAAACATCATCCTATCGTACCACATCGGAAAATCATAGTCATGACTCAGGTGGACAAAGACAGATAACTTTATTTTTATCTTTTAACTGATTTCGACCTTGCCGAGCATCAATCATTTCTTCCCCCAGCAGCGATAAATAGAAATGCTTGCCAAAAAATGTAAGTACATCAGTCTAGGTTACAAATAAGTGTCTCCAGCTTCCCCAGGCTCTTCTGTGTGCCCCCTATTGTTTATGGGAAGAGCCCCAGACAATGGATTTGTCTGCTCTTTCACCTAGTTTGTACCTAAATGACTACGAGTATCAATATCTAGCTCCTTCTTCATTAAAAGGCATATGAAAAAGGCACTCACAGTACAAAGGCGTGAGACACGAGAGTCTTTCAGCCATTTTTGAGATGAATTGCCACTGACTGACTAATAGGAAGAGACTCATCCATGTTATCTCTGGCTCATCTGATCAGCTCCTTTGTAAGTATCAGGGGATAAAGGGTCCGACACAGGGAGTGGAGACCTTTGATGAAACATCAGTGCCAAATATTTTTTTGAGGTGCCTATTTTTTTTGGCTTATGCATGGTTTTTCCTTCACTGTTGTTAGGAAGATCATATTTATTATCACACTTTTGTTTTTTTTACTGAAGACATTTTTTTCTGAGAAAATGGTGTCATGGTATTACCATTTGCGAGATGAGAGCAAAAAATCTTCTTAATATAATGATAGTGGCCATGTAAATATAGTAGGCTGATGCATTCTTCCCTCTACCTCTTTAACAAATGGGATAGTTGGGCTACTCTACTAGTCACTTATACAAAATTAGAGAGGTAACTCTCTCTCCCTCTCTCTCTCTCTCTCTCTCATGCGTGCGCTCGCACACACACACACACACACACACACACACACACAAACATTAAAAGAAAAAAAGAAATAAACTCTCACATATATGGCCAAATGACTTTTGACAAGGATGCTTTCAAGGAAGGATAGGACAGTCTTTTCAACAAATATTACTGGGATAACTGGATATCCACATGGAAAAGAATGAACTTGGACCTTTACCATTTACAAAAGTAACTCAATATGCTTCAGACACCTAAATGTAAGACCTAAAGCAATAGAATTCTTAGAAGATGATATAGGACAAAAGCTTCACAACATGGGATTTGGCAATGATTTCTTAGGGCATTTCTGGTTATACCAGAGGTAGAATTGCTGCATCATATGGTAATTCAGTGTTTAATTATTTGAGGCACTGCCATGCTATTTTTCACAGCAGCTGTACCATTACATTCCCACCAATAGTGCACAAGCGTTCCAATTTCTCCACATCCTCACCAACAATTGTTGTTTTCTGTTTTCTGGATGGTGGCTATCGTAATGGGTATGCGTGGTATCTCACTGTGGTTTTGATTTGCATTTTCCTATTGGTTAGTGGTGTTGAGCATCTTTTCATGTGCATATTGGCCATTTGTATATCTTCTTTGGAGAAATGTTTATTCACGTCCTTTGTCTAGTTTTGAATTCAGTTGTTTTTGTTGTTGAGTTTTAGGAATTTTCTATGTATTCCGGATATTAATCTCTTATCAGATATACAATTTGCAAATATTTTCTCCCATTCTGTGGATTGCCTTTTTATTCTGTTGACAGTGTCTTTTGATGCACAAAATGTTTCAATTTTCATGAAGTCGAGTTTGCATATTTTTTTGTTACCTGTGCTGTTGGTGCCCAATGTAGGGCTCGAACCCATGGACTGTGAGATCATGACCTGAGCTGAAACCAAGAATCAGACGCTTAACCGATGGAGCCACCGTGCCTCAATTTTACTTACTTCTTTTGCAATTTTGATGCTTTCATTTCTTTTTCTTGACTAATTGCTCTGGCCAGAATTTCCAACACTATGTTGAATAGAGAAGTATTAAAAACGGGCATCCTTGCCTTATTCCTTTCACTGCTCATTTTTATATGAAACTGGTTTCCCTGAACTTTTAAAAGGAGGCATGGCCAGGGGTGCCTGGGTGGCTCAGTCGGTTAAACGTCCGGCTTCGGCTCAGGTCATGATCTCACGGTTTGTGGGTTTGAGCCGTGGGTCGGTCTCTGCTGACAGCCAGCTCAGAGCCTGGAGCCTGTCTTCGAATTCTGTGTCTCCCTCTCTTTCTGTCCTCTCCTGCTCACGTGCTCTCTCTCTCTCAAAAATAAATAAAACATATGGGGCGCCTGGGTGGCTTAGTCGGTTAAGCGTCCGACTTTCGCTTAGGTCATGATCTCGCGGTTCGTGGGTTCAAGCCCCGCATCGGGCTCTGTGCTGACTGCCAGCTCAGAGCCTGGAGCCTGTTTCAGAGTCTGTGACCCTCTCTCTCTCTGACCCTCCCCTGCTCACGCTGTCTCTCTCTCTCTCTCTCTCCTAGAAATAAATAAAACATTAAAAAAAATTAAACTAGCAGAGTTCTCTTTTCTGTTTTTGTGTAGTGTTCAAATAAATGGCAGCTTACTTTCTGGGATTTCCTAGCTGTCTCTCTCCCCTCCCACTCTCCCCTCAAATTCTATTTTGCCTTTATGTTTCCTTTGCTACTTCTATTGTCCCTCTTCTGCTCAACTGTGGTTCCACTCACCAGTTTCTCCTCAGTGTGGTGGTCCTGCGTGGTCAATCTCATGAATGTATAGTTATAGAATTCTCCAGCACCCTCAGATCTTCCTGGGGATAGCCTTGCACTCACCAGCTACTGGAGTGAGCAAAACCCAGGTTTCTGCTGTTGTTCTCAGAATTCCCATTTCACTTTCCAGTAATACTTCCTTGGACTCTTTTGGGATTCTCCTTTTGTAAGGCCCTCCAGACACACCATACATATGATGATACTGTGTAGGTTTGGTGCTGTTGTTTTGGCCCCTGGCCCTGTTATTTTGGGGTTTGTCATTGAATTTTATAATAAATTTTACCCAGAAGATTTTGGTTTCACTATCTAGCTGTACTTGTTTTTTTGAACACTAGGGTAAATTCATTATGATATCTTAAGATGTCACATATTGTGTGATTCCATTGACATAACATTCTTGAAATGACAAAATTAAAGAGCTGGAAAACAGATTAGTGCTTGCCACTGGTTAGGGGTGAGAGGAGGAGGGACAAGGAAGATCTTTGTGGTGATGAAGTAGTTCTGTACTTTGAGTGCAGTGGCAGTTATATGAATCTCCACACAGGATAAGATAACACATCGGGGCGCCCGGGTGGCTCAGTCAGTTAAGCATGTGACTCTTGGTTTCCGCCCCCATCAAGATCTCACGTTTTCATGAGTTTAAGTCCTACGTGGAGCCCTGCATTGGGCTCTGCCCTGCCAGTGCAGAGCTTGACTTGGATTCTCTCTCTCTCCCTCTCTCTCTGCCCCTCTCCCACTCATGCTGTCTCTGTCTCTCTCAAATCAATAAATAAACTTAAAAAAAAAAAAGGTAATGCACACAAAAAACCCATGTCAAGTTTCTGGTGTTGATATTGTACGATAGTTAGGTAAGATGTGACCATTGGGAGTACCTGGGCGAAGAGTACAAGACACCTGTCTCTCTGTAGCACCTGTGCAAATTCCTGTGAATCTATAATTATTTCAGAGTTCAAAAATGTTAAAAAGAGGAAGGAAGTATTGAAGCGTGCTATATGGTGGATACACCCTGAAAACATGACGTTAAGTAAAGGAAGCCAGGCACAAAACGCCACGTGTCATATGATTCAATTCATATGAAATGCCCAGAATAGACAGACCTAGACACAGAAAGTAGATTAGTATT
>NW_027528611.1:2513097-2540695 GCF_008692635.1 Crocuta crocuta | reverse complement strand
TGGGGGGCTTTGGGGGGGGGGGGGGTGATGAAAATATTCTAAAATTAAATAGTGGTGATGGTTTCACAACTCTGAATATTCTAAAAATCATTAAATTGTATACTTTAGGTGGGTGGATTTCATGGTATGTAAGTTATATCTCGATAAAGCTGCTTTAGGGGCACCTGGGTGGTTCATTCGGTTAAGCGTCTGACTCTTGATTTTGGTTCAAGTCATGATCTCATGCTTCATGGGATCAAGCCCTGCACTGGTCCCTGTGCTGACCCCACAGAGCCTGTTTGAGATTCTCTCTCTCCCTCTCCTTCTGCCCTCCCCTGCTTGCTTGTGTGCATGTGTGCACATGTGTGCTCTCTCTCTCAAAATAAATAAATGAACATTAAAAAAATTAAAGCTGCTTTAAAAAGACTTGCTATATCAAGAATTGGTGAAGATGTAGAATCACTGGAACTCTAGCATACTGCTGGTGGATTGCAAAAAACACTTTTGAAAACTATTTGACAGTTTCTTAAAAAGTTAAACATAAACCTGGGATTCCTGGGTGGCTCAGTCAGTTATGCATCTGACTTCGGCTCACTTCTTGGTCTTGTAGTTCACAAGTTCGAGTCCCACGTTGGGTGCTGTGCTCACAGCTCAGAGCCTGGAGCCTGCTTCAGATTCTGTGTCTCCCTCTCTCTCTATCCCTCCCCCACTTGTGCTCTGTCTCTCTCTCTCTCCTTCAAACAATAAATAAACATTAAAAAAAAAGTTAAACATAAATCTGCTATATGATCCAGCCATTTCACTCCTAGGAGTTTATCCAAGAGAAAGGACATACATGCCCATAAAAACGTGTTCTCAGGTGTTCATAACAACTTTATTTGTAATGTTTAAAAAATTAAAACAATCCAGGGCACCTGCGTGGCTCAGTCAGTAAAGCATTTGACTCTGGCATAGGCCATGATCTCATTATTTGTTAGTTCGAGCCCTGCATTGGGCTCTGTACTGACAGCGAGAAGAGCCTGTTTTGGATCTTCTGTCTCCCTCTCTCTCTGCCTCTCCCTCGTGTGCTCTCTCTCTCTCTCAAAATAATAAACAAATAAACATTTGAAAAAGTTAAAATAATCCAATCCATCCACAAGTGAATGGTAAACAAACTGTGGTATATCCACATAATGATATACTATTCAGCAATCAAAAGAAATGGCTATTGATACATGCTACAAGATAGATAAATCTTAAAATAGTTATGCTAAATGAAGGAAACCAGACATAAAGGAGTGCATACTGTACCATTTCATTTATATACCAAAGGGAGGGGACATAACAGAAAGGAATTACAAATTGGTCTCATCTAACTATTGGAGGTGATGGATATGTTCATTATTTCGATTGTGGTGATGGTTTCATGGGTATATACATAAGTCAAAATTTATAATTTCTACTTTACACATGTACAGTTTATATCAATTACACCACAATAAAGCTTTAGTTTTAAAAAAGTACCGGGGCACCTGGGTGGCTCAGTCAGTTGAGCATCCATCTTTGGCTTAGGTCAGGATTGCATGGTTTGTGAGTTTGAGCCCCACATTAGGCTCACTGCTGTCAGTGCAGAGCCTACTTTGGATCCTCTGTCCCCCTCTCTCTCTGCCCCTCCCTTGCTCATGCTTTCTCTCTCTCTCAAAAATAAACATTGAAAAAATAAATGAAAAAAAATACTATGATGCTATCTATCATATTCCTAAATTCAGCAACCATATTTTTGATTTTCAAGATTCTTTACTTGTTCCTTTTTTTTTTTTTCATAGCATTAGGGCTTGTTTTTGTAAAAGAAAAAACAAACCTGTATCTTTGGGACTACTAATTACTTGTTGCTATTATTGTTTCTATTCTGTTTTTTGAACTGTCTCTATTGTCAGATGTCAGTCTTTTTCTCTTTTGTTTTATTTTGATTTTTAAAGTAGGCTCCACTGTAGGGCTTGAACTCACAATCCCAAGATCAAGATCTGAGCTGAGATCAAGGGTTGGATGCTTAACCAACTGAGCCACCCAGACACCCCTGTCAACAGATGTTTTTTGCTATTTTTTTTGTAAATCTTGGTTTTCCATGATCATGCTGTAGGCCTTCCTCAATGTTGGGTGATCTTTGATTTTCTGTTCATATTATAAAAATACAAAAGAGAACATCTCAGTGAGGGCCATATACATGGGAGGCCTGCATTCTTTTGGGTAAAATGTTGGGATCTTGTTTTGAATGAAGTTCTCAAATTTCAGAATGAGGAGGGCTTTACCTGGAGTGCCAAAATCACACTAGCTACCCTAGATTCCTCCTGCCTTCGTGTTCAGTTCTTTTTACAGAATTAGTCTGTGCTCTTTGTGCTAGGATTTGGTGGAAGGCATTGTCAATTACCTTCCTATGTTTAGCCTCAATATTCACTTCTACTCTTAACACGCATTCCAACAATCTCCTGTCCCTTATCTGATGAAGCTGTCTCTCCCTTGCTTGAAAACACATCTACTCCCTTCCCTTGCAAGAGAAGGACAGTCCTCTATAACTAGAATCAGATCTGGGCATGCTCTGGGAGGGAAAAATTCAAGTCAAATCTTGGAGAAGGCGGTTTATACACAAAAAATACTTATAGAGGTTTTGCTGATTGATAGCAGGACTGGATTCTGTGTCTGCCCACCATGTTAGGAGGAATGTAATTTTAGATTGGGACTGCATTTATTGATGTCAGTGTCCTTACTGAAGATTTTAAATTCATTGTGCTGGCAGCTGAGTATAGTTATAATAATTTTCTCAGCTGATTAACCAAAACCCAGATCCACAATGGCCTCCATTTAACAATATGGACCACACCAAACTGAGGTGCCAGAAGTTTCTTGAAACAGTGCATTAAAAGAAACTTCAAGACTTAGGGAGACAGAAAGCTTGGAACAATTTTTGTAAATACCATTATCACCATGCACATATAATTATGGGCCCTGAGAGAGCCCAGAAAGTATTCTCTTCATCAAAGCCTTAAGACATTGGTGAAGGAGTGCCACCATTTTTGAAAAGCACTTTAACATCTCTTCTCTGGAAGGCACTGTTGTTGCTGGAACACGGAAATGAGATGGAATAGCTAATTTTAATGGTTTTGGGAACTTCCAGGGTGGCAGAGGTCATACAGTGGCACTTAACCATCAGAGGCAAAGTGGGTAGTGTTACCCAAATAGGCAGTGGAGAGCTTAAAAGTGTTTATTTTTAGTCTATATTTGTCATGGTGTTTGATTTTTCAACATCTATTCCACCCCAAATCTCCAAGTCAATTATGGGACTCTTATTCCCTTTGCCAGTGACCGGTTTAGGACATGTCAATTCTGGACAAGGAGATATAAAGGGAATTCTGGAGGGTTTTGGAAAATGTCTCCTTGGCTGTAAAGTAAGACACCTACCCTAATACGGGAAGGGGCAAGGAGGGAACACTTCTTCTTCTTGTGGACTTTGTGTGGATGTGACACACAAATTCCTGTAACTATTTTGTGAATTTGAGGGAAGCCAGCCTGAGCGAGGCCACCACACAGAGGGATGGAAAGTAGAGCAACAGAAAAAAATGTCTGTGATGACAGTACTGTGTGCTGATCATAAGGCACCCCACTGACTCACACCCCATGACTCACAACTCACCCTACTTCTATAGACTTCCAATTTATGTAAGATCATAGCTTTTCTTACCATTTAAGACAGTTTTTCTTGTAGTCTTTTCTTGTAGTTAAAAACATTCTGATGAGCGCTGGGATGGAAGAAGCTGGGCCATATACGCAAGTCCTATTTGACGTATATATTGAAAAACCCTAGTGAAGAGGCAGAGAATTTTTTCACTTAGACTTTATGCCAATGGATCCACCAGTGTTCCATGAATGGGTGACAGATGAGAAAGCCATGTGGAGTTTGTGGCAAGCCTCAGTAGGAATCAGAGCAGAAGCCCCTAGGGTCATGGCGCAAACCATGACCTGTCAGGTAATTCTTCATTTTGAGAAACTGCTCTAGGTGTGCTCCTGGGTACTTGGGGAACCCAAATGTTGGTGTACATATTGAAGCTGCCCACTGTGAGTTATCTTAGCCACCTAGCTACAAAGTTGGACATTCTAAACAACACTTTGTCATTAGCTAGAAGAAGTGGGATATACAGGATTAGGCTCCAGCCATTTCTGAAGACAAATTAAGTTGTAGGAGTCTGTCACTCATACTCCTCCATGCCTGGACCAGCCACTTGCTTTACAGGACAGCAGAGCGGCCTATTGAAGATCCAGTTAAGCTTCCAAATGGACAACATCTCATGAAGTTGGGATGCTGGCCTGCAGGAAGTATTATACGTTCAGAATCATGAACCAACTTATCTATAGCACTGCTTCTCCTATAATTAGGATATGCTAGTTTGGAAACTATGAAGTGAAAGTGAGATAAAGCCTTTTATGATTAAGTCAAACAATGACTCTCTCTTCTCCATGACTTGGGGATCTGTTGCCTTGGTCTTTGGGCATACAAGAGATTACTGCTTCCATGAGGGAAAAAAAACAATGTTTCTGTTGCTGGTCATTTTGGGCTTTTATATCACAAGTGACTAGGCAAAAAAGGAGGCCATAATGTTAACTGGGGTGACTGATCCTGAGTGACCTTGACTATCCAGGGGGAAAAATACTTCAGCTCCAAAGTGGGCATGGAAGAATCTTAACAGAACTCAGACAGGTTGTTCTGGAGCAGATCTTATACTACCACACCCAGTGGAAATATTAATGGAAGACTACCATGTCCCCATAAGGACAGAATTATCAAGGGCTCAGATCCCTTGTGAATTCTGGTAAGAAACCCCAACTCACTGAGTGCCTGCGTGAAGGCAAAGGGAGCATAGTGCAAATTATCACAGGGGAAAGTCACCCATACCAACTACATCCTCATAAGTCATTACAGAATAAAGACTGTCGCCTCTACTCCTATTTCCTTCCTTGTTGCATAAATGTTTATACATTTCAATAAATTTTGTGTTCCTCTCCTCCACTTCCACTATTTATATTTGGCATGTAAGTAGTGGTTAACTATATAATATTTAAATATCAGGCTTATTGAGGGATAATTTAGTACAGTAAAATTCATCCCTTTTTAGGTATATTGATTGATGAATTTTGACAAGTGTACGGTCATATAACCACTACCACAATCAGGATATCATATATTTTTTACCTCTAATTTTTTTTTACCTCTAAAATTCCCTCATGCCCCTCAGAAATCAATTTTCTCCTGCAACACCTAGCCCTTGGTAACCACTAATCTGACCTTTGAACCTAAACTTTTGTCTTTTATAGAATGTCATCTAGGGACTTGTGCACTCTTCTCCCCTTTGCCTCTGGCATCTTTCACCTGGCACAGAATATTTTAAATGCATGAAATGCTTAAAGAAATAAAAATGCAATCACACTGTGAGTGAACAACAAAAGAACCCAAAATGGAACACGCAGAGCTAAGAAGTTGGAAAAACTCAGAAAAACAGTTTAAGGGATATGGGGGAAAGAATGAGAAGGTCTAATATAATCCACTAAGCTACAGAAGAAGAGAACAAAGGGACTGAACAGAAGCAATGCTTGGAAAAGTAATCACTGAGAATTTTACAGACCAGATGAAAGACATGAGTCTTTAGATCTAGGATGCAGAATGTACTATGCATGGTAACTTTTTTTTTAAAAAGAACATCTAAACACAGTATAGTAAAACTCAGAACATCAAAGACAAAGAGAAGGCATTCAAGGCAGATAAGGAGAAAAGGCAGATCACCTACAAAGTAAAACAAATTGACTAAGAGCAGACTTCTCAATAGCAACAGCAAATTCTAAAATAATGCAATAGTGTCCAAAGAGCTGAGAGAAAACATCTATCAACCTAAAATTATACGTTAGACAGGGGTATAGTTCAGGAGGAGGGAAAATAATCCCAGAAAGAAGTTCTGAGAAGGAAGAAATAATTGAAGGCTGAAAAGAATTGTAAATGTGTAGGCCAATCTGAATGAACACTTGTAAACTGACAATAATGAAAATGTCTAATACAGGGGTGCTTGGGTAGCTCAGTCAGTTAAGTGACTGACTTGGTTTTGGCTCAGGTCATGATCTCTCTGCTTCATGGGTATGAGGCCCACACTGGGCTCTATGCCGGCGCCGCACAGCCTGCTTGGGTTTCTCTCTCTCATTCTCTCTGCCCCTCCCCCACTCGTGCTATCTCTGTCTCTCTCAAAATAAATAAATAAAGTTTTGAAAAACAGAATATGTCTAATACGTATGGTTAATAGAAGGTCAAGACTTGTGGGTGGCTCAGCCAGTTAAGCATCAGACTTTGGCTCAGGTCACGACCTCGTGGTTTGTGGGTTCGAGCTCTGCATCAGGCTCTGTGCTTCAGCTTCCATGTCTCCCTCTCTCTGCCCCTCCCCTGCTCGCACTCTGTCTCTTTCTCTCTCAAAAATAAATAAATATTAATAAAAGATGCCTTGCATTAACTACAAGATATATGGGGGATTCAAAACCAGTAACTCCATTCTCCATTTTCAGCAAGACTGAGGTGAGGGACAGATATCATACATATGCTCAAAAAGGCATAGATGCTGCCAAAAGCATCACAGAAGCTACATGGAGATCAAGTGCAATAGATACTACAGGAGATTAAGTGAACAGAAAGAGGCCAGAGGTGACAGATCTCAGAAAACATTAGTAATACTACGTTTCCTGTGGGTAAAGAACACTCACCTGAAGTGAGCAACGTACATCCTTCACACACCACAAGAACTGAGCCAGCTGGAAACCAGTAGGCAGAGAGCAACTGGTCAGAAGGCGTGTGGTTGGAAGCACAATAAAGATGAAGGGAGAACAGAGAAATGACCCAGAGGTGGCAGAGCTCAGAAAATGCCCACATGACACATCCACTGAAGGAGCCTCTTGCCAATGGCTGGGCCAAAAAAAATCCAACTCATTGCATAAAGCATAACAAAAAGGGAACTGGCACATCCTCATTACAAAAATACTGTAAGAAAAAAGGTGGGAAGGGATAGCAAAAGAGATGAAAACCAACAAGGAACAGATTAAAATTCAGATCAAAAGTTAATTATAACCAAAACAAAACAAAATAAGTAACAGCCTCAATGAAGAAACGCTTCACAGCAGAAATGCAAGAAATCAAGGAAGAGACGGCAAGAAAACGGGAGATGGAATATACATTGGCCAAACTTAAGAAAGAGTAGAAGAGGAAAAATAAACCATCTTTGAATTCAGTATGTAGTTAGTAAGGGCCCAAGGGAGAATAGACATGATACAAAATACAGTAAGGGACATAGAAGACAAAAGGGGAAAGAAGCAAACAAAATGAAATGGAAATAAAGCTGTTCATTGTGATAGCCTCTAGCTACATGTGGCTACAGGGCACGGGAAATGTGAGCAGTGAGGCCAAGGAACCAAATTCTTGATTTCATTCTAATTAATTAAGTGACCACATGTGGCTAGTGGCTACTATACTGGGCAGTGTAAGATGAGAGAGAAAATGATGGAGCAGAAGATAGGCAAAGGAGATGGGACCCCGCATGGAACTGGACTCCCTGAAGAAGAAAACCAAACCAATGGACATTTAAGTATTTATGATATAGTTCAAGAACTATTTCAAGATATAAATGTAAATAAAGATCTTTCCTGAAATAATATAGAAGACTTCGATGTTCTTTTAAAAATTTTTAATGTTTTAATTTATTTTTGAGAGAGAAAGAGAGTGAGAGAGAGAATGTGCATGAGCAGGGGAGGGTCAGAGAGAGAGGGAGACACAGAACCTGAAGACAGGCTCCAGGCTCTGAGTTGTCAGCACAGAGCTCCGGGAGGGGATCAAACCCATGAACATGAGATCATGACCTAAGCCGAAGTCAGACACTCAACCTACTGAGCCACCCAGGCACCCCTGATGTTTTTTTTTTTTTAATTTTTTTAATGTTTTTATTTATTTCTCAGAGAGAGAGAGAGAGAATGACACAGTGTGAGCAGGGGAGGGTCAGAGAAAGAGGGAGATGCAGAATCTGAAACAGGCACCAGGCTCTGAGCTGGCTGTCAGCACAGAGCCCGATGTGGGGCTCGATCCCACAAACCGTGAGATCATGACCTGAGCTGAAGTGGGATGCTTAACTGACTGAGCCACCCAAGGCGCCCCCTGATGTTCTTTTTTTAAAAAACATTTTAAAATTTATTTTGAGAGAGAAAGAGAGAAAAAGAGAGAATGCAATCACAAGTCAGAGAGGAACAGAGAGAGGGGGAGAGAAAATCCCAAGCAGGCTCTGTGCTGCCAGCACAGAGCCCAATGTAGGGCTCCATGCATGGCTGGAACCCAAGAACCATGAAATCATGACCTGAGCAGAAACCAAGAGTCCTACGCTTAACCAGCTGAGCCACCGGGTCCCTCTGGATGTTCTTTTCAAATCAAAATACTCACCATGCCCCAGGGAAAACAGATTCAAATACATCTTAGTAAAATCACTGGATCGTAAAAACAAAGAAATGTTTGGGCAGCCAGGTATCTCCCCCCACCCCTCCGCCTCCCTCCCTTGCCAAATAAAGTCACTTATAGAAGAAAAAGTTCAGACTGCCTTCAGATTTCTTCACAGCAGTACTCGGTGCCAGCAGAATGTGGGGCAATACCTGAAAGGTACTTAAAATGTGAGCCAGGGATTTACCAACCAGCCGGGCTGTCTCTCAGGTATAAAGACTACAGATACACAAAAACTCAGGGGATACTGTTCACCTGAGCTGTCCTTGAGAAAACATCTAAAGGATAAACTTTAGCCAACTAAAAGATGATTGCAAAGACTATGGCTATAGTGTGGTGATGAACATTTAACCTAAGATATAATCATTGGGATAAGATTAAAATAGATGTTGAGATCAGGATGGTAAATCAGTATGTAATGTAATATGGTCTGATACACATAAATGATAGGACGAACAAAAAATGGGAAGGGAAGGGAAGGGAAAAAGAAGATGGAAAATATATTAAATTGGATAACTGCCTCATCTGTAACAGCTGGGGGGGGCAAATCAAGTAACAGAAGTAGAGCCATATTTCACACTTCAAAAGTAAACACAAAGAAAGGTATTTTTTATAACTAACATTGGACTGTAGAAGGAATGAAGGGCAATGGGAAAGAAGACAAAACACACTGATCTTAATATGTCCTAGTAGAAAATTCATACTATCTAAAGAAATAGAGAATTAAGGATGTTATATCAAATTATAATCATAAAAAGGAACAATGGAACAAAAATGAAAACCTCTTTAAATATCAGAAGAGCCATACAACAAAAAGCAAAGCACAGTGAACATACTGAAAGACTTAAGTAGAAAAATATAATATAGAATACATGACAATTCAAGCCAAATATACCCATCATATCAACAAATATAAATGAGCTTAGATCATTGATGAAAAGAACATTTATTGAAACAATAATTCAGAAAAGTAAAATATACAATAGGCACATTTTAAAAATAGGTACATATAAATTTTTGAAAAGTGGAGTCTTGCTCTTAACGTCGGAAAGGTGGAATTTAGGCACTAAAAGAATTAAACGAGGTAAAGAAGATTGCTCCATAATTCTGTTTTTAAATTTAAAAATTTTACGTTTATTTATTTTGGAGAGAGAGAGACAGAAAGAGACAGAGACAGAGACAGAGACAGAGAGACAGAGTGTGAGCAGGGGAGATAAAGAGATAAAGAGCAGGGGAGATAAAGAGTAGATAAAGAGAGAGACACAGAATCTGAAGCAGACTCCAGGCTCTAAGCTATTAGCACAGAGCCCAGCACGGGGCTCAAACTCACAAACTGGGAGATCACGACCTGAGCTGAAGTCAGACGCTTAACTGACTGAGCCACCCAGGTGCCTCTGTTCCATAATTCTAAAAGGCACAGTAAAGGTACACTTCTTTATATCTATGTAATATCTATGTAAGAATATCTATGTAATAAAACAATAATCAAATTGATAAGGCAGACCTGTCAGGAGATATAGGAAGAAATATACTAGCAGGATAATACTTTAATTCATTCTTTTCAGTACTTGTAAGATATCCATGGATAAGAACAAGGCACACACACACACACACACACACATACACACACACACACACACACACTCACAGCTAGTGCGTGCACATACATAATTTATACTCTCATGTTGAGAATATACTTTCTTTTTAAGGGACCATGGATACTTACCAAAACACAGGCACACACCAAACCTCACTGAATTCTCAGAAGTAAAGATAACACAAACTGCATTCTCTGAATTCAAATGTAGGAATTAACAGTAAAATCAGAAAACAAAAGCTTCTTCTTCCTGGCAGCTTAAAAACACTCCCTTAGGCAATCTTTCAGTCAAAGAGAAACTCAAAACTGATATTACAGAATTTCTAGAAAACTATATATTAGAACCTGAGGGATATAGCTAAAGCTGAAAGGAAAATTCATAGCCTCAAATAGTTCTCTCAGTGAACAAGAATGAAAATAAATAATGCATCCCTACTCAAATAGAAAAGTTTTTGTTCAGGAAGACAACATAATTTGACTTAAAAGTATATAACAGATACATTTTTCCTACATCCTCACCAAGTTTGAATAAATCTCATATTGTGATAGCAACTCTCTCCTGATCTAGTATCTGCTCTGCAGGGTGAAAAATAAGTCACTGGGGAAATCTCTTTTTGTTTTAATCTGAGATACAATTGAAATAAAACATTATATCAGTTTCAGGTGTACAATGTAATCATTTCATAATGATCGCCACAATAAGTTTAGTTAACATCTATCACCATACATACATAGTTATAAACATTTTTTTCTTGTGATAAGAACTTTTAAGATCTACTCTCTTAGCAACTTTCAAATACAAAATACAGTATTATTAACTAGAGTCACCATGCTGTATATTACATCCTCAGGACTTATTTATTTTTTATCTGGAAGTTTGTACCTTCTGAGCTCCTTCACCCATGCCCCCCACCCCAACATCCACCCCTGGCAACCACCTATCTACTCTCTGTATCTATGAGTTGGTAGATTTCACATATAAATGATATCATACAGTATTTGTCTTTCTTTGTCTGACTTATTTCACTTAGCATAATGCCCTCATGGTCCATCCATGTTGTTGCAAATATTAAGATTTCATTTTTTTTATTGCTGATTAATATTCCATTGTGTGTTTTTTAAAAATTTTCAATGTTTATTTTTGAGAGAGAGAGAGACAGAGAGAGACAGAGACAGAGCATGAGTAGGGGAGGGGCAGAGAGAGAGGGAGACAAAGAATCCACAGCAGGCTCCAGGGTCTGAGCTGTCAGCACAGAGCCTGACCCAGGGCATGAACTCACAAACCATGAGATCATGGCCTGATGATCTCCTCAGTTGGATGCCCAACTGACTGAGCCACCCAGGTGTCCCTCCATTGTGTTTTCTTTATCCATTCATCCACTGATGGACACTTAGGTTGTTTTCATGCCTTAACTATTGTAAACAATGCTGTAATGAACATGTGGGTGCAGATATCTTTTCAAGTTATTGTTTTCATTCCCTTTGATGACATACCCAGAAATGGATCACATGGTAGTTCTATTTTTAGATGTTTTATTTTTTTAATTTTTAGAATTTATTATTTATTTATTTATTCCCAATACGGGGCTTGAACTCACCATGAGGTCATGACCTTAGCTAAAGTTGGGTGCTCAACCCACTGAGCCACCCAGGTGCCTCCAAATTTATTTTTTTAAATGTTTATTTTATTTTTGAGAGACAGGGAAAGAGAGAGCACAAAAGCAGGAGAAGGGCAGAAAGAGAGGGAAACAGAGGACCTGAAGAAGGCTCTGCACTGACAGCAGAGAGCCCAATGTGGAACTCAAACTCATGAACCATGANGAGATCATGACCTAAGCGAAAGTCGGACGCTTAACCGACTAAGCCACCCAGGTGCCCCGAATGTTTGGTAGTTCTATTTTTAATTTTTTGAGGAATTTCCATTTTGTTTCCCATTGTGGCTGCACCAACAGGGCATAGGGATTCTCTTTTCTCCATATACTTGCCAACACTTGTTATTTCTTGACTTTTTGATACCAGCCATTCTAACAGGTATGAATTCTTATCTCTTTGTGGTTTTGAATTGCATTTCCTTGATGATTAGTGGTGTTGAACACCTTTTCATATGTCTTTTGGCCATCTATATGTCTTCTTTGGATCTTCTACCCATTTTTAATCTTGTTATTGAATTGTAGGAGTTCTTTATGTATTTTGGATATCATCCCCTTATCAGATATATGATTTGCAAATATTTTCTTCCATTCAGCAGATTTTTATTTCATTTTATTGGTTTCCATTGCTGTGCTAAAGCTTTTTAGTTTGATGCAGTCCCACTTATTTAGTTTTGCTCTCAGAGTCAGTTCCAAAAACTCATTGCCAAGGCCAATGTCGAGGACATTACTGCCTATGTTTTTTTCTGGGAGTTTTATGGTTTCAGGGTCTTATGTTCAAGTCTTTAATATGTTTTGAGTTAACTTTTGTGGATAGTGTAAGATAGTGGTCCAGTTTCATTCTTTTGGATGTGGCTGTCCTGTTTTCCCAGCCCTATTTATTGAAGATATTGCCTTTCCCAATTGTATATTCTTGCCTCATGTGTCATAAATCAGTTGACCATACATGTGTGTGTTTATTCTGGGCTCTTTCTTTTGTTCCACTGACCTATGTGTCTGTTTTATGCCAATACCATACTGTACCACACCATACTATACTGTTTGATTATAGTTTGTAATATGGTTTGAAATAAAAGAGTGTGATGCCTCCAGCTTTGTTCTTTCTCAAGATTGCTTTGGCTATTCAGGGTCTTTTTGTGGTTCCATACCGATTTTAGGATTGTTCTATTTTCTGTGAAAAATGCTATTGGAATTTTGATAATGATTAAATTAAATCTGTAAATTGCTTTGGGTAGTATGGACACTTTAATAATATTAATTCTTTTCATCCATGAACATGGAATATCGATTTTTTTTATGTCTTCTAGATTGGCAGTTTATTAAAAACATGAGACATGCAATTACCCCATGACTCAGCAATTGGCACTCTTGGGCATCTATCCCAGAGAAAAAAAGACATATCACATAATAACCTGCACACAAATGTTCATAACACTTTATCTGCAAAGGCCCCAAACTGGCAACAATTCAAATGTCCTTCAATGGGTGAATGGTTAAGCAAACTGTGGTATATCCATATCATGGATTATTACTTGGCAATGATATGGAACAAATTATTGATAAAGGCAACAATCTGGATGAATCTCCAGAGAATTATACTTAGTAAAAAAAGCCAATCCTGAAATATTATATACTGTAGGATTCCATTTACAGAACATTCTACAGATAAAAAATTACAGAAATAAAGAACAGATAAGTGGTTGCCAGGATTTCAGAGGGCTACTTGGGAAGGAAATAGGTGTGGCTATTAAAGGACAACATAAGGGGTCCTTGTGGTCATGAATAGTTCATTATCTTGAGTGTATCAAAGTCAATATGATAGGAGCCACTTTCCAAACGGTGGAGTAAGGGCCATCAGAACTTTGCTTCTTCATAAAAGCAATGAAAGCACAGGCAAAAGTGATCAAAGTCAACATTTCCACAACTCTGGAAATTAACCAAAGGCTCAGAACAATCTGAGGATTCATGAAAAATGGTTGAATCTCAGGAAACAAGAGAACTTTGTGGCATTTTAATTTGCTCTATTCCTATTCCTCTCTCCTCGGTTTCACAGTGGCATTGGAAACCAACAGCCCTGCAATCATGGGATCCATGAAAACCAGGAGCCTGGTAATCACTAGAGGGGACAAAATAGGTTTTGGAGCTTCTCAAAGGTCCCATCCTCATGGAGAAAAATTATTTGACCTGTCTGGCAGTTCCAGGTAAAGCACCAGTCTCAGGACTTGTGTTTATGTGAACTGACTCATACTTTTTTCAGTGTGACTGCCCTTTACCCTGGAACATTTATGGAAAACAACCAGTGGCAATTGTTTAACACCGCTGGTGCTTTAGTGGGGCAAAGAAGTAGACAAAACCTAAAAGGAAAAATTTGAGGGTAAGATATATATGGTTATCTTTGAAAAGTTCCAACATATTCCCGGAAATCTAGAAGAGCACATGCAAGTTCAGGACTGTGTGCATGCCTAGGAAAGGCTTGAGAAGACTGTAATTTCTCTCACCGTTGGCAGACCTTGAGGCTTTGCACAAACAGGAAGGAAAGACTAAAGAGTTGTCCACAGTGTGCTGAAGTCTTGAAGATATACCTTAAAACACACACACACACACACACACACACACAACACACACACACCTTTGGCAAAGGCTGGGAAACTTATTAATGGGCGGCACGTAAGGAAGTGTCTGTCCATTCATTCCTTGATCACTAAACTAACCAAGCAGAGGTATAGTGGCCACATAGGACAAAGAATAGACCTTACAGAATAAGTTCAGGAAAATCACTGAACAAAGAGCAGCAGCAGCAACAACAATAAACAGCAACACCAACACCCTGGGAAGTGAAGCGAATCTGATTTCCAGAGTTGCCACATTATATTATTTAAAATGTCTAGTTTTCAACAAAAACTTATGAGACATGACAAGGTGCAGGAAAATATGACATATATGAAGGGAGAGAGAGAGGAAGCAGTTAATAGAGATTGTTTCTCAGGAAGCCCAGATGGATAGACTTTGCTAGACGAAGACTTTACATCAATTATTATGAACATGTTCAAAGAACTAAAGGAGATCATGTCTAAAAAACTAAAGGAAAGTATCAGAATGTCTCACCAAATAGAGAACATCAGTGAAGAGAGAGAATTACAAAAGAACCAAATAGAAATTCTGGAATTGGAAAGTACAAAAACTGAAATAAAAAATTTATTAGAGGGGCACAACTACAGATTCAAGCTGGCAGAAAGAGGAATCAACAAACTTGAAGACCGGTCAGTTGATTCTCTAGTCTGAAGAATATGAAGAACAATGAATAAAGAAAAGGAACAGAGTGTCAGAGACCTATGAAATAACATGAAGTGTGCACACACACACATACACACACACACACACACACACACACTCCATAATAGAGGTCCCCGAAAGAGAGGAGTTAGAGAAAGAAATATTTGAAGAAGTTATGGCCAAAAGCTTTCCAGACTAGGTGAAAACCATTAATCCACACATCCAAGGAGCTCAGCTCATTCTAAGTTAAGTAAACTCAGAGATCCACACCTAGACACATCAAAATTTAAACTGTTGAGGGGTGCCTGGGTGGCTCAGTCGGTTAAGCGTCCGACTTTGGCTCAGGTCATGATCTCACAGTTTGTGGGGTCGAGCCCCACGTTGGGCTCTGTGCTGACTGCCAGCTCAGAGCCTGGAGCCTGTTTCAGATTCTGTATCTCCCTCTCTCTCTGACCCTCCCCTGCTCACGTTGTGTCTCTCTCTCTCTCTCTCTCAGAAATAAATAAAACATTAAAAAAAATTAAACTGTTGAAAACCAAGGACAGAGAGAATCTTGAAAGTAGCAAGAGAGGAAGCCTCAGTAAAATTAATAGCTGAATTCTCATCAAGATCAATATCCCGGTTGTGATATTCTCTACAGTTTTGCAAGACGCTATGATTGGAGAAAACTGCGTAACATGTCCATGAAATCTCTTTATATTATTTCTTATAATTACATACAAATCTGTAATTATCTCAAAATAAAAAAAATAATTAAACCCACACAACACTTGAAAAACAGCCTTTGGGTCCAAGATGAAATCATACTAGAAGTGTAAAAAATATTTAGAACTGAGCAATAACAAAAATACTATCAAGGCTTGAGAAACAAACAAGTAATAGTGATGATTCAAGGTAAATTTATGGCTTTGAACATTTATATTAGAAATGAAGAAAGTTGGAAAATTAAAGAGCTAGACACCTAACTTATTTAGAAAAATAACAATAAACCCAAAGAAAATGTAAAGAAGCAAATAAAAATGAAGAGCATCAAGAAAAAAGAATACAGAGAATCAACAAAGCCAAAAGCTGATAACTGATAATCTAGGGGGGAAAAAACTAACAAAATTGACAAGGGGTGGGGGGTGAGAGAGAAGAAAATATAGTAGTAATGCAAAGGGGGACATAATTACAGATGCAACAGAGATCTGAAGATAATACTTTGCAAAACTTAGATAAAGAAAATCCTAAAAAAATACCACTCAAGAAATGAAAATCTCATATAATCCTATGCCCATTAAAGAAACTGAGAATAGTTAAAATTTCTTACAAAGAAACCATCAGGATTAAATAGTTTATTAGGTGAATTATACCAACTTCTCAAGAAACAATTCATTTCAATCTTATGTAAACTCTTCCAGAAAACAAAAAAAGAGGAAAAGTCCCAATTCATCGTATCAGATTAATAAAGCTTAATTCCCAAAGCAATCATATTACAGACAATCTCACTAGTGAACCTAGATGCAAATATATTAAAGTATAAGCAAATCAAATCAGTGATATATAAAAGAGGTAATAAATCATGGCAAAGTCAGGCTAATTCCAGGAATACAAGAATGGTTTATTATTAGAGAACCAATTCTTCACATTAACAGTAAAGGAGAAAACCAATTATCATCTTAATAGATGCAGAAGAAGCATTTGATAAAACTCAACACTCATGAGAAAACAACATTAAGCAAAGTATCAATAGAAATGATCTTTCTTAATCTATTAAAGGGTATTTAACATAGATACCTAAAGCAAACACCGTTCTTAATGGGGAAGCTTCAGAAACATTTCCTTTAAACTGAGTAAAAAGACCAGGATGCTATGATCACTGCTTCTAGCCAACATTGCGCTGAAGGTCAGTTAGACAAACGGACGGACAGACAGACAGAGTCTAGTATTTGAAAAGGGGAGAATAAAACTATTACTTAGATAATATAATTACCTAAAGAAAAAATCCTTAAGAACATACCAGTGATTAGAAACTATAAAGAAAGGTTAGCAAGGTGGCTAAATATAAGATGAATATGCAAAAATACATCATCTTTCCAATACTGGCAACTAACAGAAAAATATTTAAGATCCTGTTTACAATACAGGCAGTGGTGGCAACGACCTGGCTAGATCATATTTGATTTCTATCTTGTCCTCCAGTCATCTTGTCCATTGTGAGCCCTCCTTAAACCTTTCCAGGAGATTTTCTCCTTGCCTGAAAACAGCTAGATTTGGGGTTTTGTTTTTTGCACATATCCTGTAATTATGTAATTATATTAATTGGCATTTGGAATAAAATAGGTGTCAGGGGTCCTCAAGACCACCCCCAAATTAAATGATTGGCTAGGAGGGGCCAGGGGATGCACCATGCAGCTGCATTTATGGCTATGATTTATTACAGAAAAGCGATACAGAGCAAATCAGCAAAGAGGAAAGACACATAGGGTTAAGTCTGGAGGAAAGCTTCCGTGAGTCCTCTCCCTGTGGAGCAACACAGGACACACTACTTCCCTCTGCGCAGAGTTGTGACAACATGTCAAGCAAGTGTTGTTTACAAGCAAAGCGCCTTAGAAACTCTGTCCAGGGTTTTTGGGGACCTTGTGACATAGGCACCTTCTGCCTTCTGGAATGTACTCAAATTCCAGACTTCCAGAAGGAAGTATGTGTTTAGCATCAACTGTATTGTTTGCACACATAGTTTAGCACAGTCAGCCACTCTTATCAGCTGGGATGGTAAGAATCGTCTTGAAATCCCAGATGTCAGCCATGGGCCAACCTTGTATGCGTGCGGGTCTTTCAAAGGATGGCTCTCAGGCCTACAATGCTAGCCCTTTTCTGCACAATGTACATTCTTTCTGTCATATTGAATTGGAAAGCTAATTTATGATATCCTCTTGCCAATTCATTTACTTAGTTCTGGAATAATATCATTTATCTTTAAATATATTTCATATGAACATGTATGAAATTACATAGTTTTTTTTTTTGAGAGAGACGGAGCACATGTGCACAAGTGGGGGAGGGGCAGAGAGAGAGGAGAGAGTCTTAAGGTCAGCATGGAGCCCGATGTGGGGCTTGAACCCACAGACCTGGGATCATAACCTGAGCCAGAATCAAGAGTCAGACACTTAACCACCTCAGCCACCCAGGCACCCCTGAAATTACATAGTTATAAAAACTCAAGTAACACTACAAGGCTTAAAAATAAAACCAGAGATTCCTGCTTCATCCCAACTCCTGCTTTCCCAATTCAAAAGCAGCTATTTCAAACGATCTCCAGTAGTTTCTTCCAGTACTTATTTTTCATTTCTAAATAGCATGCATTTACTCTTAGTTTTGGCTCTTTCAATTTTATACATTATTTTCAACTATAGACAGTGAGGATTTAAATAACCCCCTTATATCTCCTACCACTTACCTCACATTCCCAAAACTATTTTATACAAATTTTAGCTAGATCTCTTCTGTTTTTCATTATTGTAATTATATAAATGTTTGCAAGTGAGCCACATTGGCTCAACTGAAATTATATTTCTTTTTCATGTGGGTTGTCTTTCCTGGATTTAGTAAATGCCTGTTTATTTATTTGTTTATTTTTAAAATTAATTAGAGAGAGAGAGAGCGTGTGTGCACACTCGCATGCAAGCAGGGAGTGGGGCAGAGGAACAGAGAGAGATATTCTTAAGCAGGCTCCATACTCAGTGCGGAGCCTGATGCAGGGCTCAATCCTGAGACCTTGGGATCATAACCTGAGCTGAAATTAAAGAGTCAGATGGTCAACCGACTGAGCCACTAGGTGACCCAGTAAGTGCCTGTTTTAAAATTTTCATTTTGTATGTACGTATTATTAAATTCATCTCTAAACTCTCCATCAGTACTGAAAAATTTCCTGTCATATTGTCACATGCTTCTGGTAATCTATCCATTCCAATTGTTTTCGAGTCCTTCGTCTGTCCTACAATTCCAGTGGCTGTATTATAGGCGCGGCGCACAATTCTTCCCAGGATTTCCCTTCACTATAATCCTGGGGTTGCCCTTTGTTTCTTTCTTGTATTGGATTCCATTTTATAGATCCCGTGGCTTTGATTTTTCTTGATTATTCTCTCCATCATTTTTCTGGAAAGTGTCTTCCAGGGGCGCCTGATTGAGCATCTGACTTCTGCTCAGGTCATGATCTCACAGCTGGGCTTGTGGGCCCCCACGTTGGGATCTGCGCTGACAGCTCAGAGCGTGGAGCCTGACTCAGATTCTGTGTCTCCTTCTCTCTCTCTTGCTCCTCCCCACCCCTCTATCTCTTTGTCAACAATAAATATTTAAAAAAAAATTTTTTTTAAGAAAGTGTCTTCTAGTTGCTTCCTGAGAAAGAATAATTAAGTGAGAACTTGCATGTATGAAGACGTCTTTACACTATTTCCACACTTGATTGATATTTTAGCTAGGCATAGACTTCTATATGGAAAGCAATGTTCTCTCAGCATTGGAAAGGGTTATTCTGTTGGCTTCTAGCTTGATATCATTCTGATTCCTAGTCCTTTCTATGTGACCTGTCTTTTCTCTCCAGAAGCTTTTAGGATCCTCCCTTTTTGTAGCGCTCGTGTATTTTTGCATGGTTTAGGTATTTTTGCATTCATTGTACGAGAGAACTGGGGAGTCTTCGTTCTGAAAACTTACTACCTTCCTTTCTGGGAAAAATTCTCATTTCTCTTTCTAGAATTACTATAAATAGGATGTTGGGCTTCCTGAATTCATCCTCAAATTCTCTTTTCTGTTTACGTTTCTATTTCTTTCTTCTCTCTGGGAGACTTCCTCAACTTCACCTTCCAAATCTCCCTTTAGATCTTCAAAAATCTTTCATATTTTTAAATATAAGACTTTCCTTTTATTTTCTTTTTTGTCTCTCTCTCCCTAACAATACCATATTCCCATTTCACAGATGTTACTCTTTGAGGCTAAGAGATTTGTTTGTCAAGATTTCTTGGTTCTCTACACATTGACTGTTTCCCTCTGTTCCTTTGTTTTGGGCTCTTTCAAGAGATTTTTTCTCATCTTTTGGTTCTCAACTGTCTGTTCAATTTTAAGAGGTTTAAACAAAAAAGGCTGTTTAAAATTGTGTGTGTTGTGCTAGGGTGAGGCAGCACTTGATATCTGGTGGGCTTCAATATAAGACCAAAGTGGCAAGCTGGATTTTTTTTTTATTAGAGATGTTCCTCTATCCCTATTCATAAATGAGTCTTTTCTCTACTTTCAGAGAGGAATCCTGAAATTCTCTAATATCCTCTAATCCATGGCTTTTCAAACTTTAATATGCATATAAATCACCTAGGAGGAATCTTGTTAAAATGCAGATTTTGGTTTGTTAGGTCTGGAGTGGGGCCTGAGAGTCTGTATTTCTGACCACCTCCAGGGGATGTCCATACTACTGGTTCTTGGATAACCATCTGAGTAGCATGGCTCTAATATAAACTTGGCTTCCAGTGTTCTGAAATATGAGGGGAGAAAGGGACAGGGCCACTGAGGACTTTGATCTCATGAAAACATTTTTTTTTTCTTCAATTCCCCACTGAAAAAAACAGGCTGTTAAAAATTTTTCATGGGATTTTTTTTCTCAGCCCCCTTCTGGATCACCAGTCTCAGCATTTTGTACCAGCTTCCCCCTTCCTCTTTTTCAGCTCCAAGAAGAGAAATGAGAGTGGGGAGTGGGTTGCCTCACCATTCAGTAGGTAGAGTTTCATTTGAATTCCCATTTTCAAAATGGCATTTCATCCCTGCCATCATTGGTAACTGGTACCCCAAGTCCAGATCTCTTTAGTTCAATTTCTTGAGATGGTACTGGGATAGTACATTTTTAAAAAGTAGTGTGGAGATCTGGGAACATCTAACTGCCCCTTTAACAGACTTTTCAGCCAATTCTACCTTCAGATCTATTCTCCCAGTTACCACCTCCACCCATCTCTCCTTCAGAAGTATCTACAGTCTCCTACTTTTAAGCCTTTCTAGTGGTCCCCTTGTGGGACCACTGGGTGTGACCACAAACACATGTGGTTTCCTCATGTCCCTTTAGTCAGTCATCTCTTTCACCTATGGGCAGCTACCAATCTTTCTGCGACTACAGATTTTGCGCTTTCAAGAATTTCATGTAGATGGAATCATACATTATGTTACAAGTATTCTTAATCAAAGGCTAATATTAAATCAGGTTTTTACTGGCTCTTTTTGCAGACTTGCTTTAGCTTTCTCTGATATCCATCTATTTTCGTTCTTCAAACTTTTATTGATAATTCTCTTCTGCTAGTTCCTCATTCTCTTTGTTCTTGTGGACTTTATTTTTTTTTTATCTTTTACTAACATATTAGTGACATTTTAGGGATAAATATATGTGCTTAATGCACACATTCTAACCACCCATCATTAAACTTTCCCAGAAATGTATCCCTTGCATGATAGAGTACTACAGTGTAGAAGGCAGATTGAGTTTAAGTCTGCCTTTATTTCATTGCTTGTTTCACCTTTACTGTGATCCTTTTCCTTGTTTCCTTTTTGGTTTGTTGAGTCTTTTATTATTCCTTTTTTCCCTCTCCTCTAGTTTGTGAGTTACATCCTTTTTTTTTTTTCCATTCTCTTAATGATTAGTGTAAAAATTGCCACAGGTATTTTTTTAAATCAACTTAATTGTGGTACAATTTCTATAAGCTACAGCTATTCAGGAGTTTGAAGACTTTTGACAAATGTTTCTCCCTCACCACAATCAACTTACAGATTGTTTCCATTACTTCCAGAAGTTCCCTCATGCCCCTGTATCTCTTTCACCTCTAGGCAGCTACCAATCTTTCTGTGACTATAGATTTTGCACTCTCCAATCTTATGTTATGTTACAAGTATTCTTAACTAATCAAAGCCTGTAATATTAAATCCTTGAACTCTTCTCTTTTCCCAGACAATTCAAGGACCTTAAAAACACTTTAATCCTGAATTCTCTAATACGCTCTAATTTATTGCTTCTTAACTTTGACTTGAATATTGTATTAGACAGGGTTCTCCAGAGAAATAGTATGTGTATATATACGTGTGTATACATACATATGTATACACAGAGAGGAGATATCATAGGAATTGGTTCAAGCAATTATGGAGGCCAAGAAGTCCCATAACCTGTCACCTGCAAGCTGGAGAACCAGGGATACCAGTGGTGTAATTCAGTCCAAGTCCAAGGGCCTGGTAACCAGGAGCACCAATGTCCGAGAACAGGAGAAGATGATGTCCCAGCTCAAGCAGAGAGTAAATTCGACCTTCTTCTACCTTTTCCCCTGATTCTGCTCCTCAACAGATCAGATGATGCCTATTCATATTGGTGAAGATGATCTTTACTCAGCCTACTGATTCAAATGCTAATCTTCTGGAAATGCCCTCACAAACACGCCCTGAAATGACATTTTACCTGCTCTTTGGCTAGCCCAGTCAAGTTGACACTTAAACTTAACCATTATGTATATGTATCACCCAGGTCAGGATCTTGTAAAATGCAGGTCCTGGCTTACTAGGTGCCATGTTTTTGTGTATCTTCCCTCTCTTTGTAAAATTATACCAAATAGATGGCTACTTGCAAGGTTGGCTCTTTTGCTAAAAGATGGAAATTGGGGTGCCTAGGTGGCTCAGTCAGTTGAGTGTCTTAACTTCAGTTCAGGTCATGGTCTCACGGGTCGTGAGTTCGAGCCCCGCATTGGGCTCTCTGCTGATAGTGCAGAGCCCATTTCAGATCTCTGTCCCCCACTCTCTTTGCCCCTCTCCTGCTTATGTGTGTGTGGCACACTCTCTCTCGAAAATAAACATTAAACAAATAAATAAAGTATGGAAATCACATTTTATGGTGTCCCGACTTTACTCTGATTAAGGTTTAGGATTTAATGGGAATGCTAACTAAAGGCCGAAATGAGAAAACATTAAATCTGTTTGAACAATGTACACTTACCACAAACTATTTACTTTCAGGCTTGTGGCTGAGCGTTCCACTGAGTATATGGTAAAATGTTCTAGGTAGAATTCAAGCCCAAAGAGAATAATGCAATCCATGCTAAACGGATAATTCAAGCCATACTATACCACACCCTTCTCGCCTGACTAGATCTTAAAGCATAGAACTATTCAAGTCACTCACCTGTTCTAAAAATCATCGGGGACTACTGTCCCTTCACTTCCAGTTCCCTCTCTAAACTCCTGACTTCATTTTTACCTTTCCAGTCTTTCTCTCACGTCTTTCATTTCCGGGTCAAATGGGGTAACCCACCCATTCCGTGTTTCTTTCACCTCTGGTCATGCTGCCACTCAGCCTGCCAGCCAAGTACCATCTTCCCAGTTGACACTCAGCCCAAGTTTTAAGGTGGAGCTCAAATGACACCTTCTTCGCAGGACCTTCCCTCTTCTCTCTTCTCTCAAACCCTCATGCCACTTTGCTCGTATCTCTCTTGAGTGGCTTATTATATGTTTGTTAATACACTTTATTCCTGTGATTAGACTTGATGTGCCTTCGGGGCTGAGCATAGCCTTTTTGCCTCTATGGTCTTCACAAGCATAAAACAGAAACTTACCTGCGGCTCACAAATAATTATTGAACGAATATGCATTTTAGTGTAACAAAGGAGACTCCGGGAAACTTGAGCTGACTTATCACTTCCTCAATCCTTGGGCCCTCAGACCCCATAGGAGCTCCTATGTAACCCTTTGCCACCTGTTAATTTGCAATAATTGTACCAACACTGTAAATATCTTCTAAGTGTGAACTTAAGATAATCTTCTCCTTTGTTCCTATGTTCAATCAGCCATCAAATTACTGATCTTCCGATTTGGATTTGAACCTTCCTTTCCCTCCTTTCTCTACCTTCCCCTCCATCATTCTGGTTAATGCCCTTTAATTGTCATAACACCTAACTACCTAGAGTAAATCCTTCCGGGTTTACCTAATACTGTTCCAGCTCTAGTTTATCCTATACACAATGGGGACCATAAGAAGAACAATAATGAATAAATTGGTAAATGAGAAATGGCATGAATACTGGACTTATTTTGTATGTGTGCCCACTGTACCTTTGGAAAATCACCTCCTGCCCCTATCCTGTGGTTCTTGTAGTGGACAATGGCTAGACTTCATCAGAGCATTAGGTCTTCCTGGTCATAGCTATCTGCTTGGGTTGGCTGAGAGACTGCTAGAGACAGTGTCCCAATGACATAATTTGAATCTTTTGACTTGGCTTTGCCTAAAGCCAGATGCACTCCTGGACTTTCTGGTTATGAGTCAATAGATTTCCTTTGTTAAATTGAGTTTGTTTCCTAAGTGCAACAAAGATTTTCTGATACAATATGTAAAGCACAAGGAATACTACCTTACACAGAAATGTTAGGTATTATTTTTATTATCCTTATACCCTTGCTATACCTCATATCCAATTCAATCTTTTCTTTTCTTAGCATCTGTCAATGTAGACCAGCTAGAATAATTTCCTTATTATTCCCTGCATATTGTTCCTTTGCCTGGGCTACCTGTCACCATCCTAATAATGTCATTCTACACTCTTTTCACCAATCCACATCCATCATGATTTAGAAGCTGACTAAAGAAAGCCTCCCATCTTCCATTTGAATAATGGTGGCTCCACACTGTTGCCTGCCTTATCTAATTTCTCCTGCGTGTGTTTTCTAGTTATTTCTAGCTTGCTTCTTAATTGTACACTACTCAAGGCAAGGAAAAATATGATCGCTGGCCGCTTTCTAGGTTGAGATTTTGCCATTATTTCCAAAGCAACACAGTAGGTATTCAATATCTGCTATAGGCATAAATGAATGGAATTAAATTTAGAAGGTGTGGTAGTCCATGTAAAGCCTGTTGCTAGCCTAAACTTTTTCCTTTTTCCAAGCAAACATTATATTTTTATACCATTGTCATTATGGCATGAAAATATAATGATTCTAACCTCAAACATTCTTCCCATTTATGGTTTCATACTTCTTTTAACCAAGGTCTAAGGGAGGAGTATTCTATAAAAATAACAATCAAAGCCTATTTTCTCTCACCATACATTTTATTAATCCAGTGATATTGCATCTGACCCTTGAGAGGTTTCTTGCCTTGATAAACTAATGATAACAATAAAGCATCGACAAAGATATCCTGAGATGCTGAAAACAAATATCGAGGGGGGAAATTTTTGTATTCGCATTTCCTTTTTTCGTTCTAAAAGATAAAACATCCTTCTACTCCAAATAAGTGAATTTCTATTTAAAAATGCAGAATTTTGAAAAACTATTTGGAAACAAAGGTCTGTGCCTGTGTTTGTTGAACTTAATTGCTGTATGGTTTAATGGAAGGACTGAGGGCTAGTGAGTTTAAACTCTCTAAAATAGCTACAGATTAGAGTTAATTAAATTTAGTTCTCTGGGATTTTTGATACATGTTCCAAATTTGTTTTTAATGACATAATTGTCCCATGTTACATTTACAATTACATCACTGTGAACTGATTATGTGTGCAGTTACACTAACAGAAAGCAATACCAAATGTCAAAAATAAATAAATAAATAAATGTCAAAAAATGTCAAAAATAAATGTCAAGAAATAAAAGTTGAGGGCAGCTGTAATGTTACCATTCAGAAAGTGGAAATTGAAAATAGAAGAGAAACTATGAAACTTCAAATTGAAAAACCTGGAAATCAAATGTATTAGGTTAACTTCATGCTTTTTTAATGGCATTTAAGTCATTATATTTGCTGTTACACGTGGAAAACATCACATTTTCTCAAATTAACCAATTCATTAATTTTAGTGGGAAAACAAGAGCGCCCAATCACATGAACGGGAAATGTGCTAAATAAATTTTGTGAAGATTTATGAAGAAACAGAAGTTACTAGTCCTATGTATAAATGGATATGGTGCACATTTGAAAAGAACAAGAAAAGAAATTCAGTATTCTTGTTTCTATTAGTCTTCAGGTTTTCCCCCCCCCTTAACTAAAAGTAATTGTAATATTCTTTTGCCTCTAGGGCTTTCCCTTCCACAATTAATCATCTTTTTTCTACACCTTCCCTCCAAATGATTATTCCCCATAGTCTTAGAACACTTGACATTAATTCACACTACTTCATCTTCACAGTTTTCAAAACATGGCTCTGGCCTTGCTTAGCTCCACAAGACATTCCCTTCTCTTTCAAAAAAAAAAAAAAACCTTTTCAGTTTGAAAAGGTGCTACTGTGTAATCTGAAAAACATCTTTGTAATACAAATTAGCTTCCTAACTTTTATCAAACTTTTTTTAAATGTTTATTTCTCTGAGAGAGAGAGAGAGACAGCGTGAGCAGGGGAGGGTCAGAGAGAGAGGGAGACACACAATCCAAAACAGGCTCCAGGCTCTGAGCTGGCTGTCAGCACAGAACCCGACGCCGGGCTTGAACCCATGAACATTGAGATCATGACCTGAGCCAAAGTTGGGCGCTTGACCGACTGAGCCACCCAGGCGCCCCAAAACTTCAAATTCAAAATATATTTAAACTCCTTAGGATAATGAACATCTATACTTCAAAAGTAGCAATACGTTTTCCTTAAGCATGTGGAAGACTTGGATGCTAAGACTATCTTTCATCCTCCGAGCCTAGAATCGGTGTCCTTGATCATTAGAACCAAGCAAGAAATTGTGAAAGTCTCATCAAGCTATACCACCGGCGCGGGCAGAGGAAATGCTTTCAAAATATGTCATTCATCTTCACATTTAAAGGCACTCTTTTATACACATCTTTTATACACATCATTAAATATTGCTACTTAAGACTTCAGTCGTATGAGGCAAGCTTTTTAATTTATAGGCAAAAGGGGGTGGCAAAAGAGTCCTCTCTTCTTAAATTTACTTATCAAAACAAAAGCCAGCCTGATTATATCTTGAAGTCTGAAGTCACCATTTGTCAAGAGTCTTTTAGAAAGCCGCCGATTGCATTAAATTAACCAATTCTGAGCCAAATCAGGTTTAAGGAGAGTTACCCTTGTCTACAGTGACAAACGAGTTACCAGACGTCCTTAAGTAGACTGTCAAACTTTTCTGTCTCCTGTTTTTCAAACACGTAAGGGAGAGAATGGCACAAAACGAAATCAGGTCTGTTTCTTAAGAAGGCTGTCCTACGAGGAACAAGACGCTCACCTGGACACCAGAGAGGGTCTTTTTCCGCTGTCCTCACTGGGGGAGGGGATGGACATCGCTAGACCTTTGTCCTCCGGACCAGAGCACGGCCGGGGAGGGAGGGCGGCTTTCTGGGAGGAGTACAGGCACCTGCACCCCAAGAAACTACAAGACGGGTTTTGACTCTAAGGACTCCCCTGGCTTAACCGCTCGCGTGGCCCTCTAGCTCAGGGAGGGGGGTTGTTGCCCCAAACCATAGCCACCTCTCGCAGGAGCAGGGGGAGGAGACGACTGACCCCTCTAAAGAGTTAGGGATTCCGGTCTTTCCCAACCAGACCCGAACGTTCCCGGCTCTCCTGCGGGGCTCGCCCGGCGGCGGGGTACGCC
>NW_027528611.1:2491871-2513081 GCF_008692635.1 Crocuta crocuta | reverse complement strand
CAGCCGCCATCTTGTTTCCCTCCCCCCCTGCCCTGGCTGGCGAGCCGCCGAGCCCCGCCCCCGCCATGCTCTCCAATTGGTCAGACCAGAGGTAGGTTCCGCCCCCTGTGCGTCCCTCGGCCCCCCGGTTTCTCCTGACGGGCAGGTGAGGCGACCAATGGGCGCTCGCCTCTCTGCCCCTCTGGTTCGCTGGCGCTAGCTTTCTCTGTCTGAGGGTCGGACTGCGCGTCAGTCTGTCTCTGGCGCGCTCGCCCCCTCCCCTCCGGGGAGGAGATGTTATTTCCCTCCTTTCTCCTCCGAAGGGTCAAGATTCTTCTGGAAGAGGTGCCCCTTTGAAGGGGCAGGAGCCTTGGCTGGGGTTCTCCCTTGTCTCATGAGTATCTCGTGGGGTACAGGGGGTAGAGAGTCGTAATTGCAGAACTCCTCGTTTGTCGGGGACTTGGGTGGGGTGGGCAAGCGGGGCTTTGGGGGTGCTGAGGGGACCCCTGGGGGTGTTGGCCGATACTTGGACGTGTGTGTGTGTGTGTGTTTGTGTGTGTGTGTGGGAGGGGCTGTGTGGGAAGAGAAACTCCCGCCAAAAAACTGGATTGTAAGCTCACTGCGGGCGAAACTCATTTTCCTCAGCAGCTGCCCTTCTCTTTCCAGTATTTGAGCTCCCAGTGCCTCGAGGCTTGGGTAGGACCCAAGGAGTTTTCCTTAGATACTCACTGCTTGGGTGAGGACTCACCTAAGGGGGTGGTAGCTGGTGGGGAGGAAGACTAGACAGCGCTCTAACAAAGGAGGGTCTACCCCTTCTAAACTCTTTCAGGATTTCGGGTTAGTCCTGGGGTAAGTTTTCCCCCCTCTGCAAGGTTCTCCCTGCCCACGAAGGCCTGGGGGCGATGAGGCAGGTCTGTTGGCCGGGGCCACCCCCAGGGACTTGGCATCAGTCAGGCATGTGGTGGCCAAGGGCCTCTGGAACCTGGACAGGATTGCTGTGATGATTCTGTTGCCTTTTGTTCCCAATGGGTCGTGTGCCTGCCTGGCACGGTTCCTCCACCAAGTGTTTGTGGTGTGTTTGTCACAGTCACACTTCGGGATCGGAAAACCTTTTAAACAAGGATGTTAATAATTCCCAGTTCACCAATAGCAGCCCTTAAGAGGTAGGGTTTTTCGTTTAACTAGTGGAGGATGGAGGCACAGAGAGACCAAGTGGCTTTCTCCAGGTCACACAGGGCAAAGGTTAGAACCTAGATTTGCCCCAGAGCCTATTTTTGTACCAGGCCGTGGCATCTCCGTGGTGGTCTCACTTCCCAGGGAGATGGATTCAACACATCAGGAGGTCTGGGTTTGAATTGTTGAATTATCACTCACTCCTTTTGGGTTGAGTGACATCTCTTTGAGCTTCTGTTTCTTGATCTGTAAAATGGAAATGATAATATCTATCCTACCTCCCAAACTAGTTGAGGGAAATAATTAAAAGTAAAAGAGATTGGGGTGCCTGGCTGGCTCAGTTGGGGGAGCATGTGACTCTTGATCGCAGAATTGGAAGTTCAAGCCTCATGTTGGGGGTAGAGATTCCTTTAAAAATTAAAAAAAAAAAAACTAAAAGGATATGTAGTTTGCCAAAGTGTGCTAAATTATCATCATCTCTGCGTTATAGATAAAGGTGATAGATTCTGCAACTAAGATGACAGACTCTTTTTCTCTTTGAAATCCTCTCACTGTTGGTACCTTTCCAAGTCTCTGCCCACACTTGGGGCCCCATATGTCCAAATGTCTTTCCTGGTAGTGATGGCCTCAGTAACTGCTACCATAGTTCGTTATGAGCTTGTTATGATCCCCTTTATCCAGAGGATGATATGGGAAACTTTAGGGCTTTCTCCTTGTTGCACAGGGGTAATCTAAATAGAAGTGTTTGGTGAGAGAGGGACTTCTGAGGTGAGAGAATGCATTGAGAGTTTACCTCAGATATTGCCCCATTCACCTTGGCCTTGGGCCCAATGAGGGTCTTGGATAGGCCACTTAACACTTCAGTGCCACTTGTGGACCACTCCCAAGAGCTTCCAGTGTTTCTGCTTAGAAATGTACTAGCCGGTGCATCTTAAAAGCCGCCTTTTCCAGAGAAAGCCCTTCACACTATTGTTCGACTGTTTTAGACTGCACATAGTAGACATTTCAGGTGCCTTCACCTGTTTGCTCCTGGGTGTGGTTAGGGGATATGGTTGCTGATCATTGTAAGGTTGGTTGGGAGACGGCTTTAGACCTGTGAGGTTTTGATCCTCTAATGGGGCCACCGTTCGTGTACAGGGCTTAAAAATGGATGCTCTTCTTGTTTTCTTCTTTCCTGAACCCTTAACCACCCCATTCTTTTCCCTAGGCAGCTATCTCACAGCCTTATGTGGGGCATCATTAGAGCTTTAGGTCGCTCCCTGTGTTGTTTTGTGATGATCTGTTTTCTGTCCTTTCCATTAGACGGAACACCTAGAGGCAGGGATCGTGCATGTTTGATTTCTCCTTTCATTCAACTAATATTTATTGAGTGCTTACTTAGGAGCTAGGTATCATTCCAGGTTCTGAGAATACAGCAGTGAACAAAATAGACAAAAATCCTTGCCCTCATGGAGCTTACACTCTAACAGAAGGAAGCAAATGTTTATGATAAATAGGCAAATTACATAGCATAATAAATGTAGGTCTTACATTTATTAAATGTAAGACTGCTGATGGGGGAAAGAGATTTGAAGTTTAAGATAGAATGGTCAAAGAGGGTCTCATTGGGAAGCAGTGTTTGTAAAAAAGTTGAAGCAATGGAGCAGGCTGTGTGAACGATGTCTGAGGGGCAGGATGTTCAGGCAGAGGGAACAGTCTTCTTGGTGGCCATTCCATTGGGTGGAAGGGTAAATGAGGGCATGCCTAAATATTCAACTCGGTTTCCTGGTTTCTCCTTAGGCCTGTCCCCTTGGTTCCCAGGTGCCATGAGGAAGCCTCGCCGGAAGTCGCGGCAGAATGCCGAGGGCCGGCGCTCCCCATCCCCCTACAGTCTGAAGTGCTCACCTACTCGGGAGACGCTGACATATGCTCAGGCCCAAAGGATTGTCGAGGTGGACATCGATGGACGCCTGCATCGAATCAGCATCTATGATCCACTCAAGATCATCACAGAGGATGAGCTGACCGCCCAGGATATCACCGAATGCAATAGTAATAAGGAAAACAGCGAGCAGCCTCAGTTCCCTGGCAAGTCCAAAAAACCCTCCTCCAAGGGCAAGAAGAAGGAGTCCTGTTCCAAGCATGCATCCGGCACTTCCTTCCACCTCCCGCAACCCAGCTTTCGCATGGTGGACTCAGGCAGCCAGCCAGAAGCACCCCCACTGCCTGCTGCCTACTACCGCTACATCGAGAAGCCACCTGAAGACTTGGATGCAGAGGTAGAATATGACATGGACGAGGAGGATCTTGCCTGGCTGGACATGGTGAATGAGAAGCGGCGAGTAGATGGGCACAGTTTGGTGTCAGCAGACACTTTTGAGCTGCTGGTAGACCGGCTTGAGAAGGAGTCATACTTGGAGAGTCGCAGCAGTGGGGCCCAGCAGTCAGTCATTGATGAAGACGCCTTTTGCTGTGTGTGCCTGGATGACGAATGCCACAACAGCAATGTCATTCTCTTCTGTGACATCTGCAACCTGGCTGTACACCAGGAGTGCTATGGTGTCCCCTACATCCCCGAGGGCCAGTGGCTATGCCGCTGCTGCCTGCAGTCTCCCTCCCGACCTGTGGATTGCGTCCTCTGCCCCAATAAGGGCGGCGCCTTCAAACAGACCAGTGATGGGCACTGGGCCCACGTGGTGTGTGCCATCTGGATCCCTGAAGTCTGCTTTGCTAACACCGTGTTCCTGGAGCCCATTGAGGGCATTGACAACATCCCACCTGCCCGCTGGAAACTGACCTGTTATATCTGCAAGCAGAAGGGGCTGGGCGCAGCCATCCAGTGCCATAAGGTGAACTGTTACACGGCCTTCCATGTGACATGTGCACAGCGGGCGGGGCTCTTCATGAAGATTGAGCCCATGCGTGAGACCAGCCTCAATGGCACCATCTTCACAGTACGCAAGACTGCCTACTGCGAGGCCCACTCACCACCAGGTGCTGCCACTGGTAGGAGGAAGGGTGACTCCCCCGGAAGCCTCAGTGAGGCTGGGGATGAGGAAGGGCTGAAGGAGGGCTGTGGAGAAGAGGAAGAGAAGGAAGAGGTAGAAGAGGAGGAGGAAGATGAAGGCCAAGGTGGGGTAGGTGGCCCCCTCAAAGGAGTGCCCAAGAAGAACAAGATGACTTTGAAACAGAAAATCAAGAAGGAGCCAGAGGAAGTGGGCCGAGATACACCCTCCACTGTTCCCATGGTCACTGTCCCACAGATCCCCTCTTACAGGTAAGCCTGCTCAGGAGAGCTCCACATGGACTGATGGTTTCTGGTTGGGTTGGTACTGGCCCTGAGCCAGGACCTCCTTCCCCAAGCGTGGTTGGTGAGCGTTCGTTGTCTTCTGTGCCCTCAAACTTAGACTTCTCCTTTGGTCCCTGGTCTGGTTTGTGGTTTTGATTGTGCCTTGAGAGCAATGCATTTCCTTGGCTTCAAGGTGAGACAAAATTAAGTTGCTTAGAAACCCAGGTGAAGGATGTCTAAGGTAGCATTTTTCAACAGGTGCACAAGTGACATTTTGGATGGGATAATTATCATTAGGACTGTCCCATACATTTCTTGATGTTTAGCATCCTTGGTCTGTAAGTGCCATTTGCATCTGCTCCTGCATTGCTTGGTCTTTGTGACAATCTCAAACACTCTCCACGTATGTTTCCAGAAACCTCTGGGGGGATAGAACTGAGAACCACTGTTTTAAGGGGTCAGTATGGGTGTCTGCTGTCTAGAAAGCTCTGTTCTGGGAATGATGGAGACTTTGTGTGCGGGGGTGGTGATGTGGGGGGGATATGCTATTTCTCTTCTTGAGAAGCTTTAAGATGTACAGGAAAAGGATCACTCAGCTGTAAGTCTAAGCCACCTTGGTCCCTACTGAGTCTGTAGAGATATCATTGTATCTATTGTAAACCATTGGAGAAGTAGCTCATGGAGGGCAGAAAAGAAAGAGACGGGAAAGATTTTTCATTGGAAGTTCGTCTCAAGGGTGATATTCTTTGGAGAGTATGCAGTGTTAGAATAGGAAGGAATCTTGAAGACGATTTATCTAATGTAGTCCTTGCACCTTCTCCCACACCCCCAGATGAAGAAACTGCGGCGACAGGAGGTAAAGTTCACGCCTTTATTCATTCAACGAGATATTTATTGAGCACTTACTATATGCCACGTCCTGTTCAAAGGGCTGGAATCCAGTAGAAAGCAACAGAACCTGACCATGAGCTGGAACTCATGATGCCTCCAGGCTCTGTTCCTGCTTTCTGTCTCTCTTGTTGAAAAGGATAGGGAGAAAAGAGCACTGGAGGGTAGTGGGGAATGAGTTGTGTAAGGAACAGGCAAACAGACTTGTCAGTCTGGGAAGGAGAAATAAGAGCGGAGCAGAGCAGGAGGGCGAGACTTTTGTGAGCCATGTCTGGAGTTAGAATTCAGTCAACTGGAAATGCCTTCTAGTCACAGAGCTGTTGTAGGCTACCCTGTTCCCTGATGTTGACTGGGGTCCATGCTTAGTAACATCTGTAGGGTGGCTGTGCCCTGAGACTAGACTTTTTGGTTGCTGTATCTGCTCTCACGGATGTGTCTTGCAGGGGCCAGCATAGCATGCTGGCTAAGAAACCAGACAGACCTGCTTTTGAATCTTGCTCCTGTCACTAACTACCTATGTGAACTTTGGCAAGTTATTTCTTTAAGTCTTACTTATTTGTTAATGAACTTCATAGGGTTGTTGTGAGAAATAAATGAGATAACATAACTAAAGCACTTAGCACAGTGCCTGGTAAATAGTAAGCGCTCAATAAATGGTGGCTACTGCTGCTGCTGCTATTTTATTATTCTTTTCTCTACCTGCACAAATGCTGTTGGGACCCTCCATAGCCAAGAGGTTGTAGAGGGAGGGGGCTGCCTGCATCTGGGCAGGTGTGCTTGGCATGGGCATTGGTGGGGAATCTGTTCTTTGGGGAAAGGCCTAGGTCTTGGTTTTTTAAGCTTGGCTTTGGGGCAGGAATGTCTGACTGTGGATAGGCACAGGGCCTAGGTGATTAATGTCCAGCCCAACATGCCCACGCTTCTTAGGTTCTCTTTTCTTATTTAGCCACTTTGTGTAAGGAAAGTGCAGTGAGATGAGGAAGCAGAGGGAACACAGGAGCACTGAGGCCTTGCTTACTCTCTGAATAACCAATCTTCGGACCCAGGATGGTACAGCAGAGAGATCATACATTCGAATCCCATCCAGGGCCACCGTTTTTTAATTTTTTATTTATTTTTAATGTTTATTTATTTTTGAGAGACAGAGATTGTTCAGGGGAGGGGCAGAAAGAGGAGACACAGAATCCAAAACAGGCTCCATGTTCTGAGCTGTCAGCACAGAGCCCGACACGAGGCTTGAGCCCACAAACTGCAAGGTCAAGACCTGAGCCAGCGTCGGACACTTGACTGCCAAAGCCACCTGGGCGCCCCACGCCACCATATTTTTAGCTGAATTAGTGACTTTGAGAGTTTATTCAGCCTCTCTTCCAAAGCTGCCTTTCCATCTTTTGTTCTCGTGAGAATAATGTTACCCACCTTGCAACAGGGCTATTAAGATAAAGATTATAGGCTCATTAATTCTTCCCCTTTTCATTTATCCTCCCATCCCCCCATGTATTACTGGCTTAAGTCCTGACTTTAAGACTTCTCTATTGGGTTAGTTTAGCCAGCTAAGTTTTCAGAGTCTCCATCCTCTTATCCAGTTTTTTTTCCCATTTGGTTCAAAATTAGACATTTTTATGCTGTTGAGAGCTTTAAGTAAATACCAGGGGTCAGACAACCCCAAGGTGTTGCATTTGAGCTCAGAAAGCAGTAGCTTGGTGTAGTTCTGCTAGTTTTCCTTCCAGCTTGGCTATGGACTATCCCTGGTCTGGGGAGACCCTCAGCCACAGGGTGGCTGGAAATAGTGGTCACATTGCCCATAGCTTACTCAAGTTCCTGTCTTCTTTTGCTGCTTTTACCAAGAGAAGTGTAGGGGTATGGGGGCACAGGCCTGTTCTCAGGAGTCCAGGATTGCAGGAAGCAGGGATCCTGGGAGAGGGTTCTTTCAGAGAATCAGGACTGCAAGGTAGGAAGTGGAAAATAAAACGATGTATCTCACGCTGAATCTGAGCTGCTTAACTTTGCTGTCTTTTTTAAGCCTTTCTCTGAGGCAAGGCATTTGGCCACTTTATTATGTCTCTTTTTATATATAAGGTTCAGAAATGAACTGGGGTCTGAATAGGAGGCTATAATCAGGGCTGCCCACTGACCTTGTCTTTCACTTTCCTGTGCCTCTACTCAAGGTTGAACAAGATCTGTAGTGGTCTCTCCTTTCAGAGGAAAAACCAGTTCATACAGCGGCTTCACAACTACTGGCTATTGAAGCGGCAGGCACGGAATGGTGTCCCCCTCATCCGGCGCCTGCATTCCCACCTGCAGTCCCAAAGAAACGCCGAGCAGGTAGGTGAAGTGATTGAAGGTGGTGGAGGAGGTGGAGAGTGAAGGAGAAGAAGTGAGGGTTGGGGTAACCCCTCCTTAAGCCCTCTGCAGAGCCTTTACCTCCAGGAGGCATAGCCCAAGAATAGCATGGGGGCAATAGCCCAGGAGGCATAGCCCAGCCTCCAACACTATAGAGCCTTTGGGATCAGACAGCAGCTCCTTCTGGATAGGAGAGGCTTGACTTTGAAGCATATTCTAGGGGAGAGTGGAGAGCAAGCCCAACTTTCCATTATGTGGGGAAAACCTCATTGAGGTGGCAGAAAGGAAGGAGTGGGCTGAATGAGGGCCAGGTGGCCACGTTGCATGAATTAGGACAAGGAGCACTTTCCTTAAGATACTATACTGACATCTGCCAAAAAGGTTTCATAGAAAACACACAAATGTGCCATCTAAGTTGTAGCACACAGCCTGGCCAACTGTGGCATTTTAGCCATTGAATTGTTGCATGTTTTCTGAGATGATGGAGGCCTCATGAGACTCCTTTTTTTTTGTTTTTTAACTACCTTCAGTTTTTTTCCCCTCTTTACCTATGTCTTTAAATATTTCCACACCACTACCCCAGAGATGAAGCAATCTTTTACGTGACTCTGGTGCCCCTCTGAGTTCTCTCTGATTTCACTTTTGCCTTTTGTAACTAAAATCCTGAAGTACAAGTCTGTATCTGGTCCTTCCTTGAAATGGTCCGCCTGCTCCCCTGTCGCCTCCCCTAGCACATCAGCCACTTCCTCCCAGCCTAGCAAGCCTTACCTCAGACTCTCACTGTATTGGCCATCGGGCTACATTTGACACCATGGATCACCTTGTCTTAGAGCTTCTCTGTCGTACCCTTTTGCTCCTCCTCCACCCTGCTGGCTGTAGCAGTAACCTTCCCAGGGGCTCTGCTGCCTGCCCATTTGCTTGGGGAGCTTGTTCACTCTCATAGTTGTAAGTAAGTGTGGCCGTAACCCCCGGTTTCTTGGGTTGTCCTCATCCCTTTTTTCTGCCCTTGGTCCTTCTGGGGCAAAAGAACTATAGATGTTCATGTAGATGTTGTTTCCTAGAATTCAGATATTGGAAACTCAATTCATTATCTTCCTTCCTCTCAGTAAACATACTTCCCCATTATTGACATGGAACCTTCTCTCTCCTGGCCTCAAACATTTCCTCACCTTGGAGTTACTGTTGATTCTTCCCTCTGTAACAAGCCACAGTTAATCATCCCTTACACTACTTTGGGGGAGTTTATCAGTATATGATCCTTTGTCTCTGTTCTATAGCTACCTGCTCAACCATGCCCCCTTAATGTCAGTAGTAGCTTTCTCGTTGGTCTCCCACCTCTGATTCTTTATTTGCTCTACAACTGATACTATGTCATTCACATACCATTTTCCATCTTGTCACTTCCATTTCCAGAATATATTCTTCTTCTCCAGGCAGGCCACATCCAGGATCCTTTGTGTGGAGTTTGAGGCTTCTTATCACCTGAATCCTGGATCTTGCTTGATTTTTATGGTTTTCCAGCTTTTCTGCTCTGGCCAGGCCATTTTTTTCACCAGGCAAAGAATCACTAATTCTGCTTCTTCTTTTTTTTTTTTTTTTTAAATATTTTTTATTTATTTCTAGGAGAGAGAGAGAGAGAGAGCCAGCGTGAGCAGGGGAGGGTCNAAAAAGTACATATTTTTGTTTTTTTTTTTTTTTTTTTTTTTTAAATATTTTTTATTTATTTCTAGGAGAGAGAGAGAGAGAGAGCCAGCGTGAGCAGGGGAGGGTCAGAGAGAGAGGGAGTCACAGACTGAAACAGGCTCCAGGCTCTGAGCTGGCAGTCAGCACAGAGCCCGACGCGGGGCTCGAACCCACGAACCGCGAGATCATGACCTAAGCGAAAGTCGGACGCTTAACCAACTAAGCCACCCAGGCGCCCCTAATTCTGCTTCTTCTAACACTTCTCTGTGGTCCCTTTGATTCCAGAAGCATTCCTTACTGCTCTGTTCATCTGTGTCCATCACTACACGTGAACCCCTAGTAAGAGTGCTTCTGTAGGAAGCCTTCCCAGACCTAACCCCAACCCACTCAACTCTTTTCTATTTTACATCATCTTAGCATTTTATATTCAGTTTATCTGTTGAGTTTTTATTGTCTTTATGCTACTGTGCCCTTATGTGTCAGACCCTGGGCCTCTGCCTTCCGCCAACTATACTGTAACCTCTTTGGGGGAAGGAATCATCTTTTTTTGGTGCTGGTGGTATTTTAAAGTATGGTCAAGTCAGCTAGTACAAGCTCGTAGGAAGAACTTCACTGTGTTTTCTAGCCAAGTCAAAGCTCTAGGGTGAAATTCTTTCCACTTTGAGGTGTCTATTCATTTTCCTTCTGAAATTCTTTCCAGCCCTGAGGGACAGAGCTGCCCCCTGGTGTCCTCAGGGGTAGAGAAAGCAGTCACAGATCTCATATCCAGCAGTGAAGGTTATTGTGGGGCGATGAAAGAAACATTGCTGTGAGGCTGGGGGAGCGGAGGAAGAAGGCATGGGGTGGAGAGGGGGTGGAAGGGCTCTCAGGAGTATGGGTCAGCAAGGGTCGGGGGCTGTCACCTGCCGAGACCCTGTGAAGCTTGAACAGGGAGGGCATTCTGGGTAGAAGGGAGGCCCACAGCTCCTCCTTCCTTTCCCTTCCTTCTTGCAGAGAGAGCAGGATGAGAAGACGAGTGCAGTGAAGGAAGAGCTGAAATACTGGCAGAAGCTCCGCCATGACTTGGAGCGGGCGCGGCTGCTGATTGAGCTGATTCGGAAAAGAGAGAAGCTCAAGCGAGAACAGGTGAGGAAGAGCCCCAGCTTCAGGGTTCTTGTTCAAAATCTTTTTCTCCCATGCTCAGTGTGGCATCAGGAGAGCCAGTAACCTCTGCCTGGTGTCAGCTTTCTTGCCTTCCTGCCCAGCACAATGGGCCACAAGGCCTGCCTACTCCATATTGGGTATGGTGCTGCACATGGCTTCTAACTACGGGGGTTCAGCCTCTGGTGGCCTCAAGCATAAGCTTATTATCATATGCCTGGAGTTTCTGCCTTAAAAAAATCTCAGGAGTCTGGCCTTGAATATTTTGAAAAGCTTCTCAACCCATTCTGATGGGCATTGCTGCTGGCCTAAGAGCTTCTGAGACTTTTCACTTGGCCCTTAAAACACTTATGGTCTTGGATAATTCAAATATTTCAACCTAGGGGCTCCTGGGTATGGCTCAGTTGGTTGAGTGTCTGACTTCGGCCCAGGTCATGATCTCATGGTTTGTGGGTTTGAGCCCCGTGTAGGGCTCTGTGCTGACAATTCAGAGCCTGGAGCCTGCTTTGGATTCTTTGTCTCCATCTCTTTCTGCTCCTCCCCTTCCAACCCCCTCTCAAAAATAAATAAACATGTTTAAAAAATTAAAAAAATTTCCAACCTCTACTTGAGATTCTAAGCTTCTAAGCATGAGGAATGTTGAGGTAGTAGTATAACGTAGGGGTTAGGAATATGAACTGTGGCACCAGACTACCTGGGTTTATATCCTGTTTCTGTCATTTAGTGCTTGTGTGACATTGGGTAAATTGCTTAATCTCTTTATACCTCAGTTTCCTTGTTTGTAAAATGGGACGTAACAATAGAACCTACATCAGAAGGATGTAAAGATTAGATGACTTATAGTATATGAAGAGCTTAGAACAGTGCCTGACATGTAGTAGGGGCTATAGAAGTGTCAGCTGCTGTCATCCTCGCCATTATTAAGAGTCCACCTCCCTGAAGTGTCTACTGCAGCGCTCTGCACATGGCAGAGAGTAAATACTATTATTTGAATCAATGACAAGCCAAAACCATTCTCTCCAGTCTAGGAATAGCAGCTGTTCCTTGCATGCTTCAGAGGCCTGGGTTAAAGATGTTCCTTTCTCTCTTTCTTCAAATCTTACTTCACCGTTCAGCCCCCTCATGAGCCCTTCTCTCATAGGCCTGTAGCCTGAGTTTCCATCTCTGAGACGGAGCAGCTCTTGCCATACATAGCTTGCATAGGTGGCATGGAGGACATCTCAGGACCTTCTCTGTGGATTCAGACTGTCTGTGCCATCCCAGGCTTGGTCCTGCAGCGGAGCTTTTCTTCTTGTCTCTGGTTCAGAGAGAGAAAAGGGGAAAGGAAACAGGCCTATTTTGATGTCACTAAGAAGAAGGAACATTTCATAGTCTAATCTGTGGCTTCCCAACCTTTTAGCACCAGGGCGTACGTAGAAAATAACACTTGTGCAACATAACTACTGTCACTGTAAATACATGAGGCTTCTTGCTGCCTGTGGAGGTGAGCCTGGAGTCCTCAGTTATCCCAAGATGGCCTCAAGGGCCAATGGGATCAACATCTAAGCATACTAAGTGGGAATTCTGGACCAGATCACATTTTAAATCATCAGTGTGCTCTTCGGACTAAGTTAAAGCTAGGTTCAAGTCCTATCCCATTGGGTTAGTGACTCCTCATTATACTTCCACACCCCAGATTCCAGATTTGTAAAATGGGGATAATAATAAATTCTCCCTCAGGATTATTGTGATGATTAACCAAGGTAACGTAAGTAGAGAGGCAGTGTGGCATAGTAGTCAAGAGCACACACGGTGGAATCAGGCTGTTGAGGACTAAATCCCTCCTCATTACTGGCTCTGTGGCCTTGGGCCAGTCTTTCTGTGCCTCAGTTTCCTCCGTGTAAAATACCTTATCTGTACCTACCTCATATACTTGTTAATATTACATAAAATGATTAGAATGTTACTTGGCATTTAGGAAGGACTATGAAAGTGTTAACTGTTATTGTCAGTTTTGGTACAGTGCTCGATGCGTGGGAAACATTCACAGAACGATAGCTGTTGGTCATTATTTCCAGGCTGAAAATTCGGTGATTTCTCCTCATATACTGGTCCACTTAATATCCTGTGAAAATTTGTTGTACATGATTGGTGAAAGTAATCAAGAAAAAGTTTGGTCCCTCTTTGCAGGGGGTGTCCTGATCTCTTTCCACCTTCTCCACAGGTCAAGGTCCAGCAGGCCGCGATGGAGCTGGAGCTGATGCCCTTCAACGTCCTGCTGAGAACCACGCTGGACTTGCTGCAGGAGAAGGATCCGGCACACATCTTTGCTGAACCTGTCAACCTGAGTGAGGCAAGTTCCCCCACTTGGGGAGGAGTGAGCCCCTGAGCAGTGAGACCCTCCTGGACTAGAAACAGGGCCTGAGTAGGCCAGGAAGGGGTCCGGCCACAGGGTGTACAACACCTAGGGGTTTCTGGCAAAGCTAGTAGACTTGCTCTTGGTGAGGAGTCAGCAGGCCAGGGTGGGCCAGGGCCCTGGGGCTCTGGCTGAGCAGTGTGCCAAACCAGAAAACGGGGAGGCAAGAGTGCCGGTGAAGGGTGCACCTGTTTGGCTAGTAAATGGTTGTTGTAATTGTACAGGTTTTATATGTTTAGGTTCCAGATTACCTGGAATTCATATCCAAGCCAATGGATTTTTCTACCATGAGGCGGAAGCTGGAGTCCCATCTGTACCGCACCTTGGAGGAGTTTGAGGAGGACTTTAACCTTATAGTTACCAACTGCATGAAGTATAATGCTAAAGACACAATTTTCCACCGAGCAGCTGTCCGCCTGCGGGACCTGGGAGGGGCCATCCTGCGGCATGCCCGGCGGCAGGCAGAGAACATCGGCTATGACCCCGAGAGGGGCACCCACTTGCCTGAATCACCCAAATTGGAGGACTTTTACCGCTTCTCCTGGGAAGACGGTGAGAAGCCTGGATGGGTGGGGAGGAGAGGGACGAAGAGGAGGCGCAGGGATGGAGCCCAGAGAGCCAGGGATAGGGGTGGGCCTTGGAGTTATATAGGGTAGACACGAGGAGAGCTGACGGTAGGCCCAGGCGGGGATATTCCTGCCTGTGGCTGCAGTGCTTCCAGGAGTTGAAGTTTAACTAATTCACTATTTTTTGAATGGTAGGAAAAGGAATCAGGTACTAGCTGTCTGTTTGAAACGTTAAATCCTTAGGAGGGGTCTTCCTCTTCTGGACGCCCTCTCTACAGTGTCCAGAGCATGGGGCAGGGAGAATGCAATGCTAGTGTATGTCTTGCTCATTCAGAAGAGTGCCAGTAGAGGACCAGAAAAATGGAATTGCCTCTGAGCCCCGCACTCTGCCTGCCCCTGCTCTCTGCTTTTCAGTGGCAGGAGCCAGTCACTCAGGCCCGGGGGATTGCCAGCTGCCTCGTGCCTGCTCCACAGAGCCTGTAATTATGACTGTGAACTGCTTCCTGCAGATGTTTCCCAGATTCTGACCTTGTCCCTGTGGCTGCCCTCCAGGCAGCGTTGTTACCAGGGCCACAGCCCCACAGAGACGCTGCTGGAAGCCACTGGTCCGGGCATTCCAGGAGACTATTTTGCATCCAAAGGATTCGGCCCCTTCCCCTTGCCCTGGGCTGGGCAGATCCTTCAGCCCCTCTGTCCTCCCTTCTCCCTGGCAGTGGACAACATCCTCATCCCAGAGAACCGGGCCCATTTGTCCCCGGAGGTGCAGCTGAAGGAGCTGCTGGAGAAATTGGACCTGGTGAGCGCCATGAGGTCCAGTGGGGCCCGGACCCGTCGCGTCCGCCTGCTGCGCAGGGAGATCAATGCCCTTCGGCAGAAGCTGGCGCAGCCACCACCACCACAGCCACCATCACTGAACAAGACTGTGTCCAATGGGGAGCTGCCAGCAGGTCCCCAGGGAGATGCGGCTGTGCTGGAGCAGGCCCCACAGGAAGAGCCGGAAGAGGATGGGGACAGAGGTGAGACAGGGGCATTTGGGGGGGTGGGGTGGGTTTGGAGGCCACACTAAGGGAGTAAGGGTTAAGCTAAAATCTCATGGTGCAAGCATCTTTCCCTGAGTTTAGGTTGGACCCTTGTGGGCAAGTAAAAACCTTCGGAGGGGTCACACTTTGATGTATATCCAGGGATGATATTCAAAATATTTAATGATCAGTAGAGACCACAGTTCATCAGAGTAGATGGTGGCAGTTGTATTGGAGTCGGCTCTGGGGACGACTGATGGGGATATTTAGTTGCAGATTGTGGACAGGTTGGGAAGTTTTAGAGGCTGGAGCCCAGCAGCTCTTTACTAATCCATGAAGAAGCATTACAGTATTTTGTATCTGATAATGGCCGTGTTGCATGCACTAGTTAAATATTAGCTCACCTTCTACCATCTTGTAGATAGGCTTTTTTTTTTTTTATTGAACAGATTAGGTTGTGGTATGGGAGGACAGAAAAGGAAGACAGGCCCTAAAGATGGTCTGGCTTTTTGAACTACCTCATGGCTTTGACCCCAGCTGGCCAAGTCTACAGGCCCATCCTGAGCAGAAAGGTCAGATTGCAAAAAATTTCTGGGGAAGTGACTCTCAGAGACCCAGCCTTAAAACTGAGCTGCTTTCCATCCTGCCCACTTCACTGGGGATAGAATTGTCTCCATTATGCAGGTCCTCAGAGCTGAGCCCATAGCTTGGGGAGGGTCTGTCATCCACACAGTTTGGAAGGGTTCGGAGTTATCTCCAGAGGGTAGTTCTCTCCAGGGGCCAAATTGCAAGGAACGGCCCATTTTATTTTAGGTTGGCTGAGAATAAGGACGTGGCTGGGAGGTCACATTTGGCAGTGGCAGTGACTTCCTGATTCCCCGTGTGGCGGTCAGCATGCCACTTGTATCCCACTCCTGGGCTGTGGCACTGCAGAGTCCTGCCCACTGACCGGCTGCAGCAGGTTCTCCCAGAGGGTTTCAAAACAAAATTCCCAGGCCTCACATCCCAGAGATTCAGATGAAGGCAGTCTGGGCTATTGGCTTAGAAATTTTTAAAAGTTTCAAGATGGTAAATGAACAGACATGTTTGGGAACCACTGATTTATCTTACTTGCTCTCATTTTTTCACATTTGTAAACTTAACTCTTTCTGCTTGTCCTGCTTGCTTTACTTGGGTGGTAGGAAACAAAACACATTGACAGAAGGGAGACCACTTGAGTCTAATGAGAGCTGTACATCTCTAATCTGTGAACCTGAGACTCAGCTGATTGTTGATGAAGCCAGGTGGCTTTCGGCTTTCTCAGGTGTGGAGTAATGGTTTGTAATTCTCACTTCATCAGATTTACCTGGTAAAGCTTTTTAAAAAAAATACCCCATCGTTAGAGATTTAGTTTCAGTTGGTCTGGGATAGGACCTTGACACTGTAATTTTTAAGAAACCTCCTAGATGATTCTAACACATAAGGTTTAGAATTACTATTATAGAGAAAACTTAACCCTACATTTTCTTTGCCTTAGATGGGAGACCTGGGATATATGTCAAGAACCAATGCCTTTGGTTCTTGCTTACCAGTGTCATTATCTGGCTGGTAGGGGCAGATCTTTTCTAAAATGTTCAAGCAGGTTCTCTTTTTCTCTAACAGATGACTCCATACTGCCTCCCCCACCAACCCTCGAGCCCACTGGGCCTGCACCTTCCCTGTCTGAGCAAGACTCCCCTCCGGACCCCCCTACTCTGAAACCCATTAATGATAGCAAGCCTCCAAGCAGATTCCTAAAGCCCAGAAAGGTGGAAGAAGATGAGCTCTTGGAAAAATCACCTCTGCAGATAGGGAGTGAGCCCCTACAACGCCTGCTCAGTGACAATGGCATCAACAGAGTGTCTCTCATGGCCCCTGAGACCCCTGCTGGTGCCCCACTCAGTGGCGTGGGCCGCCGCACATCCGTCCTCTTCAAGAAGGCCAAGAATGGGGTTAAGCTACAGAGAAGCCCAGATAGGGCCGCAGAGAATGGTGAGGACCATGGTGCAGTGGGCTCTCCTGCCTCTCCGGCCAGCATCGAGGATGAACGACACTCCCGGAAGCGGCCAAGGAGCAGGAGCTGTAGTGAGAGCGAAGGGGAGAGGTCCCCCCGGCAGGAGGAGGAGACAGGTGACCACGCCTGTGACTTCTCTACTTCTCATCGGCTTTCCTGCCTTGCCTTGCCAGCCAGCACCTCCCCTAGTTGGCTGCCTGCCTAATGGTCCCTGTGGATGCCAGTAGAAGCATTGAGGGACCCATAGCTTAGAGTTGGGCCTGGCACACGAGTAGTGGCCTGGAGCAGAGGCTTTGAGAAAGAATTTGAGAGGGCCGGATTGTGTCTGGGGCTTTCTTTGGCCCCAAAGGGAATGCAATGCTACGTATGTGATAAAGTGGTTCCTGCCTTGACTTTAGTTCATTCATTCATCAGCTATTTAGGCACTGGGGGAAAAAAAAAGTCCATGAACAAAAGACAAAAATTTCCCTTGTAGGGAGAAAGGCTAAAAACAAATGAGTGAATTGTATCTTGTATTAGAACCTATGGAGAAAAATCTAGCAAGGAGGGGGAGTAGGGGATACTGGGGTGGTATTAGAGAAGATGGCCAGGGGCGGTTTGGACATCTGAGTCAAGACGTGAAGGAGTTGAAGGAGTGAGCTATTTGGGTTTCTGGGAGAGAATACTTCAAAAAGACAGGCTAGCAGGTGCATAGGCCCTGGTGGTGGAAACATGCCCACATGCCTAGGAACAGCGGGGAAGGCAGTGTGGCTGCAGCAGAGTTAGCCAGGGCATGGTTAGAGGTGAGGTTCCAGAGGTAGGTGACGGGGGCTCCCATACTAAGGGGTCCTTACTACACGCCCAGCACAAGCTGGCCACGGGGTCATACAATGAGTCAGACTGAGTTCCGGCTCTGCAGGGGTTCAGAGTCTGGTGAGGAGCGGAGGTGCAGAGAGGTTACGGTGCCAGACCATATGTGATTATGTGTTAGGTGACAGTACTGCTGGAGGTGTTCAGCGGCTAGGAGCTCAAGGAGGCAGGAAGGTTCCACGAGGAGGCGGTACCTGAGCTGGCCCTTCAGGAAGAGGGCAGGAAAGAAAGGAGTAGATGAGCGAAGGCTCTGGCCTGGGTGTGTGGGAGCAAGGACAGGGTCCCTGTGAGGGGCAGTTTGGAGAGGGACTTCCTGAAGCAAAGGGAGCCAAGGCTGGGTGGGGGAGGTGGGCCTGCATATGCAGGGCTTCTTTTCCGGACAGTGTGGTTTAGTCTTAGTGGGATATGGGAGGTGAGCTTGCTTGGTGGGGAGGGGCCTACTCTTGGCTTTTGCTCTTCATGTCCCTCTCTTGTCTTTTTATGTGGTGGTTTTGGGCTATTTGGCCAGCACATACTTTTCTCTCTTCCTTCCTAACACTTTGTTTCCAGTGATCCCTCGCTTTCCCATGTGTCCCAAGCTTGCTGGTATTAGGGGAGTAGATTAGTATATAGAGTCGAGTGTGAGGCTTGGAGTTAGGCAGACCTGGGTTCATGTCCCATCTTCTGACCACCTGTTATCCTGGAGCAGATTAATTAACCTTTCAAGCTTGTTCCTTATTTCTAATACGGGGCTAGTGATACCTACCTTGCGGGGCTCCAAGAATTGGAAATAGTCTGTATAAAGTACTTGGCATACAGCAGTTGATGGTAGTAGTTACTGTTGTCATTTGTCTGCGCTGCATCAGGAGTAGCCAAACAACACTGAGAACGGTGTGCACTAAAAATGAAAAATCCCCCTAATGGGAAATAGGTCTGGATGTCAGGCTCATCCAGCCTGAAGAGGGCCCACTGCTTAGGGACCTGCTAGAATCTGTTCGTCCCCTACCATCGCAGTGGGCTGGCACCCGGGAATATTTCTGTGTGACCGTAGTGGAGTCTCACAAAAACAGGTATTGATCTTGGCAGCTGAGGCACAGCTGGCTTCGTGATTTAAACAGTAGCCGTAATGTTAGAGGCAGAGCCAAGTTAGAGTCCAGATGTCTTGGTTCAGGCACCTGCTCTTACAGGTGTAAGTTGCCTCACAGGTTTTTGGCCAAGGTATCTGACTTAGAGCTCTTGGCCCAGCTGCCAGACTTGTAGGCCTCGGTGTGGATTGTGGTTAGGAACCAGATAATAGGTGAGTTGAAGCCTCTGTAGCTGATGAGCCTCATGTCCCTGGGATGACCAGCCTTCATTTGTCCCCGTAGGGCCGCCTTCTATAAACACATCTCTCATTCATACTCAGTACAGTCTTCTGTAAACAAGGAGGTTTTACCTTCACAAAAGGAGAAGCAGAGCTTAAAGAGGAAAAAGGACCTGTATTTCAGAGCCTTGTTTAGAACCCAGGGAATTCTGACTTCCCATCCCAGGAATGTCCAGTCTGTGTTAGATCTCTTGAAGTCCTCCCAGCTCTGACCAGCTCTGCTGGAGATCTCAGGGTATGGCTGATACAGCCCGTCTCCTGCCCCAGCCTCTGCTGACACCATCCCAAAAGAATGAAGCTTGCCGTTGAGGCTGTGTGATGGGTAGGGCGTGTGAGTGTTTATCTGAAGAGGCGAGGCGGGTAGGCTCCCCAAGAGGCAGAGGAGACTCCCTGATAATTGAAGCTTGAAATTAGAAGCAGAATTAGGGACTTGTGAGCCAGCCAGAGTGGGGAAGTCTTGGTATTTCATTTTGTAGCCAAATGACCATAACTAGTGTGAGCCGTGTGCTGTGTTTTCCATCAAGTTAAACCAGAAGGATGAGAAGGAAGATGGAGTGTCTGCTCATTGCCCCGGGCCAGCACTGCCCCCAAACCTTTATCAGGTTCTTTCCACCACCGAGACACCCATTTCCCATGCAGGAAGCAGCAGCCATGCTCTCCACCCCTCCTCAGTGAGCCCTCCCAAGGCATCCGCCTCACACTGCAGCATGTGTCAGGGGAAGGGGGGTTTCTGCACCCAGGCTTACACTATGTGTCCTTGGCAGGCGTGACCAACGGATTTGGAAAACACACCGAAAGCGGGTCTGACTCAGAATGTAGTTTGGGTCTCAGTGGTGGACTGGCATTTGAAGCTTGCAGGTAAGAACAGTTGCTCCCAAAGCTTTGTTGGCAGCTCCGCCGCCTCTCCATTCTTCGTTCAGCTACAGATGGGACCTCCTCCTGCTTATCTAAGGCTTTTCTTCCCCCACCCCTGCTATTTCCTGAGGCTTCTGCTCTGTAACTCTGGCAGCTCCTAGGAAACGTGTGACCCTTGACTCGCAGGCCTGATCTGACTAGGAAGGGGAGTGGCGCTGATGCTTTATAGGGTTTGTGGAGCTGAATTTGGCTCCAGAGGGCAGGGACAGCCAAATCTCTACTACCCAGCAAAGTTAGTTAACATTTGAGCCACTGCCCCACCCACCCCCCCTGGCCCACCCAGATNAGGCTTCTGCTCTGTAACTCTGGCAGCTCCTAGGAAACGTGTGACCCTTGACTCGCAGGCCTGATCTGACTAGGAAGGGGAGTGGCGCTGATGCTTTATAGGGTTTGTGGAGCTGAATTTGGCTCCAGAGGGCAGGGACAGCCAAATCTCTACTACCCAGCAAAGTTAGTTAACATTTGAGCCACTGCCCCACCCACCCCCCCTGGCCTCCTCTGATAACCCAATTACAGACATAGTTTTGCTCTTTGCCTTCGGGGCATCATAGCAAAGGCCCCTGTAGAGGTGCGGTGTGGGAGTAAGAAATGGGCAGATAGTTCGGAATGGCCTTTTATTCAAAGGCCCTTAGCTAGCCCTTCTACCATCCTTGAGCTGGCAGAGGATGGGTTTCTTTTCCTGTTCTTTTACCCGAAGGGAGGATTTCTGAGACCAAAATGTTAGTATCTTCCAAGTCTAAGAGTTTATTGAATCCCTACTCGGTGTTAAGTGGGCTCTGCAAGACACCAGGGGGTGCAGGACTCTTGGAACTGGAGACATACCCTCAGTGCCTCAGAGGAGAAACAAGTTGTCCTGAAGGCTAAGTCCCGGCTACTGAATGGATCCTCGGTTCAGAGTAGGGAGGAAAGGTCCCAGGGCAGTACCAAAAGACCCTGTGCCTGTGTTTGAAGTGCTTCTAAGGCAGGTTGAGCCTATGTTCTCTTAGGTACTTACTCTATCCTGGCTCCTGGGCTCCTGGGGTGGTGGGTATGGGAGGCCCCTTGCTGTGGCATAGCCCAGCTTTTCATGGTTCCTTTGATATTTTCCTCCCATCAAGCCTCAGAATTGCCCTAGCTTTCTTCCTCCTCAGTCTCTAGAGATACAGGAGGGAATGAGTGGGGAAAAACAGTTACTAGGCATAGAGGAGGCAGAGCTTTTGCAATCCTACGAAATAGTTTCACCCCGCTCCTAGGTGAGAATTCCTAACTCCCTTCAAAGGAATAGTTCATTGGGCTGGGGAAGGAGTAGGGTTATCAAACTGTCCCCTCCTAGCCCTTGACTGAAGGTGTTGGGTTTTTCATGCCACGAAGGGCAGTCTTCCCAGCCATGAAGCATAAGAAGGAATCCAGGCTAGGCTCTGGTCAGCCTGCGGGTCCGGCTGTGTGTTTGCCTTTCTGCAGAACTCCCGTCTGTGCTGCCCATTTGTCTGGAGCCCTGCTCAGTGTGGAAACAATGCCCTTGGAAGGCATTTCCTTTTTAACTCTGTAGATCTCAGTGGAATTTCAGGGTTTAAAACAGGAGATTCAGGACTGTAACTGCAGGATTTTTGTTTTTCCTTTCTTACCCCCCCCCACCCCCCCG
>NW_027528611.1:2490408-2491562 GCF_008692635.1 Crocuta crocuta | reverse complement strand
AGGTGGTAAGTACATAAAGGAAGATTTTACTTACTGATTAGACTAGAATCCTTTACTCCCAGAAAGAACCTTGAAGGAACCTGTGGTCACTAATCCCATCCCTCTCCTGACCTGTCCCTGGGTTTACCTTTCCTGATGACTTTCTGAAGAAATTGGAGCTGCTCCCTCTTTCTGTGGGTCACTCTTTTAGTTATTAATAATTGAACACCTACTTCAAGCCAGACATTGTTTCTAAGTACTGATAAGGTATGTGTTCTCATGGAGCTTATCTTCTAGAAGGGGGAGATGAGTGTTAAACCAGTAAACAGAATAATTATAGGTTGGGTTGTCTGCTTAGCCCTGTAACATGGAAAGAGGACTGAAATATAGGCCATATTGAGTCACTTGTGCATTTTCTATGAAACAGGAATACACGGACCTAATTTTGGTGTTGCATCATATTTTACTAAGCTCATCCATCTCAGAGTTCATCATTTGATAGTACAACATTAGTAGTTTATAATAAGTTGAGGCATTAAAATTTACTGCCCTTAATATAGTATTTGTTACTTAACTACCATCTGCCATTTATTGAGTAGTTGGGATGTGCTGTACTGAGTGTTTTCTGTGTATTAACTTATTAAACCCTCACAGCAACCTCAGAGAGGGTAGGTAACTTGCTCAACATCATGAAACTCCTGAGAGAAGAGAAAAGTTCCAGGGGTGCCAGGGTGGCTCAGTAGGTTAGGGGTCTGACTTGATTTTGGCTCAGGTCATGATCTCACGTTTCATGAGATCAAGCCCCACCTTGGGCTCTGCACTGAAGCACAGAGTATACTTGAGATTCTCTCTCTCCCTCTCTCCGTCTTCCCCTCCCCTGCTTGCTCTGTGTGCATATGTCTCTCTTTTTCAAAATAAATACATAAACATTAACATAAATAATAAATAAGCTAGGTTCTGAACCCAGGTAGTCTGGCTCCAGAGTTTCTCTTTTAACTACTTTGTTGCGCCCTCTTCTGCCATATTTGAAGATGTCTCTCCAGCTGCAGGATAACGAATGTGGAGAGGCCTCAGAGTGTCTAAAGCCCAGTGACAGATTTTTATAGGATGAGTGGTAACTGAATCACAAATGTAAACTGCATTTTAATCCTCCCCACCCCCCCACCCCCACCAAA
>NW_027528611.1:2472451-2490298 GCF_008692635.1 Crocuta crocuta | reverse complement strand
ACCAGGTCCTAATTTTGACTAGTAGGAAAGAAAAGTACCAACCTGCCAGTTACTGAAGGATTACGATTCATTGTGCTCTGGTTGTGCACGTTCTTTTGAATAAGCTTCTGATAAAGTCAGTTATGATCCAGGAGAACAGGAGTACCCTACCCTCCAGCCAGCCCTATTGCCAGCCTCTTCTTAGCNTAGTGGTTATGTTTTTTAAAGTTTGGAAGGGAAAAAGCCCTAGCCACTTCATTCTTGCCCAGAGGCTCCCAACTGTGGTTGTACATTAGAAGTGCTTCGGGAGCTATTTAAAGCTACAGATGTTTGGGTGGGTTCCAGTTACACCATTGCTCTGGTATTACCATCATTTTTGCTTTATTACCTTCCAATCTTTGTCAAATATATCTGTATATATTTTTTTTTACCTCTTTGCAGTAATCACATGGAAAAACCTTGGTTTGCTTGTTCGTTAAAAAAAAATCCATCTCTAAGAAAAACTTCACACATGAAGTGGAAGTGGGAAGTGGATTTTTTTTTAAATTAAAGAGTGTCTCTTCTAATTAAGGAGTAAGACGTGTCCTTTATAGACAATTTGGGAAAGAAGCAAGTTTTTGTACCTCAGAAATAAATTGGTTTCTACAGAAGCAGTGTAAACCACAGGATAAAGAATTCTTGACAGATGTGAGATGGGCCCTCCTTATGGCCAGGCTGCTTAGACCCTGCAAGGATTGACAGATGCCTGGAGTGGCCTTTCATCTGGGTGAAGTCCAAAGTCCCTGGGTAGGGAGGCAGGCATCTCTTTCTAGAGTCCCTCCACATGCATGAAATCGTCCTCAGCGCCTCATGGGAACTTTGTGGTCAGAAGGGTGTCGTGGGTTAGTGTGAATTGTTAGAGGAAAGTGGAAACCATTCTTGTTGAAGGGTTTTTGCGGTTCTGTTTGTCTCAGAGACAGGAGAGCAGGAGTGGGTATGGTAGTCATTGAAGTGGTTCATTTCACCCCCTCTGCCTTCTTGCTCTATATGCAGTGGTCTGACGCCCCCCAAACGCAGCCGTGGGAAACCAGCCCTATCTCGTGTGCCCTTCCTGGAAGGTGTAAATGGAGATTCTGACTACAGCAGCTCAGGTGAGGAGTGATGCACAGGTGACTCTGGGGGGTCCAGGCCTTCCAAAGAACAGGCAAATGAGCTGCAACCAGCCCCTTAACTCCTCCAAACTCTCAGGCACGGGGCAGGGAGATGGCCCTCCTTCGCAGGTCATTCATACTCTTTTTTTGTTTTAAGTTCATCTTAAATTTGAATAGTAATATATGCGATTGATACATGATAACAAAACTCAAAAAGGCACAAAAGGGTACATAGTGAAAAGCCAGGGGTCCCCTCCTTAGAATAGCCACTGTTAGCAGTTTCTTTTGTGTCTCTTGAGCTGTAATTTATATACCTATAAGCCAAATTTTGTGGGTATATTTAAGAGCATAAGTAGAGAAGCCTAATATACACATGTTCCTCTAAACCATGCCTTTTTTCAATTAATAATATCTTGGAGATACTTCTGTGCTTTTTATTGGCTGCCTAATGTGCCATTATCCAGGAGTGCCAGCCCATTACCGATGAACATTTAGACTGTTTTCACGTATTTGTTATAATCAGTGTTGCAGTGAGCAATGTTGTACGTAGATCATTGTGTAGCCCTGGGGAGTGTACACTTCTGTAGAGAAGCAAAGTTGTTAAACTTGAAGGAAGTGTGCATTTGTCATTTCCATGGGTCTTGCCAGTCCGCCCTCGCTGGAGTAATCAGCGATAGCCTCTGTCACCGAATCTCACACGTTGCCGTGTAATTGCATGTGCTCCAGTGCTTTCAGCCCTGTCCTCACGAGGCATTCTATTCCAGCCGATCCAAACAGGGAAGTACATGGGTCTTGTCTCTTTGGACCAAGGGATTCAAGAACAGGACAAGGCAGGGCCAAAGGAGAGGGCCAGTGGGTGAACAGGTGGAGTGGGTACAGGGTGGGCTGTTCTCCGAGCACAGCTCTGCTCTGGGGGCTGTGTGCCCTGGATGGCCTGTCTTCGAAGCTCCCATCTAACACTCAGGCATCAGGGCTTCTCTCCCCACTTTCCTTTCTCCCGCTGCTTTGTTTTCCCTTAGCATCAGTTTCTTTCTCACATGTGTGTTGATGAATGCATGCCTGAGTGTTTCATTATTGTCTGACTGTCAGCGCCCAGAAAGCAGGGCTCCTGTCTACATGAATTTGTACCGCATCTAGCTCAAAACTGCCAGTGGATTGGCACATACATTGGGATTCTGGTAGTGACCTTTTATTCTTAATTTAAAAAACCACGTACTTACAAAATGATGCCAAGGGAAACTTAAAAATTTTGACCTTCTGCTGTTCTGTCATCACCTTAACAGTTGTCTTCATTTCTCTGTGTTGCCTTCTGTTTATTTCAGGCACGTTTTTAACAAAATGTTAATCCAGAACACACGCTTTTTCGTTTTCCACATTTTTCAGTGTTATCTCATACTTTTTTCATGTTGACACAATCTTTATTTAACTCGTATTATTGGAACAATGTATCTTCCAGTCGATGCATTATAATTTACGTAACTTTTTTATTGTTAGACATTTGGTGATTTCCAGCTTTTAATATTATACATAATGTAGTAAATGCATATTTTTGTTCAAAATTCTTTTATTTGTTTTTAAAGTTATTTTTCTGAGAATAATTCCCAGGGAAGAGATTTACTGAAGCAGATGATTCATATGTTTTGTTTTGTTTTTTTAATGGCTCTTGAGACATACCACCAAATTATATTCTTAAGGATTAGACTGGTCTGCAATTTCTTCAACAGTGTATGATTGCACCAGTTTCCCCACAGCCTGCCTCTTCAGTATTGGATTTTATATTTTGGTTGTTACTGCTATTGACTCAATGGGTAAAAAAATAATAACCTCATTAGTAGTAGTAGTTTGGGTTTTTTGTTTTTTGGTTATTTTTGTTTTATAAACGAGGGTAGTAATATTTCCTTAGGAACACAATTTCCACTGTGCAGGATTTGGTCCCTTTTCCCTGGTTGAGCGTGGTCACCCCGGGCTCCCCGTTTATAGGTGTGGGGAGGGGAGGTTACTCTTTCTGCTCAGGAGCATTTGTGAAGTGCACCCATCCATGTGTGCTAGTGCATTGGGGGCACAACAAAGTAAGCTGGAGGGATGTGGTGCCTGCTCCAGGCGGGACACCCAGTGTCAGGTTCTGAGTGAAGCAGGCACGTGAAGGGCCTGCAGACCTGCGTGGCTCTGCCGAGTGCCATGCACCCAGGTGGCCTGGATGGCCAGGTGTGGCCCTGTCAGAAAAAGAACTCATTTAGCAAGTGGTTTTACTGGGATGTCTGTCCCAGGCATCTTTTTCCATGAAGCCTCTCTCATGAGGCCCAGCACTTAGAGAGGCCCAGAGAGCAGTTTGTGGCTTTGCCAAACTGGGTTCTTGTTGTCCTTCCTGGGATCCTGGTGATAAAAGCAGTCCTAGTTGTCCAGGGAGCCCCATTCTAGCGTTCTAGTCCAGGGGTCGGCAAACTAACGTGTCAGCCTGTTTTTGTAGGGCTTGCAAGCTAAGAGTGGTTTCTACGGTTCAAATGATTGAAAAGAAAATCAAAAGAATGATATTTTGTAACACATGAAAATTACATGAAATTCAAATTACAGTATCTAAAAATAAAATTTTACGGGGACACAGCCATACTTATTCCTCTGTAGAGTATCTGTGGCCACTTTCATGCTGCAGCGATAGAATTGAGTAGTTGCAACAGACACCGTGTCGACTGCAAAACCTAAAATATTTACTGTTTGGCCCTTTACAGAACAAGTTTGCTGACCCCTGATCTAGTCTAAGAACTGAGGAAAGGGCAGGGAAGGGTGGAGGGGTGTTGCTGACTCATTCTTGGGTTGCCCCAGTCAAATGGAGGCCACAGGCAGGCCTCCTGGGCATCATTCCAAGTCCCCTTTGGGTGCTGTCTCCTCCCCTCCCCAACCCCCAGGCAGAAGCCTCCTGATGCCCTTTGAAGACCGCGGAGACCTGGAGCCCCTGGAGCTGGTGTGGGCCAAGTGCCGAGGCTATCCCTCCTACCCCGCCTTGGTGAGTCTGCCCCAGACACCACCCTCCTCCCTCCCCTGGGCTGTTCTGGCCCCTGTCTTGCCTCAGGAGCTTATCTGATTGGATCAAGCCAGCAGAATGGTGGGAATCAGGGTGCTTTTAGCTGCAGAGGGGAGGGAGGTTTTAGCCCAGCCTGGGTGGATCACACCATCAAGGTCCCCAGCTTGGAGCACTTAAAATAGGATAAAAGTGTGAAGACAGAGAATAGGGCTTATAGGGGTTTAACAGCATTTATTCATTTGCTTATGCATAAAAGTAGTATGCTCATTGTAGAGACCTTTTTAAAGCTGCTTATAATGCTTAAGTGTTCTATTAAACATTTGTCATGCTAAATTCTTGAAATACTGAGGAAGATATGGTTTTTCTCATTTTTGGGGGAAGAAAAACGAGGATCTCTCTGTTGCCTGTGGTCATCTAGCTATTAAATGGCAGGGTTGGAATTAGAGCCCAAGGCTCAAAGTGTGTGATGTCAAAGCCTGTGTTCTGAGCCACTAAGTTCAAAATCACCCATAGTCTCATCTATTCAGAGATTACCTCTTGGTGTATATATCCATTCTTTTTTTTTTTAATGCAGAAGTACGAGCCCGTAATCTGTGTAACCTCCCTTTCACGTAACCGCATACCATGAACATGCATGTCTTGTGCCATTAAACATTCTTCATCAACATTACTTTAATGACTGCATTGTCCTCAGTTGTATGCATGTACCTTATTTTAACCATTCCCTACTTGATCGTTTAGATTGTTTTAAAATTTTCACTATGATTAATAGCTGGCAATAAACATCACTGTAGCTTTACTCTGCACATCATGATGATTTCTATATAGTGAATTCTTAGGCGGGCCTTCTTGGGGCAAGGTCTCTGCAAAATTCTGATACAGATTGCCAAGTTGCCCTTTAGAAAGTTAGTTCCAGTTTATATTCCCACCAGCAGTAGCTAAAAATTCTATTTTTACCACCTTGGTTGGTATTTGTTAGAGCTCTCTCTGTATTGGGGAGGTAATGTCCATCTGGCACTGGTAGCTAGTGATGCTAACCCTTTAGGCTGTGCCAGAACCATGGGGGGAGTTTTTAAACACTACAGATAACAGAGGCCGCCCCATCTCAGATCTACCAAATTAGACTGACGCCAGACTGAGGTATGAATGTGTTTTAAAAAGCTTCGCAGATGATCTGTAGCCAGGGTTGTGAACCACCCTCTTGCATGCACACAGGAGTTCTGTGCTTCTCCTAGCTCTTTCACATCCACAGGTCTTTCAAGTCTCATAGCAGCCTCTTAAAGTCAGGAGGGCAGGAACTCTGACCCTTTTGAACTGGTGAGGGAGCTACAGCTGTAAGAGGTTATACAACTTGCGGGAGCCATCTTGGAACCTTGTTGCCTACCTCACTCTCTCTCCAGCAGTGGCAGGTCAGGGGATCCGCGCTGTGACCGGGTGGCTGAGGAGGTTGGGTCTTGGGCCTGCCTTCACAAGGCCGTGTGCCCGGTTGTCGGTGTGACCCCCAGTGGAGCTGTTGAGGAAGTGATTAAAGCTGTACAGGTTTGGTTTTGGGTTTTTAAGTCTCATAGTGCCAAAAAAAAAAAAAAAATCTAAAAGTAGTCTCTTTTTCCTTTTTAATTATCTTCTTTTCATGATTACATAAATTTTACATTTTCTTTCATGATTAAATAAATTCAGCTGCCACCTGAAAAAACCCACCACCTGAACGCAAGCTGTGTTTTTATTTTGGTTTAAGCTCTCCCAGTTGTTCTCCTGTGTTAAGTATGACTCGTGCCCATAATGAATATACAGTTAAAAACTTTTTTTCTGCCTCTTGTTTAAAAATTTTTTTTCTCATAAAATAATGTGTATTGTAGAAGTTTTGGAAAAAATAGAGAAAAGCAACAAACTCTATCATTCTAGCAAGTCAGCTATAAGTGTTTTGTATCGTTTCTTCTATTTATTCGTGTATTACAGCTGTAATAATAGTATTTATACACATGCATTCATTATGTAATGTGTTAAAGTCTTTCACAAGCCACATTGTTTTACATCCATATAACGTTTGAGTGAATGGTCCATTATTTATTATTTTGAGACATATTTGCCTCTATCTTTCTTCAGAAAGGGAGGAGAGCTCTCCTTAAATGGCAACTTGCCTACCTTGCTTCTGCCCTGGGGGGGGCATTTTTCACAATCTGCCCCATGTTCCAAGGCAGGAACCTGCATGTCTGTCAAGAGGAAACATACCAGAGTGGCCCCACTATCTTGTTCAATAGTCAGGGAAGCTCAGGAGGGCTTGTATGGTCGTTCTCATTAGAACCCATGGCGTCAAACCTAGGGGTACATACAGCCTGGGAGATAGAGTTTTGACAAAATTACACAGCTGGGGACAGGGTAAGGGTGGTTCTTCCTTAAAACTCTTAACCAGAGCACCTGCTTTCAGCTGCTTATCTTGGGAGGGAAGTAGCGAAGCTGGCAGACACCCAAAAGTAAACAACGAGCACAGTTTATTATGAGAACAGGCCCCCTGGGACAGAGTATAGAAATTAAGATTGTTCCATCTCTGGAGAAAGCTGCTTCCTCAGTAAGTTTCCAAGTCTTCTGGCCTCAACCCACAGAGATTATCAACTCACTGCTTTGGAAATGAGGGCTGTGTAGGGCAGTAGGCAGCGGGGGCTTGAGCCACCGTGGCCACAGCCAGCTACATCCTCCTGTGCTCGGGGCTTTCCTCCGTCAGCTGATAGCTGTCAACAGACTTCTCAGCGTGGGCAAGAAGGTGAAATGAGATGATGGATGATGTGTGAATAACTAGGAGCTTCGGTCACTCTGTCAGTGCTTCATAGAGCTAGAGATCACTGTTGTGTTGACGCCACCAGGCCTCTCGCTGAGCCTCTGCCATGTGGAGTTTGTAGCCTTGAGCAGTAACCTCTGGTGGGTCCCTTCCAGCCACGCCATTCATTCCCCCTCCAGCAACCCTTCAAGTCCAGTCTTACGGCTTCTTTCTGATCTTACGTGGAAGTGCCCACAAATGTACCTAGTCCACACAGCAGGAAGATTATAAGCAGGCAGGAAGGTAGTGGGTAACCATGGGCTCTTGTTACGTAGAACCAAAGAGATGGGGGCCCTGCTGCTGATGCAGAACCTCCTTTATAGCCATGGTGCCTAGGAAAGCCCCCAAGCCTTTGAAGTGAATTGCAAAGGTTTTAAAGGGAAAGTGACAGGAAAAAATGGTCTCCTGGTCTCCATTCCCATCCCGTAAGGAATGTTAGGAAGGAAGACTTTGTCGGTCTGGGCTGGACATCACAGATACCCCTCAATTCTGGTCTCTCCTGTACTGAATTCACGTTTCTTCTGTGTCCACTTGGACCCCAGGGGTTCACAGCGCAAGCTTCCTCATTGGAAGAACTGATGGAGCAGGGCTGGAGGATTTGGCCAATGAACTGGGAAAACAGTCGAGATTCCCATTTTGGGGTCCTGAGGGTCACAGAAGAGGTCAGCCCGTTTCATCACTCGGTTGTGGGCCTGGCCTAGGCCCTGGTAACTTGGGGGGTGGTTCAGCAGGTAGTCCTGGAGCAGCGTTTCCTGCTCACTCCATCCACTCCCAGCTGAGTGCCATCTTCTTTCCTGCCTCCAGATCATCGATCCCAAGATGCCCCGGGAGGGCCTCCTGCACAATGGTGTTCCCATCCCTGTCCCGCCCCTGGATGTGCTGAAGCTGGGAGAGCAGAAACAGGCCGAGGCTGGAGAGAAGCTCTTCCTTGTCCTCTTCTTTGACAACAAGCGCACCTGGTGAGTGGGCGCTACCGCCGGAAGGTTGCACCAGGGTGAGGGCTGAGGGGGCTGACACGCAGTACGCGGAGGGGCTGTGGGCTCAGTTAACTTGCCTCCAGCTAGGTACGGTGAGGCATTACCAGCAGCTGGCCTGCCCCAGCCATATTAATGGCAACCGAGGAGTGTCGCCGATCAGATTCCCTGGGAAACGATCTGAGATGGAGATTTCTATCAGGAGGCTTACTGGGGAGAGCTGCGGGGATGAAGGGGGCAGTGCTGGGCGGAGGAACATGTTGAACACTCGCTGTGGAGGCCTCAGCTGATCCCAAGGGTAGCTCCGGAGCTGGGAGGCCTGTTAGTGATGTCCGGAATTGGGGCTGTGCATGGCCGTGTGCTCCCAGGTCAGCAAGTCACTGAATGCTGGCTGCCCCTGGGAGGGGTCGCCTTGGGCCAGGTAGCTCCTTTGGCAGAGGGTGATTCCTGAACAGGACTCAGCTGGGACCCAGTCAGCAGTCAGCACTCCCAGTGGCTATGGGAGTGCACGTCTCAGACCTCAGGTAGGGGGTGGGGTGGAGGGTGGTTTGGGGCAGTGTGGGGTCCACTGCAAAGGGCTTGCTTGCCCTTTAGGGTTTCTCTTAGCAACAGGAGGGCTCTTTCACTTCTGCTTTTATAGAATGAGGAGGTAGGACTAACCAGTAAAAGTAATAGCTATCATTTATTGTTTACTCTGTGCCCTGATACAAATTGATTTACATCCATAATCTTATCTATCCTCATTAAATCTTCATCAGTCCCCTCCCAATCCATTTTGCAGATGAGGAAGCTAAGGCTCAGAAAGCAAAGACCCCATTGCCAGACCTGGGACACAGGCCGAGATCCGGCTCCAAAGGCTAGTGTTTAGCCACATGTTAGATTTGCCTGGCCATCCTTAGAGCAGCACACCAGGTGCAGGCCCCACGAGGAATCATGGGTTCCAGGCATCAGCCCCACTGCCTGGCCATAGCTCCCTGTCGCCCCAGGGCAAGGTGAGGGCTCGCTCTAATGTGGGCCTTTCTTGGCTTCTGGGTCCTAACAGTCCTCTAAAGCAGAGTGAGTGCCCTGGGGCTCAGGGAAGGGCCTGGCTGCAAAAAAGGTCCCTTGGTGGCCTCCTGTCTGCGGTGTCCCAGTCTGTCTCCTCTTGCCCTGTCCCCTCCCCCAACTTGGCTTGTCCTGGGCAGATGGGCCCAGAGGAGTCCCCTCATACCACCCACCATAGCCCGGGCTTCCCACTGTGCTTGTGTTTTAGGCAGTGGCTTCCAAGAGACAAAGTGCTGCCCCTGGGTGTGGAAGACACCGTGGACAAGCTCAAGATGCTGGAAGGCCGCAAGACCAGCATCCGAAAGTCAGTGCAAGTGGCCTATGACCGTGCAATGATCCACTTGAGCCGGGTCCGGGGGCCCCACTCCTTTGTCACCTCCAGCTACCTGTAAGGGCGGGGCCTGGCCTGCGTCTGCCTGCCCTGCCTCTGTCCCATGCGGCACAGAGGCCTCTTCCTGCCCCAACCAGTCATCTGGCTGGCAGCTTCCCCCCTTCCATGGCAGGCCAGGGACCGGGGCCGTGTCCTCCCCACGGGCAAGGTCCCAGTTTTGACCAACTGTGTGGTTCCCCTGGTGGGCCTGCTGTGTGCCAAAAACTCCCACCTGAGCTTGCCCGGGGGCTAGTCCACTGAAGAACCCGTTAGAAGTAGAAATAGCTGTGAGGCTTGCGCCCAGCTGAGGAGATGGACCTGAGCCCAGAAGGCAAGAGGCCCTAGGCTCTTTCTCAAAGGTGTGCCTGGCCCACTCCTCCCCACTCCCAGCTAACTACACCTCAGGGCAAGCGAGGCTCTGACATTGACCCCAGAGGTGCTGTGGATACACGAGGGTCCCGCGGGGAAGCTCCTGGAGCTCACCCTCTCCCCCCTCCATCACCCATTCTCATACCTCTTCCCTGTCCCATCTTCTGCACCAGTGCCGTCTCTCCTTTCCCGTGTCCCTTGCCTTTCTTTTGTGCCAAACAGAAACCATCACCAAACTGGTCTTTTTCTTTTTGTGTCTCATTCCCTTTGAGGCCAGCTGCTATGCTAGGTGGGTCCCTCCGCCTGGCTCCTCAGGGCCCAGGACAGAGGCCAGCCTACCACTCGGGTGACCCCTCCACCAGCACACACACCCCCTTCCCCATCTGCTGCGGACACCCGGCTTGAGGCCAGGCTGTGAAAGCTTGCCCCCTCCCTGCTTGCTGAGAGGCGGGCCGAGGCTCGGCGGGCTCCTGTCAGACCAGGCTGGTGGTGCGAGTGTCCGTCTTTCCACTTGGATGCCGGGGGGTGTGGAGTGAAGCTGGGTCCACTCCTCACCCCTGCTGTCCTCTCTCTGTGGGCCGCCCTCTCCACCACCTCAGATGGTGGGCCTGCGGCCCGGCACCTCCCTGCCTACGCTCTGCCCTGCCCAGCCTCCGCTGCTCCCGCTCCCAAATGCCGGGGGGGACACCACGCTTTTATTTCATGCCCTCTGTCCCCTTCCCTCTTGTCTGTTCGACCCCCTCCCCACCTTCACCTTCTCAGAAACGGAAGGAAAAAAACTGTGAAATGGGAAATGCTGACTGACAAACCAACACAACTTTCAGAGGCTTTGAGTCTGTTCTCTGGATGTTTCTTTTCACCTCTTAAGCACCAAAGCCGCAGGGCCAGGTTGCAGGCCACTGATCGCCATGTTGATTTTTAACCTGACGTTCTTTTTAATTGTTTTAAATTTTTCATAGGGGAGTTTTGGACAAAACAAAGTCACTGGGGAGATCACTGCCATTTTTACACACTCGACTTTTTAAAACTACAACCACCCAACCACCACAACTTCTTATACATTTGGGACACGAGCCAGAGTTTAAAAGGGAACCAACAAAACTCTCTATAACATAAAGGATGAGGTTTTGGATTTTGTACAGTAATAAAAATACAATACAGCATATGGCTAGGGAAGGACATGGTGTATATAATTGTAAAATACTGTTCTAAATTATTCAGGCCTATAGTTTCCATTACTGGAGTCCTCCATTGTGTGGCTGAGTATTTTAAATGCACACAGTGTGGTTTATTTAAAGGAGCCAATGCGTCCCCCTCTCCCCAGGTAGTCGGTCAGCTGTGGACTCTGTGACCTTTGTCTCAACCTGTGTTGTAAGATCTCGGGGCTCTCTCTCTGTGTCACTTCCCCCCAACACTTTCTCTTTCTAGTCTCTCTCTTTTTTTCCAATCTCCTTGACTCTTTCAGTCTCTCTCTGCGTCTCACTTTTAAAACTGCTCTTTTAGAACGGGAAGCGGCTCAGATCCTGTTGTGGCGTGGGGCCTACGTGTCTCAGTCGCGTCTGCTGTGAAGCACACGATGCTCTATTTATTGTAGAAAGTGACTTTATTTGCTTTCTAGAATTGTTTATAACAGATGGTATAAGAGAGGTAATAAACAGAGAAAAATCTATGCTTGTAAAGAATACAGAAGTTAATTTTACCTACTATAATATGACTGTCTGAAACTTATTTTCTCTCTGAGAAATAAATGTTCTAATGGGCAGCAGGGGCTGTGCTGTGCTTGGTGTCATCGTGGGGGGCCCGCGCCTCTCTTCCGAATTCCCACAGCCCACCCCCACCTCAGAAGGCTGGAGCCGTTAAGAATGGGGTGGTCTGGCGGGCCGCCAGCCGGCAAGGGCTCCATCCCTCTCTCGGGCCCCTGGGAGGGGTGTGAGGATGGGCTCTGACGTTTTTCCCTCCCCGGCAGCACCACCCTCCGGGTCCTGTAGAAGGTCCCGCCTGCCTTCTCACGCCTCAGCCGTCCCGTGGCCCTGCGCCTTTGGGAGCATCTGTTCCTCATGCACTTGGAGAAGTAGCCCCTTGTGCTGAATTTGAGACCCGAGGGTGCGCACGCCTCCTTTGTCATCATTGCTGTCCCCCTTCTGTAGGCAGGCACCTGGGACGGGCAGACGTAACGTGGGCCTCCGTCCTTTTAGAGCTGGAAGGGATCCTGGCGCCTGCCCGCTCTTCACTTTGCAGATGAGAAAACAGACCAGCACGATTAACAGAGTTGTCCAAGGACAGCTGGCCCAGAAATAGGGCAGAATCCTGGGACAAGAGTCTGGCCCGGGGTTTCCCTGGGGGCTCCACAGCATTTCAGGGCTGTGCTGGTCTGTTCTGTACCGGCTCCCCTCTCTCACCAGCTGTGGCTCCAGCATTTCTGGGGAGAGACATCTTGAAGAGCAGAGAGAGTTCCCGGGGACAACATACTTGGTCTCTGGGCCCGGGATAGCTTTTCCCCGTCTCCTCCCCTGTCCCCTCTGTGCTCCTGCCTGGCTCCTGTGTTTGGCTGCGAGTTACGTCACAGTGGCGTGACTGAAGGACAAGGGTCTCCTGATCACCTCCACAGGCCCCTTCAAAATTCTTGTCGTTGAAGTCACTAGACTGTAAAAGTGTTCAGTTTGGTGTAACATTGACAGAGTACTTCCAAAGTCTTTGAATTACGTGTTGTGGGTGTGAAGATACACACCTCTGGTCCACAGGACGCTCACAACCTGACTCATGAGACACGTCACGGGCAACTCTGAATGAGGCAGATGTGAAACTCCCCCACCGGGGAGGAGTGTGGGAGAGAGCTCATGTTTGCTTGAATAACAAAAGCTTTCAGGAGAATAAAGCAATTAATTCAAGCCTTGAAAAATGGGATTGAAAATGCCTCTTTATAAATTTATAGTTTGAATTACAAAGGCAATATTTAGAAAGAAGTGAAAAGGCTCACCCTGTAAACCATTTGGTGCATAAAGGGAAAGTGACCAGAGCGGGAGGATGGAAAGGAAAAGCGTAAATAGATGAAGCAACACAGCCAAAGGCAGGGCTCAGGGAGGCTGGGCGCATGCTCCGCTCCAGTAACTGACCGCTGCCCCGTCTGACCGGCAGCCACTGAGGTGGCAAGGCAGTGTGTGGGGGTTAAAAGCCATGTCACTCACCGGCTCTGTGACCTCGAGCATGGTACTTGACCTCTCTGAGCCTCTCTGAGGCTGACCCTGAGGCCAGGGCGAGGCATGATGAGTGGCGGCATCCGTTGAAGGGTTTGATCAGGGAAGGGACATGGCCAGAACTTGGCAACTAATGAGACATCAAGAGTCCAAAAGCAGGAGTGTAAGACCAGGTGGCCACATGGCCGGAGGCATCGGCAGTGGCTTTGAGGGAGAGGAAGGAGAGGAGAGCTTAGATTTGATGAGCTTCTGTTGCCTCCAGGATATCTGAGAAACCTCCCCCCACCCCCCAGCAAGCCCACGGGACTGGGCCTGCAGTTCAAGAGGAAGGTAGGAGCAGATGACAGAAATGTGGGGGGCACTGGAGCCCACCAGGGCAGTTAGGACAATGGCCAAGGAGGGAAAGGACAGACCTGAGGAAAGCCCCTTATATTTGGAAGCTGGGATTGGGGAAGAAAAGATGGAAAGAGCACCTTCAGAGGGGTCTGGTCCCTGGGGAGGGCCTCACACAGAGGAAGCCAAGCCCTAGGGATCGTCTAGGCCCACCGCCCCACTCCTTTCACAGAAAGAGGCAGGTCACGTGCACTTGGCATCGCAGAGCAGGAAAAGGCAGTGCTGGACCAGAAAGAAGCCGGAAACTAGCACTTTCTACTCTCCACCAGCCCTTGTATTCAGAGCCTTCAAGGTGAGCAGAAGTGTCCATGACTCTGATCAATCCTGTGATTAAAATTCATGGACCCAAGTCTAAAATATGATACTGGAGGGGCGCCTGGGTGGCTCAGTTGGTTAAGCGTCCGACTTCAGCTCAGGTCATGATCTCACAGTTTGTGGGTTCGAGCCCTGCATCCGGCTTTGTGCTGACAGCTCAGAACCTGGACCTGTCTTCAGATTCTGTGTCTCCCTCTCTCTCTGACCCTTGCCTGCTCATGCTGTCTCTAGCTCTCAAAAGTAAATAAAACATTTAAAAAAAATTTAAAAATATTATGATACTGGAGCACGTGGAAGTACTGAGTAGGAATACAAAATTCCTTTTTCCTAACGAGTTCCAAAATATAATTAAAAGCTTTTGCCAAGCCCTGTCAGCTTGGCCACTTCCGTTAATGTATTAATTGTCATTAACACTTGAGTGTGAATTTGCCACCCGCACGGACTCTGCCGGTCTTACTAGGCTGTGAGCTTTGACTCGAGAGGAGAGAGGTGAGTGATAAAACTTCCAGGCTCTGGGGCGGTGGGGGGTTGGGGGGTGCTGAAGGGAGATAGAGGGTGGGGACCTTGACTATCCCTGGCACTTGGGGGTGCCCTTCTGCTTGCCTTTTCCCTTCAAGGGTAGCAGAGGGCACTAGGGATGAAAGAAGAAAAGCTGTGGGTGTGTGTACATGTGTGTGTTTTCCATTTTAATATTCCTTTTTTTTAGTATTTATTTTGGGGAGTGCACAGCAGGGGAGGGGCGGGGATGGGGAGACAGAGGACCCAAAGCAGGCTCTGTGCCGACAGGCTGACAACAGGCAGCCCGATGTGAGGCTCGAACTCATGTACCACAAGATCGTGAGCTGAGCCGAAGTCAGATGCTCAAACGATTGGCCCACCCACCCAGGCGCTTCAACAATTTTAATATTTTTGAGAGGGCCAGGACTCCGGCTGCACGGAGTAGAAAAATCTAATTGTCCCCAAGTTTCAGAAGGGCTGCTGTGTTGTTCTCTCAGAGAACATTGTGTCGTTTGCCTGGCACCTTTAAGACTGGTTGGAAGTGGCTGATTTCAGTCTAACTGCTCTTACTTGGGCAGCAGTGTGTGAATTCCTTCCTCTTCCTTCCAGCTTTGCACAGGCTCCTTGGGGGGACAAAAGGCGGTGCTGGCAATATAACACTGTTGGCTTCCGAGAGGCAAGGGCGCAAGATGCACCGGGTCCCGGGGGAGGGCTGCTTCTCCCCTGGCTTCACAGTCTAGAAAGATCCCCAAGGGATTTTATCTAGGCTGGCAAGGGAAGATTATAAAATGTGTTCGGGATTTTTTTTTTCAGTGTAAAGGAGAAGGATTATTCGAATCATTTCCAACCACTTTAATGTAATTCCTTATAGTCTCTTGTGTTTTTGTTTTTTGTTTTTTTTCCTAAGTAGAGCATGTATTTCAGTTTCTTGTACTGGGTAGCTGAGAAATGGGCCTCCCCGAGAGGATGTGTTCTAACATCCGTGCAGAAGTTCTTGGCGTGATGGGAACATGATCTCCTCTCCTGCCTTTTCTTCGTTTGTGTATCGTGAACCAGCCCAGGCCAACTATTGCCTGTTTTGGTTTTTGGGTTTTTTCCCCCTTTCGTGTTGCTAACATAGCGGTGTCTCCAGCAGTGGACATTGAATGGGAGTTATAGATCTTTATCCCAAGAAATTTGCTCTCCGGTGTGCCTTTCCATGGAAGTACGTCCTAGACTGAATTCTGCCCTGCGTTCCAACATCTGCGAATAAGGAGACCCCTCCCCCGCCCCATAGTTGGAGAAGTTCTCACTCTGCTCAGGTACAGCCGCCAGCACCTGGCATACAAGGTCACTCCAGGGTACACACAACACTGTTTTGAGGGCAAGACCAGCAGCCAGGGCAAGTCAGGCCAGGGGCCAGGAGCAGTGGAGCTTTAGACCTTGAATTTTATTGTTTTAGATATAAATTTACATATGGCGATTAAGGAATACAAACCTTAAATTTAATCTCCATGAATTTTTACATGTGTTATCCATCTATGAAACCACTACCCAGATTAAAGTGCAGAACATTTCCAGTGCCCTAGAAAGTTCCTCATATTCCTTCCCAGTCAACATCCCCCTTCTCCAAAGAGGGTAACTACTGTCCAGAATTCTATGGCCATAGATTAGTGTTGCCTGTACTTGAACTTCATATAATGGACTCATACAGTATGTGCTCTTTTGAGTCTGGCTTTTCTTTTTTTTAATGTTTATTTTTGGAAGAGAGAGTGCCAGCGGAGGAGAGGCAGGGAGAGAGGGGGACAGAAGATCCGAAGCAGGCTCTGTGCGGACGGCAGCGAGGGGGCTCGAACTCACGAACCGTGAGATCATGACCCGAGACAAAGTCAGACGCTCAACCGACTAAGCCACCCAGGCACCCCTTGAGTCTGGCTTCTTTAATTCAATGTTATGTCTCTGAACTCCACCGCTGTTTCGCACGTAGCTATGGTTTGCTTTGAATCGTATTCCATTGTACAAATACTGTAGTGTGTTTGTCTGCCCTCCTGCTGGTCAGCATTGGGTTGTTTCCGGTTTGGGCCTCTCACGAATAACACTGCTGTGAACGTTCTTGTACATGACATTTTGTAGCCACGGTGCCCATTTCTCTTCAGAATAGCCCCAGGAGTGCTAGGTCACGAGGTTTAGCGTTACACACTTAGCTCTAGCTTGAAGTGTATGTGTTAAGCTTTAAGAGTTTCTACCGCTTTTCCATTGTTGTACACTTTGCACCCCCACAGTGGTGGGGGGGGGGTCCAGCTGCTCCACACCCTCGCCAACACTGAGCACCGGCAGCCCCCGGCTTTGGCCTGGACGGGTTTGTTGCCCGGCTTCCCCTGAGCTCCACCATACAGCCAGGCTTCTCCCCTGCTGTGCAGTACTCCTTTGCTAGGTCCTTTTCCATCAGGGAACCCATTTCTCAGTGCCTCACAGATGCCTGCACCGGCTCTTGGTGAAACAAGGCACCTCTTAGTACAGAGTAACACAACCCTCCCTGGCCCTCTCCTCCTTACCCCTGGCTACTGGGCTGGGGGGGGACTGAGAGCCCGGCCTCAGGGCCCCTTCCCTTACCCACACCCAAGCCTCCAGCACTTCAGGCCTCAAGCAGGGCGGAAGGCACCTCCTGCGAATTGTGCCCAAATCCTTCCTTGCCTACTGCCTAATGCCATTGTTGGGTGCCTTACCCACCCTCTCAGGCCACGGTCCTCGGGGACACGCCCGTGACCCTGGTTTCCTCCGACTTCTTGGTGTCGCAGTGGGGATGAAGGATGTGCCAGCTGGTTTTGATGAGGTCCTTGAGGGGAGGATCAGAAAGGGGATGAAGAGAGCCTGTTTGCTGTTAACTGTCCTTGGTGACACAGACACACATTTCAGAGTCATCGAGGATGAAGGCGCAGAAGAGACCCTGAAGCGGCTTCAAAGGAGCTGCTCAAGTCACCGGTGTGGGGAATGTCTGAGCTAAGAAGGCAGGGTCAGGGAAAGAGACCTGAGGGCGCCTTGTTTGGAGACAAAAGATTGGAGAGGCAGCCGTGACGCGGGCAGCTGTTGGAAGGCGGCTCTGTCCTCAAGGGCAGAACAGCGATCTGGTTCTAGGCGTGAGCTGCGGGATGACGACACAGGCTCCCCTGGGCTGTCCGAGGGGGTTCTGGCTCCACGCGCGACCCTGGGCACACCCGGGAGTTTTTGGTGCCCAGAATCCGGCCAGTCTTCTTCCCGCCCCCTCCCTCCTCCTCCTTCCCTCACACCCTCCCTTTCCCTCCCTCAGCCCCTACCCCATTTCTCTGTCTTCAAATTTTATTTTTTTAAGTTTATTTATTTATTTTGAGAGAGAGAGAGAGAGAGAATCCCATGTGGGACTCGAACCCATGAACCGTGAGATCACGACCTGAGCCAAAACCAGGAGCCAGATGCTCAACTGACTGAGCCACCCAGGCGCCCCTCAAATTTTACCACTTTTAATTCGAGTTGGTTTACATGATTCAAAATTTTAAAAACTCAGGGAGGTTTCATTCTGGTCCTCAGTCTCCCAGTTCCCCTGCCAGAGGCCATCAGTTTTGCCAGTTGCACATGTACCTTTCCAGAGACACGTTAATACCCGGGTGTGTGCACGTGCTCGTCTGTGTCCCTTTGTCATACAAACGGTAGCATACAGTTCCCACTGGTCTGGGCCTTATTGTTTTTTTTTTAATTTGTTTTTATTAAATATTGAGCAGATACAAAAAAAGCAGT
>NW_027528611.1:2451772-2472409 GCF_008692635.1 Crocuta crocuta | reverse complement strand
CTTTTTCCAGACAAAGAAGCAGAATTTCTAAAAACTCTGTGGCCCTTCCCACTCCCCGCTTCTTTCTCCCCAAATACTATTCTGAATGTCATACTTATCATGCCCTTTTGTTTTCTTTATATTCCTGCTGTAAGTTTAAATCAGCACACAATACATTTATTTATTTATTCATTTAATGTTTTTTCTTGAGAGAGAGAGAGTGAGCAGGGGAAAGGGAGAGACGGAGAGAATCTTAAGCAGGCTCCGTGCTCAGCATGGAGCCTGACTTGGAGTGTGATGACCTAAGCTGAAATCAAGAGTCGGACACTTAACCGACCAAGCCACCCAGGCTCCCCAGCTGGCGACAAGTATTGTGTAGTGTCACACCTTTCTGATTTTGAAGAGAAGGAAGTACATTGCATGCAGCCTTACACAACTTGCTTTCATACCACCCATGCCTGTGATCCTGAGATTCAGCTATGCTGCTACACATGGCTGCTGTTCATTTTCTTTATCTGTTTAACATTTTTCAAATGTTTATTCATTTTTTGAGAGAGAGAGAGAAACACAGCACGAGTGGAGGAGGGGCAGAGAGAGGGGGAGACACAGAACCTGAAGCAGGCTCCAGGCTCCAAGTTGTCAGCACAGAGCCTGATGTGGGGCTCAAACCCATGAACCATGAGATCTTGACCTGAGCCGAAGTCGGACGCTTAACCGACTGAGTCAGCCTGCAAGCCGGTTCATTTTCGCTCAGTGTGGAATTCCATTGTATTCAGATAACACCATTAATTTTTCATTGTACTATTGAAGACATGTGGGTCGCTTCCAATTTTTTGCTTCTATGAACAGTACTGGTGTGAATGTTCTTTATTGTTTCTTTTCTGGTGCATGGTTGGGGAGGTTGTTGGGGACATGGGTACAGATCTTTCTTGGGCATTTGCAGGATCCTAGGGAATGCACGTTGTCAACTTCAGTAGATACTGCCAAGCTGTTTCCCAGAGTGGTTGTATCAATTCACGCTCTTGCCAACGTGCTTCAGAATTCCCTTTGCCCCACTTCCTTGCCAGCACTTGGAATTAACAATTAAAAAAAATTTCCAGACTGATATGTGTAAAATCATGACTCACCATGCTCTAAAATTTTATTTCCCTGGGGCGCCCAGGTGGCTCAGTTGGTTAAGCATCCAACTCTCAATTTTGGCTCAGGTCATGATCTCACGGTTGGTGAGATCGAGGCCCACGTGGGGCTCTGCGCTGACAGCACGGAGCCTGCTTGGGATTCTCTCTCCTTTCTCTGCCCCTCCTCCTCCTCCTCCTCTCTCTCTCTCTCTCAAGATAAATAAATAAACTAAAAAAGAATTTATTTTCCTGATTATGCACATTGCATTTTTTATTTAAAATATCTTTTGGTGATTGTTCCATATCAGAGCAATGAGAACTTCTTCCTCCTTTCTTGGGCTGGAGTGTGACCCATCAGATGAAAATCTGACTGATTTGACCAATTCCTCATTGATAGATATGGAGTTGGCTCCAGTATCTCCCAGATAATTCGGCAACGATGGAAGAGTCTGTTTCTTACCCAGAAATGTCCTGAAATATTTAGATGAAAATGGAAGGCCATTTTTGCTCACCTCTGGCACTGTGCCTTGTGCCTGTCTATTTCCAGCAAATTCCCTTAATTCCCTGAGTTCCCCAAGGTGGGAGCCGTATATGCCCTGTTTTGTGTCATCACACTGTCTTTTTCCTCAGATGATGATGTTCACCGTCCCCCCTCCCCCGCCCTCCCCTCTCCACCAACCCAGAACCGTTCTATTGGGTCTACACTGCCACCCCCACCTCCACACCGATTTCTCTGGGATGGTCCCTGCCCCAGCATCTTCTTCTTATGACCATCCCTGTCTCAGAATTAGTATTCCCCGAGGGGCTGGACTTTGCCTGGCTCTAACAGAGAGGAAAAGAAACAGAGAGTATAGAGTCTCAAAGGTGGGGGGGGGGGCCTGGCACCCCCACCTGTGATACCCTGAGCAAACCCCTGTGTTCCTGAAGCTCACTTCTTCATAAAACGGGGACAGTAACGTGTCTCTGGGGCTCAGGGCAGAGCGGGACCCATGTTTACAAAGCACCCCACATTCAAGCCCTTGCGATTCATAGCTCTCCTTGTAATCGAGGAGACTTCTAATTCAAGGAAACCACAGTAGTGCTATTTTAGATGCAAATTCTGAGTCTACGACTACCTGGGGTTAGGGGAAGGAACCCCAAATCAGAGGGCCTTCCTGGAGGAGGAGATATTTGTGCTGGGTCCATCAAGACAGGCATCATTTAGGCAAAGGGAGGAGCCCTCTCTTGAGGAACGATATCCTTGAAATCAGAAGCGTGGAGAATGAAGGCGGAAAAGCTTGAACGTGCTTGAGGAGAGGTGAGTGATTTGGGGGAGAGACATGGAGTGTAAAGGGTGTGGGACGGAGTGCGGAGATGTGGCTGGGTCTCCATCTTGGAGGCGTCAGTGGGCAAATGAGGTCCTGGGGGAGGAGGGGCTCAGGAATCTGAGGTGCACCTGCTATTCAGATGCATGCTGTCATGTCTGAGACTTGCTGTTTCAACAGAGTAAGGGGCTGCAGGCCAGCGTGAAGGGGTGTGAGGCTCAGTAGAGCTGAACCCCGTTACCGGAGAGCCCAGTGGCCAATCTGCAGGGTCTTTCTCTGGAAGGAAGAATTGTACTGCATTGGACTCAGGACAACACCTCCCCCAGCCCCACATGCCTTCTGCTTTGACCCAGTGGCCTGGAGGCACAGCCTGGGGATGGGTGCCTGGGGCATTGCGTGTACCCCCCAGGAAGTCTGGAAGCCCATCTGGAGAGTGGGAAGCCTTAGGTGGTTGAAACAGCTACCGCGACCATTTTCCATTCGAGCACTTTAACCTCAGCCTCGGTGTCCCGAGTTCAGGTGGGTTATACCAGGAGCTATCGCCATATTATTATGCCCCTTTCATGCAGGAACAGAGCCTCAGAGAGGTTGAGTGGCTCATGCAGGTTCCCACAGCTGGGAAGCAGTGGAATGCCCGGCTCCCCGATTCTAGAGCCCACACAGTGTTCTCGCCTCGTCTCCCCTGTATATACTGCATTTACAGAGGCTCCAAAATCAAAAAATTCTGATGGATATACGGTGATATTCCTCTTCCTCCCCTTCCTAGAGACAACTAATGGGGCTAGTTTCTTATAACTAGTTTTAGCATCTTCTGTGTCTATATAAATAAATATATTCCATAGATACTCTCCCCGGCTTCTCGGAACAAAAAATGGTAGCATCCTACATACTGCTTTGCACCTAGATTTTTTTTTCTCACTTAGTATTCTCAGCAGTCTTTCTACATCCGTTCACGAAGAGCTTTTTCTTTTCTTTTCTTTTCTTTTCTTTTCTTTTCTTTTCTTTCCTTTTCTTTTCTTTTCTTTTCTTTCCTTTTCTTTCCTTTTCTCTTTTCTTTTCTTTTCTTTTCTTTTCTTTTCTTTTCTTTTCTTTTCTCTTCTTTTCTTTTCTCTTCTTTTCTTTTCTTTTCTTTTCTTTTCTTTTCTTTTCACATAGGCTCCATGCCCAACGCAGGAATTGAACCTGCTTCCCTGAGATCAAGAGTCCCATGCTCCACCGACTGAACCAGCCAGGCTCCCCTCCTTTATTCTGCTTTATAGCCCATATATGCATCTAGTCCTCATTCTGGTGGGTATTCAGGGGACCTCTGAACTCATGCTGCTCTAAATCNTCTTTTCTTTTCTTTTCTTTTCTTTTCTTTTCTTTTCTTTTCTTTTCTTTTCTTTTCTTTTCTTTTCTTATAGGCTCCATGCCCAACGCAGGGCTTGAACCTGCTTCCCTGAGATCAAGAGTCCCATGCTCCACCGACTGAACCAGCCAGGCTCCCCTCCTTTATTCTGCTTTATAGCCCATATATGCATCTAGTCCTCATTCTGGTGGGTATTCAGGGGACCTCTGAACTCATGCTGCTCTAAATCAATCTGCAGGGAACAGCCTTGAGCTCAGGTCATCTTCCATGAGCAGGAATATCTGTTGGGAGAAGCTCTTGAAGAAGGACTACTGACCACGCTCAGCAGCACCATTATATTCTCCCCAATTCTGTTCATAGGCTTGACAATAAAACACTTCTTCCTCCTGGAACCTGACGACCCCCGCCCCCCACCCAGCACTTTCTCCCAGTGACTCTGACTATCTTTGGGCTACTTCTTGGGAAGGGAAATTCCACGGGCCGAATTCCGAATCTCTGTGCCCAGGACGCAGGAGGCAGGCACCCAACACAGTGAGTGAGCTGCGTACACTCTTCCAGAGAGTCACTTACCTTCATGGAAGCTTTCCTCAAAGGGGGATGATCACCTCCCCCACCTTTGCAGGTGGGCAAGCTGAGGCTCAGGGACACCAGCCATGACCTTGGGTACATTCGGCCCAGCTGGGGGCCTCGGAGGCTGAGGAGGAACTAAAACCCAGGGCTCCTTACTCCCAGTGGCCTCCGTGCCCCTGGGCCACACTGCCTCCCAGCGGCTCTCGAGATGCAACGAGTGTCTCAGCTCTACTCTGGCTGGTTTGCCACGCAGAGAACCAGGAAGGTCCCGGGGCCTTCCACGCCGGCTTTTACTTGCTTGTTTATTTGCCAACAGAGGAGAAAGAGCAGACTATCTAGCCAGCATTTTTTAGTCCTCCCACACTCCAGGCTAATCACTCTGCATATATCCGCTCACTTGCGTCTCAGAAGCAGAAGGGGTAGATGCTGTTATTACCCATTGTCCCGATGAGGTGACCTGAAGACTAGTGAGGAGCAGGGCTGGGATTTAAGCCCAGGCAGAGCCCATATTCTTAACTCCGCTACACCAGGGGCCTCTCACTCAATGGCTTTCAATAGATGACCCTCCTAAATTATCATTGTAATATTATTTCAGGTTTCTTTTGGAATGGAGGCTCTCTCCTTGGCATTTCAGGGGAAGCGAGAAGACCCTTCTCCCATGAACAAGAAAACACCTTCCCATCAGCTTGGGACTACTTTCCATGGCACACGTCAAGCTCCATCTCTTAGGCTGACAGCTTGGGTCCTGGACGAAACAAGACCCTTCCTGGTACTTCCCCTCCCTTTAATGCTCAGGCCTGCCTTTCTTGACATGAACAGAGCTCTCCCTTCCTGTGGGTCTTATCAAAGCAAGAGAAGACTCCCCCAAATGGAACACTAAATTGCACTGCTAAGTATGTCTTTATTAACTCCACCGCTCACCACTGTCAGTTTTACGGATTCCCTGAGAGTCTGAGCTCCCCGCCTAGTATCTTCTCTCCACCGGTCCTGCCACAATGCTCGGCGCTTCTGTCATTCACTGACGTCCTGGCTTCCCCGTTCCCTGATCTCCTCTCCTGCAGTGAGTGGCTCAGCTACTCGGCCCCAAGGTCAAGCCCTGGGCCCTCCAAAGATCCCGTGCTCAAGTTTCTTCCTAGCTCCTTCCTTCAAGGGTTGGCGCCACGGTCCCCACAGTGACGGACTCGCCACCTTTTCACTGTCCCCTTCAAGTCCCACCTCTCCTCCTTTGCCAGCCTCAACTCCACAGTCAGTTATCACACATTGTTCTTTCTTGCCGACACCTCTCGCGCCTCAAGCTTGCTAGATCCTCCTCACTCTGCAAACCCCCGACCCAGTTAAATCCAACTCTCTGCTAACTCCACCGGCTCTACTGTGGGCCCTACTGGTTTATGTTGCTTGCCCCTGGCTGCCCTCTTAGAATGTCAGCCCCACAGGCAGGGGCTGTGGCTTCTGTCGGCCGTACCCCATCCACCCTGTGCACAGTGGGTACCCACTGGGTGAACGTGCATGTGTGTTGAATGGATTTCTTTCAGAGTGCGAAGGATCCGAGAACCTATTTAGGGTAGTAGGTGGAGAAGAAGGTGGAGGATGGAGGTCACGTTGTGTCCAAGGGCATCTAGAGAGAGAGGATGGGAGGCCCGAAGGAGGAGGAAAAGCCCAGGGACTCCTCAAGTTTCCCCAAGGAGAAGGACGCTGTTCCTCCTTCCTAATTGGCACTTTTTAAAAACTTTTTTATGTTGTATTTATTTTTGAGAGACAGAACATGAGCCGGGGAGGGGCAGAGAGGGAGACGGAGGATCCGAAGCGGGCTCTGCACTGACAGCAGCGAGCCCGATGTGGGGCCCGAACTCATGAATCATGAGATCATGACCTGAGCCAAGCTAGGACACTCAACCCACTGAGGCACCCGGATGCCCCCCTAATTGGCACTTCTTGGTCTGGGGGCAGATCTTGAAAGTTCTTCCATCTCTGACCCAGTTACAGGATTCTGAACCTTTACTAATCTGTAGTTTCCTGCCAGTCTTTGTTATTTAAGGCTTCCAAGAAAACTTTTGGATGGTCATGATTAGCACAGACGTCTAAGGCCAGGAATGACCCGCCTGGTCACTTCTTCCAACCCCCAGATTTTACAAGCAGGGAATCGAAGCCCAGAGGAAGATGGACACATGGGCTCTGGTGACAGAGCCAGGACTCGAACCCAGGTCTCTTGCCCCATGGGGTCTCCACTACTGTCTGCTATGCCACCTCCCTCTGTTGTCACTTGCCTGACTGTCCTTACCCCTAAAAGAGGCAGAGAAAATGTTTTGTCTATGCCACACTCAATGCTCAGATGAAAAATGTTGTCTGTGGATGAGACTGAAGGGTCGGACAAGCCCGCATCGAACGTGAACTCAGTGTTCCCTGTGGGGCAGACTCGCAGTCCTTGGCTCTTGGGCCACGTTCTCTCATCTCACCCCCACACCAACCCCCGCCCCTCCCCCCAAAGGCAGACACTATCATTATCCCCATTGAATGGAGAGGGACACTGAGACGCAAGGAAGTTACACAATGGCACACATAGTTGGGAAGTGCCAGAGTCTATATTCAAACTCTTGTGTGATTCAAGGACCTATGCCCATCACCCTCACTCTTCAGGGTCTTAAAGGTCACACCCATGTGACTTTTCAATTCCAGCAAACTCTTCCCCCAACAGCTGTGAGTCCTGTCAGCAAAAGGAAGTTGACCCTCCTGAAACAGGGCATGGTACGGGCAAGGCAGCCCCTGCTGGTAAGGTCGCCTGTCGGCTGCACTTTCAGCCCTGAGTCAGAAGGGGAAGTAGATCGGGAAAGGAGAGTGATACCTACCACATGCCATTTTGTGCAAGAGGCCTTCTGCACACGAGCCCTGCTTGGTGCGTACCCACAGCTAGTCTGTGGTGGAAGTGGGATTCAAATCAGACACATTCTACTCTATTGAGAGGCTACCCAAGGCTGTGGTATAGACAAGACATACTTAAACACCACATAGAAGGCATTTCTGGGCCATAAGCTTGGAGTCTGAAGCCATCTCAGGGAGTCCTAGCTTAAGCTCTGACCATTTTATCCTTTCTTTTCTCTTATCACTTGAGAAACAGAAAATATTTATGCAGACTGGAGTTTCCACTGAGATGGGTAAAGCAATCTGAACCAACTCATCACCAAGTTTTGACTCCAAAAAAGGAAACAACTTGTTTTTCATTCCCCCAACCTTAAGTCCCATAGTTTTTTTGTTTTGTTTTGTTTGTTTGTTTGTTTTAACTGAATTGTCAATGGGATCCCAAGTTTGCCATTTTGTCTTTTTAAAGATCAGAGAGGATTGGTGAGATTTCTAGAGGCAGCACACCGTGGCAGAAAGAACCTGCGAGTCAGATCAGGACTCCTGGGGCCTGGATCTGGTTCTGACCTGGGCTTGCTGAGTGACCTTGAGCAGGTTATCTCCCATCTCTGGACTTTGGCACCATGAAAATAAAGGGTTTAGTTCTAATGAGCTCTCCATTGCCGTCTAGACCTAAAGCTCTATTGTAGGAACAGAGGCTCTGGACTCAGACACTGAAGTTCAAGCCTCCGTTTTGTCATTTATTAGCCGGTTAGTGAGCAGGTTGGACGGGTTGCTTACCTACCCCGGGATGCAATTGCTTCATATGTAAAACAGATTGATCAGAACTTTGTCATAAGGTTGCAAAGACTGGATTGGAAAATCCATGTAACTTGCGTGGCATGGGGCCAGTGTGAACAGAAGACACTCACATCGGTTTGACACAACACTGATGAAGTTTCTTTATAGGTGGTGAAAAATCAATAAAGAGCCAGTTCATGAAAACCTGAACTTCTGCCAATAAATATTTATTGAGCACAAATTTTGTGTCTGTGGTGACCCCTTTTGGCTGGAAGCCCACACCATCCCCAGTCCTTTCTTTGCCATGTCCGACCACAGACACTGGAAATCCAGGGATTCTTGATCTCAGCCTTACTTGAGGCTTGGGGTGGTCCTATGATCCATGCTTTGCTGTGAGACATACGCCCCTGGGGGGCTTCTCGGGGAAGCTTTGGTATCTTGAGATAAAGGACAGTCACCAGAGGAGAGTCCCTGGCCACTGCGCCTTCTATTTTTTCTCCCCTTAAATGTGAATATATTATGCGGAGCAGTGGTAGCCATCTTGTGACCCTGAGGCACAGTCACAAGGAGAATAAGCCAGCAAGCCCAGCATGTTCCAGCATAAGGCTGGAAGGAGCTTGGGTCCAGAGAAACCAACCACGGCGGCTGCTGGCTGTTGGATTCGTCACCGTGTGACCGTGCAAGTCCTGTTTTTATAAGCCAGTGTCAGCTGGGCTTCCTGTTGCTTATAGCTGAGCCCATCCTAGCTCATATATCATTTAGCAAGCACTTATTAAGTGTCGACTAGCGTTAGGCTCCACTCGACGTATCAGGTTCACAGGGAGGGAGAAGACCTCTTTAAGGTTTTACAGCCTATTTGAGCAGACAGCCAAATTTTTTGATTGTTTGTAATGCAATAAAAATGTAAAGGGTGGTACCAGCATATAGTTGGTCTATATGTTAGCATGAAGGCACGGAGGAAGACCTTACTTCCTTTCTAGACTGTAAATGCTCTCGGAACAGATACAGTGCTTTGTTTTTCTTCCCAGCACCTCGCCTAGTATATAACCAGTGTTCAATAAATATTTGTTGAATGTGGTAACTGGTAGCGCTGTTTACCCTGCACAAAAGATGACCTCACTTTTATGCCCTTCTGAATAGGTGCGGCTGTACTACCTGCTGTAGGCAATAAAATGTGAGCAGAATTCACACATGTTGATTGTAGAGAGAAGCAGGAGAGAGCTGGTATGGCTCTCTATGCTGTTTCCCCCCTGTGGCCCATGGCCATTGAAAATCAGCCTGATTCATCAATGGATGAATCATTAACTGAAGGAAGGAAAGAAGGAAAAAGGAAGGGAGGGAGGGAGGAAGGAAGGGAGGGAGGAAGGAAGGAGTGGAGGAAGGAATGAATAATGGCAGTGTTGGAAATGGATTAAAGGGGTGGGGAGACTCCCATAGGGACTTTGAGACAGATACTGTTGACTCTCTGACCTAATAGAAACTTCCCCTTCAGCCTTCCCTCCTTCCAGCTGGCAGAGCCTGAATCCCACCGTAGAGTTTGAAAATGCCACATGTGGGGCACCTGGGTGGCTCAGTCAGTTAAGCATCCAACTTTGGCCCAGGTCATGATCTCACGGTTTCTGAGTTCGAGCCCCGTTGTCGGTCTCTGTGCTGACAGCTCGGGGCCTGGAGCCTGCTTCGGATTCTGTGTCTGTGTGTGTGTCTCTCTGTTCCTCCCCTTCCCCCCTCGTACTCTCTCTCAAAAACAAATAAAGATTAAAAAAGTTTTCTAAATGAAAATATCACCTGATGGCTTTCCCAGTCTCTCCTGCAGCTGAGGCATGGATGTGTGACCCAATGCTGATCAGTGGACCCTGAGGGAGAGTCTTCTGGAGGGCTTTCTGGAAAGGAGTTTTCTCCCAAATAAAAAGAATAGACTCTCTCCTCATGACTTAAGCCAGTCTGCATTGAGTTTTCTGCTACTTGCAGCCAAGAGCAAGCTGAATGATACAGCACCGTTAGCCACCGTATTGCAGGAGTCCACCTGAGAGATTTAAGGGGACCCTGGATATGGGCCTTGTTTGAAGGAATAGAGACAGGGCTCAGGGACGCTAGGAGGTAGAATGAATAGGACTCAGTGATTGGGTGGAGGGGGTGGCCCACAGGCTGTGCGAAATAAAAGGAGTCCGAAAACCCAGTCGCTGACGTCAAGGATCTCGGTGAAGGAGACACATGGTGTGTGCTGAAGGCGTTGTGAGGAGACCGGAGGACTGAGCAGTCAGGACAGTGGGGCCCCGGGCTGCGAAGGAGAGAGCAGATGATTATAGTCTGGGAACAGGTCTTCCTAGTATATCTTATACAAAATCGTATAGCTAGTGCTTTACAAATGATCTTTGCCTTACTACTTACAAAACGTTTTTAGTTTTCCTTCAACCATTGTCAGCTATTGAATGGAAAGGCAATAGTGGGACAATCCAGTTTAATACAGAATATACTTTGAAGGTAAGCATCATTTATATATGGCTACTTAACATACCGTTAGGCGGATACATGGTAGGTCATTCAACTATTCTCTACTCTTAGATGTTACGAATTTCCAATGTGTGACTATTTAACATAGTGCCGTGCTGAGTTCCAGCCAGAGTTTTTCCTATGACTTAAGATTGTGAGGATAAGTTTCCAGAGATGGAATAACTCATTCAAAGAAAGGAGTTGGGGGCAGTGGACCTCACCCAAGACACAACTGCTATGATTTTTGGTAAATAGCCAAATTGCTTTCCAAAATGGTGCGATGATTCTGAACACGCAGATCGCTTTTGCAAACTGGTAGAACCCAAATGCTTCTATGATCACACCCAGGAATTTGTTTAATGTTAAAAATGCAAGACGGGATCACCTGACTCAGGAAGAACTTTATGAGTATTTTTGCCGTATAAGCTGAGCCTTCAACTGCCTTTTTCATCTTAGGATCCTTATAGTCAGGGTATGCTGCTCTGGTCCTGAGCTCATATGATTTGAATATGGGGCTTAAGTTGTAGATATTGTTAACTGAGCTAGAAGGCAAAATATTTTCTCTAAAAACCAAAATCTCAAGGGGGCGCCTGGGTGGCTCAGTTGGTTAAGCGTCCAACTTCGGCTCAGGTCATGATCTCACGGTTCGTGGGTTCGAGCCCCACGTCAGGCTCTGTGCTGACTGCTCAGAGCCTTGAGCCTGCTTCAGATTCTGTGTCCCCCTCTCTCTCTGACCCTCCCCTGCTCATGTTGTCTTTCTCTCTCAGGAATAAATAAAACATTAAAAAAAATTTTTTAAAAACAAAACCAAAATCTAGGGGCACCTGGGTGGCTCAGTTGGTTAAGCATCCAACTTCAGCTGAGGTCATGATCTCACGGTCCGTGGGGTTGAGCCCCGCGTCAGGCTCTGTGCTGACTACTCAGAGCCTGGAGCCTATTTCAGATTCTGTGTCTCCCTCTCTCTCTTCCCCCTCTCAAAAATAAATAAACATTTAAAAAATTTACAACAAAATTGCCACCCTTTGTCAAACAGCTAAACAAAGTAACCATTAAATAACCAAGCAAATAATCCAACATCATCAGTTGTTTTAAAAAAATAAACTCTTGAGGTTTAAAGAATACTTAAATTTCATGAGAAATAAATGCTTCTGTTCTTTTCTCTTGAATCCTGAATTATTCTCAGTCACAGCTTAATACCATCGTGGCCTTGATCCTCTAAATGATTAGAATGGGCCATTCCAACTGGAGTGGAGTTTAAAAGTCCTTGCTAGGCTGGTGTAAGCACCCAGCTGGCTTTCTAGACCTGGAATCTGTTATTCTGGCTATTCAGCCACGGACTCAAGAACCCCCACAAGGGCTTGAGACCCCTCTGAGACCCGGCTACACAGACAGGAAGGGCTATGTGAACTAGATTGTCGTATTTTTCCTCCTGAGGGGCAGGACAGCCCTGGGTGTTGAGAGGAGTCCAATCCCAGCAGAGACCAGAAGGGATGTTCGAAGGGGTGGAACAGACTGACCTCCCAGTTTAGACATCAAATGTCTGCATCATCGAACACCATGACAGCATCTGAATAATGAACTGGTCCCCTTTACCCCTAGGATAGGACTAGTGAAACTCAATATAATAAATATGACTCTGAATCTCATTTTCTTTTCTGTAAACAGGTTTAAAAAACCCTCTAATACAGTATTGAACACCAAATAGATGATTATCTGAAGGTCTCTGGAAGCAGATTAGAAATTAACTAATTACTATTTTTTTTTCATTAATAATAATGCAGCTAACACTGCAGCACATGTCTACATGTAGTTCTTCTCAGACTCCAGTGTGTGTATGAATCGTCTGGAAGTCTTCTTTAAATGCAGATCTTAGGGGCGCCTGGGTGGCTCGGTCCATCCAACTCTTGATTTCAGCTCAGGTAATGATCTCAGGGTCATGGGATCGAGCCCCATGTCAGGCATGGAGCCTGCTTATGATTCTCTCCCTCACCCTCTGCTCTTCTCCCCTGCTTGTGCTCTCTTTCTAAAAAAATAAAAAATAAATGCAGATCTTCAATTCAGTGCACCTTGGGTATGAGCTGCTGTTACTGCTGGTTCACACACCACACTTTCAGTGACAAGGGTTTGCAGTAATTTGCAAACATGACATCTTCTAATAGAAGATTCCAGGTAGGGGCGCCTGGGTGGCTCAGTCAGTTAAACGTCCAGCTTCGGCTCAGGTCATGATCTCACGGCTCGTAAGTTCAAGCCCCATGTCGGGCTCTGTGCTGACAGCTCAGAGCCTGGAGCCTGCTTTGGATTCTGTGTCTCCCTCTCCCTCTGCCCCTCTGTGCTCTGTCTCTCAAAAATAAACATAAAATTTTTTTTTTTAAAAGAAGAAGAAGATTCTGGGCAGACTTCAAAATCCTCAGTCTGGACAGTTGTTATATATTCCAGTTGTTACATTTTCATATGAGCAAAACAGGCTGTGGTGATGTAATTGAATGGCACAGATTTAGAAGGTAGAAACTAGGGTCTACACAGGACTTATTAAGTGTGGTTGACATTTCCATAGATAATAGTTAAAAAAGGATGTGATCACATAAATTTGGTAAACCTTGGGTTAAGCGAAATTAAACCAAGCTCTTTACTATAGTGTTATAATGCTTTCTTTCCGTGTTAAGTAATTTAAAACCCAAATAGAAATTGCTTGTATAAGCACTTTTTCTTTTTCTCCCAATACAAGAGATCGGGGAAGGTCCTAGGCCGGTTAATCCAGTGGCTGATTGATATCATTAAGGACCCAGGTCCCATCCACCTTCTTCTTCTGCCATATATGACACATGGACCCCATCCTTGGGCTAGTTAGGTCGTGAGCGACCAGATGACAGCAGTAAAAGGATCATCACCTCTTGATGCTGGCCAAAGGCAAAACATGGGCTGTTTCTTCTTTTAGTCTTTTTTCTTTGGAGTATTTTTTTTTTTTCAGTTCTAGAATTTCCATTTTAGTCTTTCCTAGTTTCTGTTTCTTTCCTGAGATTTCCTATCTTTTCATTCATTGCAAGTCCTTTCCTTTATTTTCTTTTATGTTCTCAATTATAGTTATAATCGCTGCTTCACAATTCGTCTGCTCATTCTAACATCCTGATCATCTTGAGCCTGGTCTCCATTGGTTGAGTTTTCTTTGCCATATGGGCCACATTTTCCTGTTTATTCTAATGTCAAGTAACTTTGGATTGTATCCTGAACATTGCAAACCATATGCTGTGGACTCTCGATTCTTGTCATTCTTCTAAAGGGTGTTGCTTTCTGTGTTGGTTTGTTTCAGTAGGCAGTTGGCTAGGCTGAACTGCTCTGCAAACACTGTCTCCCCTCTGGTGAATGTGAGCGGATGGACATCTGTCTATCTGTGTAGTGCTTTTTAGCCTTAACTGGGCTGCTTGAAGTCTGTCCCACACAAGTGGGCTTCAGAGATTTGTGCGGTCTACGTACAGAGTTTGGGGCTCCCATTTTGTGGCTCCTTCTCCTTTCTATTTTTGACAATTTTTTTAAAATTTTTTTTATTTATTTCTAGGAGAGAGAGAGAGAATGACAGCGTGAGCAGGGGAGGGTCAGAGAGAGAGGGAGACACAGACTCCGAAAGAGGCTCCAGGCTCTGGGCTGGCAGCACAGAGCCCGACGCAGGGCTCGAACCCACGAACCGCGAGATCATGACCTAAGCGAAAGTCGGACGCTTAACCAACTAAGCCACCCAGGCGCCCCTCCTTCTCCTTTCTAGAATCTCACTCCTCGTTCTCCACCCCATGTGTTCCCAGGAGCTCTGTCCTCTTGTTTTTCATGCCAGCACAACTGGGTTATATTCCAATTTTCACCATCTCACATGCACTTGATGGGCCTTCCCTCAGGTAAAAAGTTACAAAAAACAAAACAAAAAACCCAAAAACAAAAAAAGCCTATCCAGAGCTACTCCCTTCTTACCAGACCTGTGTGCTTTGATCATTCTTCAGTGTCTTCATAGTTGCCTTTTATAATTTTGTCATGTGGGCAGTTTGTGGTCCAATAGGAGCTGCTCACCCATTACCAGATGCAGAACGTTTTTTGTTTTTTTTTTTAATTACATGTAATTGATATATAACAGTTTACAACATAACGGTTAGGATATTTGTATATATTGTAAAATGATCACGATCACCCCAATAAGTCTAGAGAATATCTGTCACCACACATAGTTGCAAATGTTTTTCTTGTGATGAGAACATTTAGGATTTATTCTCTTAGCAACTATTTTTCAAATATGCAATACAGTATTAACTATAACCACCATGCTGTATATTACACCCCCAGGACTTATTTATTTTAGGACTGGAAGTTTATACCTTTGAGTTCCCTCATTCATTTTGTCCACCCTCCCCCCCCCACACCCACACCCCTCCATTTTCTCTGGCAACCAGCCATCGGTTCTCTGTGTCTATGAGCCTCCTTGGGTTTTGTGTTTTTGGTTTTTTGTTTGTTCATTTAGATTTCACATATAAGTGAGATCACATGGTATTGTCTTTCTCAATCTGACTTCTTTTGGTTAGTATACTGCCCTCAAGGTCCGTCCGTGTTGTTGCAATGACAAGATTTCATTCTTTTTTATATACACACACACCCCAAGTCCTTTATCCATATATCCATCGGTGGACACTTAACGTTGTTTCCTTGTGTTGGCTATTGTAAATAATGCTGCAGTTAACAGAGAGGTGCAGGTACCTTTTTGAGTTATTGTTTCAATTTTATTTGAATAAAAACCCAGATTGGAATCGTTGGAGTGTATTTTCTGTTTTTTTTTTTTTTTTTTTTTTTTTTTTTGAGGACTCTTCATACTTTTCCATAGTGGTTGTACTAACTTACGTTCCCAAAAACAGTACACAAGAGTTTCCTTGTTCCCACACTTTTGCCAGCATTTGTTGTTTCCTGTCTTTTTGATAATGGCCATTCTAACAAGTGTGAGATGGTATCTCATTGATGTTTTGATTTGTATTTCCCTGACATTTACTGATACTGAGCACTTCTTTGGAAAATGTCTATTCAGATCCTCTTCCCATTTTTTAATCAGATGAGGGTTTTTGTTTTTGTTTTTGTTTTGCTATTGAGTTGTATGAGTCCTTTATATACATTTTAGGTATTGACCCCTTAGCAGATTTATGATTTGCAAATATTTTTCTCATTCCACAAGTTGTCTTTTCATTTTGTTGATGGTCTCCATTGCTATATGGAAATTTTTCAGTTTGATGTAGCTCCTATTATTTATTTTTTCCTTTCGTTGCATTTGCTTTTGGTGTCAAATCTAAAAACTTGTCACCCAGACCAGTGTCAAGGAGCTACTGCCTATGTTTTCTTTTAGGTGTTTTATGATTTCAGAGTCTTATGTTCAAGTCTTTTTTTTAAAAATGTTTATTTATTTTTGAGAGAGAGAGAGAGACAGAGTACGAACAGGGAAGAGGCAGAGAGAGAAGGAGACAGAGAATCTGAAGCAGGCTCCAAGCTCTGAGCTGCCAGCACAGAGTCTGACATGGGGCTTGAACCCATGAACTGGGAGATCGTGACCTGAGCGGAAGTTGGAGGCTTAACCAGCTAAGCCACCCAGGTGCCACAATGTTCAAGTCTTTAACCCATTTTGAGTTAACTTTGCGTATAGTGTAAGATAATGGTCCAATTTCATTCTGTTGCAGGTGGCTGTCCTGTTTTCCCAGCACCATCCCGAAGGGACTCTCCTTCCCTCATTTGTATGTTCTTAGTTCCTTTGTCATAAATTGACTGTATATGTGTGAATTGATTTCTGGGCTCTCCATTCTGTTCCTTGGATCTATGTGTCTGTTTTTATGTAAGTACCATACTGTTTTGAATACTATAGTTTGTAATAGAGTTTGAATCAGGGAGCATGATGCTCCCACTGTGTTCTTCTTTCACAAGATTACTTTGGCTATTTGGCATCTTTTCTCGTCCCATATAAATTTTAGGACTTCTTCTATTTCTATGAAAACTGTATCGGATTTCCTGATGAGGACTCCATTGAATCTGTATATTGCATTGGGTAGTATGGATATTTTAACAATGTTAATTCTTCCAGTCCATGAGTACAGAATTTCTTTTCATTTATTTGTATCTTCTTCAGTTTCCTTCATTAATGTCTTACAGTTTTCAGTGTACAGGTCTTTCACCTCCTTGGTTAAATTTGTTCTTAGGCATTTTATTCTTTTTGATGCGATTATAAATGGGATTGTCTTCCTAATTTCTCTTTTTCAATAGTTTGTTATTAGTAAATAGAAATGCAGCAGATTTTTTATATTGATTTTCTATCCTGAAATGTTATTGAATTCATTGATTAGATCTAATAGTGTTTTTGGTGGATTCTTTAGGATTTCCTTTCTTTTTTTAAAAAAAGATTTTATTTATTTATTTAATGNGACCTAAGCGAAAGTCGGACGCTTAACCGACCAAGCCACCCAGGCGCCCCATAATGTTTATTTATTTTTGAGAGATAGAAAGAGAGACAGAGAGCAAGGAAGGAAAGGGCAGAGAGAGAGGGAGACACATAATCTGAAGCAGGCTCCAGGCTCTGAGCTGTCAGCACAGAGCCCAAAATCCGGCTTGAACCATGAGATCATGACCTGAGCCGAAGTTCGACGCTTAACCAACTGAGCCATCCAGGCGCCCCTAAAGATTTTATTTTTAAGTAATCTCTATATCCAACATGGTGCTCAGTCTCACAATGCCGAGATCAAGAGTCACATGCTCTACCAACTGAGCAAACCGGGTGCCCCTCCTTTAGGATTTTCTATTATAATATCCTGTCATCCTGGATGCATACTTTTTATTAGTGTCTCTTTAAAAAGCAAAGAGGGCTTTTTTAGAATTCCCCAGCAGATTGCCTCTGTCTCATTGGCTACAATTGTGTTCGTCTGCTCTTTCTTAATCCTCCCTGTTCTGGGATTTAGTTGCCCTGAGGGACACGGTTGCCCTGAGGAGGGTAAACAGATTTAGGGTTTGATTAGCCAGGAATAAATTAAGAATCTCTGTTAAGCAGGAAACCAAAAGAACTTGCCACCAGGGACTTCCCAGAGCCTTTAATATGAAAGTTTGCATTGTGGATCACCAAGTTCTTATCCCCAATCTCATCTGCATTATTTCTTACACTTGTTCCTTTGACGAAGAAATCCTTTGTCCACAGACCCTGTGTCAGAATTGTGTTCTGCAGGGTACACTCAACACACTGGTCTCAACTGGAAGCCACAGGTTTCCTGGGCCACCTTCTGGTTATAACATTCGGCGTGCTTCACCGCTCTGACAGCCTGACCAGCAGGCACCGGGCTTTATCAGCGTTCTCAACTCAACAACCGTTTGTGAACCATGGCGATGGGTTGGACTAAAACCCGAGTTCCAAACCAGTTGCTGGAATAAATACCCTTAGTGGTGAAGTAAGTGTTGCCTCAATTTTTGACCGACTATTCCTGGAAGGTGAGTATCTCGGAGAAAATCCAAGGAAATGAGTCTTTCCTTGAAACCACAGCTAAATGGAGGGCCCAGGACTTGGCTCTGATAATTATTTAATTAAACTAAGCTGAGGAAGTGATTTTTCTGGATTTACTGCTTTGCAGGTTAGGCTCTGGTGCCAGGGAATAGTTCCCTCTCAAACCACTGACTATCCCAAAAAAGGTTTAAAATATGTGTAGGGGCGCCTGGATGGCTCAGTCAGTTAACCGTCCGACTTTGACTCAGGTCGTGATCTCACGGTTCGTGAGTTCGAGCCCCACATCGGGCTCTGTGCTGACAGCTAGGAGCCTGGAGCCTGCTTCAGGTTCTGTGTCTCCCTCTCTGCCCTTCACGCACTCACACTCTGTCTCTCTCTCTCTCTCTCTCTCTCAAAAATAAATAAACATTAAAAAAAAATTTTTTTTAAGATGCTTAAAAACCCCACAAACTATTGAAAAGATGATACAAAAATACGAGTCAGGGCCTTTTTAAAGTAGAAAGATCCCTATAATCCTACCACACAACAGATTTTGTTGGTACAGTCCCTTTCCACATGCCACATTTTTATGTACCGATTTTCCTTGATTCTAAAATACCATCAATGTTAAGACTGAGCATCAGTTTACTAAAAGCATTTTAGGGAAAAAAAGAAACCACCCCGAGAACCTATTAAGAATGTCCATTGGGGCGCCTGGGTGGCTCAGTTGGTTGGGCATCTGACTTCGGCTCAGGTCATGATCTCACAGTTCGTGGGTTCGAGCCCCACATCGGGCTCTGTGCTGACAGCTCGGAGCCTGGAGCCTGCTTCAGATTCTGTGTCTCCCTCTCTCTCTGCCCTACCCTGCTCACGCTGTCCCTCTCTCTCAGAAATAAATTAAAAAAAAAAGAATGTCCATTGATTGTAAGATTCATTCCAATATCAGAAACTTTAAAATGTAGGGAGCAAAACCCATGCCTTAGAATTGAGGACTATAAGTAGGAAAAAATTACTGATTGGTTTCACTTTGCTATGTATCCGCAAGTGTTTTATTTTACTTTTCACTTTTTTTTTTTTTTGAAGTAATCTCCACACCCAACGTGGGACTCAAACTCATGACCCTGAGATCAAGAGTTGTCTGATCTCCTGATGGAGCCAGCCAGGCACCCCCTAAACTTTTCCCTTTCTTTCTCTCTCTCTTTCTCTCTCTCTTTCTTTCTTTTTCTTTCTTTCTTTCTTTTCTCTCTCTCTCTTTCTCTCTCTCCCTCCTTACCTCCCTCCCTCATTCCTTCCTTCCTTCCTTCTTACCAGCAGGTGTTTTAAATTATTTGATTTTTGAATTGGAAACGTTCTCAGATGGCTCAACAGTCAGAAGGTACAGAAGCATTGTCAGTGACTTGTCCCCCACTGCTCACCTCTCTGTCCCCTCCCTACAGGCCCTCAGTGTTTTCAGTCTCTTGTGTGTCATTCAGAAGCATTTTATGCTTATAATTGTGAGTCAAACCTTATATTCTCTGCCCCCTTTTTGACACAAATACTAGCTCATTGTACTCCCTCTTCAGAGCATTGTTTTTTCACTTAACAAAGTATCACCAAGATAGATCAACACCATGTCCAGACTCTATGGATTTCTTTTGCTTTTCTAAGACTACATCACAAGCATATCTCGATCTTTTTATATAATTGCGATAATCATCCTTTTCAATGACTGTGTGATTTTGTGGGGTGACTGGACCGCATTTAATAATAACTCCCTGGTGTCGAGCATGGAGATCGTTTCCAGTGTTGCTATGACAGGGGACGCGCTATGACCACTTACTCATTCAACAGCTACTTATTTGACAACCATAAACTGTGATCCTCCTAGATACCAAGGTGCTTTCCCCTAAGGGACTGACAGGCAAGCAGGTGGAATTGAAGGAGAGCACAGAACCGGCCCCACTCCCCAGGGAGCCTCTGGGCACCAGTCTAGGCTCCCACATAGGGAGTGCAGAGAAGGATGATGATGGACCCACCCACTGTGCTGGCCTGTGTCAATGGACAAGTTGGCTTACAGCTGACTCCTCAGGCTTCTGAACGTGGTGAATAGTCATCCACAACAGACGTGTCTGACGGACACGCCTCCACGGCTGACCCTGTCACTGCCAGGGCCTCCGTTACAGTGAAAATAACAACAGTGGTTAATGCTTCATAGCATTTACTATATGCCAGGGCAGCCCCCTAGGGGCTAAATATTATTATCTTTCCATTTTATAGATAAGAAAACTGAGGCACAGAGATGTGAAGTAACTTGTCAGCGGTGCAGGGATACAGCTGTGATTCGAACCCCCAAAGCCCGGGCCCCTCACCAGCTGCACTACTCTGTCCTGAGAGGGGCAGCTGGGTTTCACCCCGGCAGCACTTCTTGTCTTTGTTCGGTGACTGCTGACCCGATTCCTTTTCCTTCCTAAATCTCCAGGGTAAATAAACTCAAGTGCCTTTAGTACTCATTTATGGGATGAGCATTTTCCTACTTTGAGCATGGCTTTTCTTCCTCTCCAGAGAACTGCCTGCCAGCAGCATTGAGCGGGGGTCTCCCCTCCTCCGCTGCGGACAGGGGTGCCTCCTCTTACCCCGCAGCCAAGCAGCGCAAGGTGGCCCAGACCTCGGGACTCAGACAGCCCAAGACTGCAGGGACCGGGCGGATTGCCCCGACCTTCCATTCTCTCTCCCCCGCCCCCCTCC
>NW_027528611.1:2343475-2451756 GCF_008692635.1 Crocuta crocuta | reverse complement strand
ACTCTCATCCCCCGGCTCCCCCCTCTCTGCTGGGAGCGCTGCCCTTCCGCCCCAGCTCCAGAACACACGTAATGAAACTGTCCTGGATGCCCCGTCTCCTGCCCCATTTCTAATAATTCAATTTCATCGCAGCTATTGGAACGAAAGGCCCTCTTCACCTCGAATATTTCAAATGCCGAAACAAATAGCAACTTACAGCAAATGGGACCGTCCACAGCGATTCTTCTTTGTTTACAGGAATGGAAATAACAGTGAAAACAGCACAAAAGATTGGCAGTGAAAAATGAGTTTCCTTGCTGCCCTCAAACCCCGGCCTCCCCTCCTCCAAAGTAACCACCCTCAGTAGTTTTCTTTCTGAAATGTTACCTGCGTACACATTTTTTTTTTCAACATAAATGATAGCATGCTGTTTGGATCCCTGGTTTTTTATTTGCATTTTTCCTACTTACCGATATATCTTCGAGAACTTTCCATATGAGCACTTCCAGATCTCCCTGATTCTTTTCTATGGCTGTGGAGAATTACATTATATGACTCTGCCATAACTCATTTAGCTAGCTTTCCACGGATGGATATTTAGTGCCTTCTAGATTTTTGCTATTACAAATGTTGCTGTATTTAACAACCCCATGCATATATTTTTGGGGACTCTTGTGAGTACGTCTGTAGGATAGATTTCTCCAAGTATTTATTTTAAAATAAAGGGTGCCAAGTTGCCCACCAGACTGTAGTTTTTCAATGGAGACTGAACCGATAGCTTCGGCTTGATGGTTAAATCATTTAAGATAACCAAGACTCTATTTTATATGGGAGAGCATTTTTATAACTTCAAGCCACAAAAACATAAATCATAACGGAAAAAGAATGATACATTTTAAACTTCTATACCATAGAGATAACATAAAAAAATTAAGGGGTGCTTGGGTGGGTTAGTTGGTTAAGCCTCCGACTCTTGCTTTGGGCTCAGGTCATGATCTCATGGTTTTGTGAGTTCGAGCCCCGCTTCAGGCTCTGTGCTGACAGTGAGGACAGCTTGGGATTCTCTCTCTCTCTCTCTCTCTCTTTCCCTCTCTCTCCCCCCCGCCACTTGTACTGTCTCTCTCAAAATAAACAAATAAACATTAAAAAAATTTTAAGTTACAAGTCACAAACTGGGAGAGGATATTTGCAACGCATTTAAAATTAGCTAGTATTAGTACCAACATCTACTCGTTATTGACAAGAGACAAATACTGCCCCCACCCCAAAGGGAAAAGACTAAGAACAAGCAATTCAAAGAAGAGGCAACTGGATTGACCAATGGATGGATGAAATAATGCCCAGCCTCACAAATAACCAGGAAAATATCAGGTGAACAATGAGATAGCATTTCACATCACTCAGATTGGCAACTTTTTAATTTTGGCAATACCAAGAGATGCAACCAGTTAGATCTCTCTCAGTGGAAACGTAAATTGGCCCAACCATTCTAGAGAGCAATAGTCAGATTGAAGAGATGCCGTCTGCATTAACTATATTTTCTTATTTTGTATATTCTTTGTGTTTTTTTTACATTTATTTATTTTTGAGAGAGAGTGAGACAGGGTGCCAGCAGGGGAGGAGCAGAGAGAGAAGGAGACAAAATCTGAAGCAGGCTCCAGGCTCCGAGCAAGTGTCCAGCACAGAGCTGTAAGTGAGGCTCAAACCCATGAACCATGAGATCATGACGGTGAGTCCAAGTTTGACACTTAACCAACTGAGCCACCCAGACGCCCAGTTATTTTGTATATTCTTAGTGTTCTAGCCCGAGTGAATTCCCTGACTGAGCCACTGCCCACGCCCCCAAGCCCCGAGGGCTAGCAGATCAGAGGAAAGGGCTGGGAACACACCTTTACTATGCAAACAAGCCATCGCAAGCCCAGACTCTGCTCCTATTTTCCAGGAGGCAATATTCCTCTGCTCTAATCACCCAGGGCCAGGTACCAGCCAGAGACCACTCCTACAGTCCGCAGCCCGCTGACATTATTATTCAAACTAGCCAATCCCAAGCTGTTTCCTCCGACCTGCCTTGCATTTCTCTCTCTTTTTTAAAAATTTTAATGTTTTATTTATTTTTGAGAGAGAGAGAGATAGAGACAGTGTGAGCAGGGGAGGGTCAGAGAGAGAGGGAGACACAGAATCCGAAGATTGGCTCCAGGCTCTGAGCTGTCAGCACAGAGCCCGACGCGGGGCTTGAACCCATGAACCGTGAGATCATGACCTAAGACGAAGGTGGGCGCTTAATCGACTGAGCCACCCAGGCGCCCCTGCCTTGCGTTTCTCACAGAAAACACAGTAAAGGCTCTGGGCCCTGCTTTCCCTTTATCCCTCCTCTTTCTGACCAAACCTGTTGCTTCCCCAAGTAGGCCTGCTTGTGTCCTGATCTCTGGAGATGATGTAAGGGCTGTATCCCCGCTTAACCACTGGTTCGCTTTCTGTGGTTTCAGTTACCAGCGGCTGACCACGGTCCGGAAGCAGGCTATCGCCCTCCTGATACATTGCCAGAAAGTCAGTGGTGGCCCGGTGCTCTGTCACAACGCCTGCCTCATTCTCTTCGTGGCATCTCCTCACGCAGGCATCTTGTCCTCTCACATCAGCACAGGAAGGAGGGTGAGCACAGTACACTAAGATATTTTGAGAGAGAGACCACATTCACGTAGCTTTTATTACAGAATTTTGTGACAATGGTTTTATTCTTGTTGTTGTTAATCTCTTAACTTACTGTGCCTAATTTATTTTTTTAAATTTTTCAATGTTTATTAATTTTTGAGAGGGAGAGAGAGAGACAGAGAATGAGTGAGAGGGGAGGGAGGAGGCACAGAATCCGTAGCAGGCTCCAGGCTCTGAGCTGTCAGCACAGAACCTGACGCAGGGTCCGAACTGACAAACCACAAGATCATGACCTGAGCCGAAGCCACCGCTCAACCGACTGAGCCACCCAGGCGTCCTTACTGTACCTAATTTATAAATTAAACTTTATCACAGGTGTGTATGTACAGGAAAAAGCATAATGCATAGAGGGCTCAGTACTAACCAGGGTTTTGGGGATCCACTGGGGGGGTCTTGGAAGGCTTCTCTGCTGACATGGGGAACCACTGTAAAAGAAATTGCTTTCAATGGCGTTGGCCTTCCCCCTCCGTAAATTCAGATTTTGTGGGTGCAATTGATACACACACACCGTGACCTGAAAAATTCCCATACCCTGGAGACGGAGATGTGTACCAGGGTGCTCACTGCAGCTATAGTGAAGCATTGGAAACGACCAGAATGTCTGTCAGTAGGAGAATGATAAATATGTTGTCCCGTGGTCCCATAATGGGTTACCCAAAAGCAGCGAAATGGAAAAGACGAGAACCGTGTGTCACAACACGAGTGAAAATGGCAAATCGCAGAATAAATCAATGTGTTGGCTTACATGAAATTTAGAAACATTTATAAAACGATACTGTACATGGTTATAAATCATATCCGTGTAATAAAAGTATAAAAACATGGAAGAGATAGATTCTGTCCGATCTGGGACCTGGTTTCCTGTGGGAAGGAGAGTGGGGGCGGGGGTGGAGGAGGCAGGTAAGGTTAGGGAAGAGTTCAAAAGGAGATTTCAACTCCATCTGTGATGTTTCGTTTCTTTAAAACCAAACAAATATTTGACTGAGATGTGGTGAAATGTTAAGATCGTCCAAGATGTCTGGTAGGTCCTTAGATATTTGCTGTTCTATTTTTGGTACTTTATGTTGAGTCTATTTTATAATGAGAAGATATGACTTAGGCTGCCTGAATTATCTCAAGGTCATATAAAGGACACCATGACAGCAGGCTGGCAAAGCTCTGTCCCCACCTCCCTTGTGTCAGATTTTCTCCTCTCTCCCTCAGCCTTCTTTTTAAAAATTACCGACTTTTTAGAAAAGGTGTAACCACGTGCACCACACAGAGAATACACCTACAGTAGATCGAGTGTTTGGAAATTAAGTCACACACGTCCAAGGGCTCTGTTAGAGCCCTGCTTGATTAAGTAGCAGAGCCCCACTTCCTTTTCAGGAGGAATACAGAAGAGACTAATCTACTTCTTCCAACAAAGGTCTTTGTTGATAAGCAGTTTCTAAAAGGCATAATAAGAATTTCCTGAAATTTTTTTAAAGTTTTCAGAATTTTCACAAATCGGGATTCTTTCATCTAGAAGAACAGACTACCTTAAAGTATTTCTTTTTGTTTTTACTGGAAACAGATGGCATATTTTATTTGTTCTTTTCAAGATGAAGGTTACATTTTACTGAAAATATTTAATAGCCCTTGCATTAGTCATGAGGTTTTCAGCAGCAAATATCAGATCGACAGTGGCTTACACAATAGAGATACTCAGCTGTCTGGCATAATAGGACGGTTACAAATGGTTTGGGGATGGGTACAGTCACTCAACAATCTTCTCAAGGACTCGGGCTTTTGCTTTCTTTCTCTTTTGCTATCCCCACGGTGGTAGCCAGCCTCCAAACTGGCCCTCAACAGTTCCCGCCTTGGTATTCATATGCCCTCCTACATTTTACCAGTGTTGGCCAGCGTGCCCAGTAGAATATGATAGAAGGGATGGTATGGCTCCTGAGATTAGGTTATAAAAAGACGACAATCTCCATCTTGGGTTCACACAGGTCTCTATCTCTATCTCTTACTCTCTTTCACTTTCTTGCATCTCTCACTCTGGGGAAAGCAAACTGCCATCTTGTGAGCAGCCCACTGGAGAGGTCTATGTGGCGAGGCATCAAAGCTTTCTATCAATAGCCAGCCAACAGCTGATGCCTACCAACGACCGTGAGAGTGCGTTTGGAAGTAGATTCTTCCACCCCAATGACCCTTGAAACGACTGCAACCTTGAGAATCAGTTTAACTACAACCTCATGAGAGACCCTGGGCCAGAACCACTCAACTATGCCATTTCAGAAACTCTGTGAGATCATAAATGTTACCTTAAGAGATTAAGTTTTGAGGTAATCTGTGACACAGCAATAGATAAGGAATACACTCCATGCGTCCACCATGCTTCCCCTGATGGACACAAGGTGGCTGCCATAGCTCCAAACATCACATTCTCACAGAGCAGCACCTCAGGCAGGAAAAATGGAGGAGAGAGGAAAAGGGGCTTTCTCTGTGTACCTTTTTCCTTCACCAAGGAGGAGAATCTTTCACAGAAGCCACCAGCAGATTTCCCCTTACTTCACATTGACCAGAACTGGATCTCATGATTGTTTCTAGATGCAAGGGGAGGGGGGAGCGGCTGGAAAATCAAGTCTCAGGTGTTTTAGCTGCTTTATAGGGAAGTGGGCAGAGAACAAGTGGCCCGGGAATGGCTGCTATGTAGCAACAACAGTATCTAATCAGCCCTGCCCACAGTTTCAATTTGTCTGGTCGTTTTCACCGGGCACCCTTAGCTTTTTCCTTCACGCTGTGTATTCACCGTCAGTTGGAAAGTAAGTCTTAATCAGATTCAGGTTAAACATTATTGGCAAGATCATCTATGGGTGATGCCGTGACCTTCATACTCTCTCACCTCAAGAAACAACCAGTTTCTACACTAAATAAACATTTTATAAGATTCAAGCGGAGGGCGAGGTATCATCAATGAAAGGCTAACCCCACAGTCTCAACATCCTGAGGCAGGCTCAGTCTCCCCACAGTCTCAACGCTGCGTTTCTCCCCCAGGGCCATGTCCTGGTGGCTTGGCACATTTTACACTTATGAGAACTCCAGGTTCTTCCATAAATTCCTTTGGGGTCATCTTGTTGGGATTGCATGTGGTAGGCAGTCACCCCCTCCTGCCTGTGATTGCCCCAGGGGCTGATGAGTCACACGGGCAGGGCTAGGTCAGCTCAAAGCACCTGAGACGATTCCAAGCTGACTTGAAAATGCAGAAATGTTGCAATGGATCCTTTCTTGGTGTCTTCCTTAGGGCTTTCAGTCTAACCTCAGGAACAAGGGGAAAGGAGATCAGCCTTCTCAGCGGCTTGACTCCGAGGCACAGGAGAAGGTGTGCGGGCCACTCCGCCAGGGTCAGCGCTCCGTGCACACGTTAGCAGCGCCCATGGGGCCTTCTCGTGGGCTAGCCTAGCCTGACTTTCTGGTTTGCTCGTCTGCAGAGAGGCTGTGGTGCACCTGCTGGGGTCCCCATCATCCCCTGTGGGATAAGCGCACTCAGCGAAGACGATGGCCCAACCCAACAGCCAGGCCGAGGTGGTGGGGACGTCTGAGGCCACGTCAGATCAAGACACCATCCTCGAAAGGATGGCGGGCCCCAGCCTTTCGCAGCCCATCTCAAGCCCTCGCAGCCTGTGCAGAGCAAGGTGGTCTGGCCTCCCGTTGCCTTGGGGATGGCAACATGAACCTGGAAGGAGAATACGGGCCCAACGTGGTCTTTCTTCACCAGAACCCTGTGCCAACCTTTAACTGCTTACCCTTCTCTGCTGCCTCAGTGGCAGGGGTCTCTGCCCCCTTCTGGAGACTTCCCGCCCCCCTACCTCCAGCGCCCACCTCATCTTGTTCTCTCAGACACGTCTTAAAGATCCCTCGGTTTCCCCAGCCCTGTCTCAGTTTCCTTAAGTCAGCCAAAGGCTGCCCCACCCCTCCCGACCCCCAGGCTGAAACCGAGGTATCCGCAGTGACTCATCTTCACCCAACCAGTCGCCCCGTCCTGAGAGTGTCTGCAACACTGACTTCCTTACCTTGTTTCCCTTCGGCTTCTGCACTGGCCCGGTCGCCAGCCTCTCTAGAAGGATACAGTTCTGCTTCCTCGTCTTCCAGTCCTGGTCTCGTCGCCTGTCTGAGCCCTCTGCCCACTCCTCCTGCGGATCGCAAGTGAATCACGCCTTCCTCTCCAGAGCTCCCCTTTCTATTCCGCCTTACCTCCCAGGTCCATCTGTTCCAGAAGCCTGGACCCTTGCTACCCTTTAATCATAACAGAGGTACCACATGCCAGGCATTTGACAGCCATATCTTTAACCTTTATAGCTACAGCAACGGTATTATTGTCCCTTTCACAGATGAGGAAAACAGAGGCCAGGAGCCTCACACACAGGTCGCGCTGCCTGTAAAGAGCAGAGCTGGGATTCAGCTCGTGTCGGCGTGACTCAAAGCCCTTCTTCCTGTGTAACTGCCCTCCATCACGCCCATTCCGTCTTCTGCGGGGAGTTTGTGCTGTTCCTTGCCACTAAACCCTCCCTCTTCCTTCCAGCTTCTTTGAATCCCCCCAGCCCAGGGGTCCAGCGCATAGCCTCTCGGGTGGTTCCCGCCCACGCTAGTCACCCTCGCGTCTTACCTTCCCCGGCAGGAATCTCAGCCCCGTGCGATTTGGTCCTTAATTACAGACTGCCGTGTGCGGTTCTCTGGTTGTTTCACGTTTGCTTGTCTTGTTCCCAAGAAGCCTGTGAGCGTCCGAGTGAGGGGATGGTGCTGGTACCCACCCTGTCCCCGGGGCGCCTGACACAGAGCTCGGTGCTCAAATACTCGGTGGAGCTGACCTTGTGTCCGAGGAAGGAGGCAGGATCCCCACATTCCAAAAGCTGGCTGAACTCCAGCCTGTCGCGACCCACCTTCGCCCTCCCCCGCCCCCCGCCAGCAGCAAAGCCTCGTATCCCTCTCTGCATGCCTGTGTCAGGACTCACATTGTCCCTGTCACACACACAGTTAATCCAAAGTTCTCTTCCCAGATGCAGGAAGCAGTTATAGAACTGGAATATCCACCCAAGAGAAAAAACTTCCTCCTAACTGAGTCCTGGGGGGATCACCCTCCTTGTGGATTCTGGTGTGGATCAGTGAGGCCACGAGTCGGTGGGGGCTCCCTGGGACTGGGGAGAAGCATCGACATCACATCCTAACAGAGTGTGGGGCTGGGCTGAGCACTGAGTGGGGGACTCAGTGTCTCAATTCTTTTTTTTTTTCCCAAATGTTTTATTTATTTCTAGGAGAGAGAGAGACAGTGTGAGCAGGGGAGGGTCAGAAAGAGAGGGAGTCACAGACTGAAACAGGCTCCAGGCTCTGAGCTGGCAGTCAGCACAGAGCCCGACGCGGGGCTCGAACCCACGAACCGCGAGATCATGACCCAATCGCGAGTCGGACGCTTAACCGACTAAGCCACCCAGGCGCCCCACGGTGTCTCAATTCTAATTCAGGTCCTGACACCGCATGGTCTTGGGTGGGAGGGAGGGGGGAGATGTGATTTTGCCACTTTGCAGCTTTGTGGCATCCTAGGCAGAGAAATTTGTGGACTGAGGAGGGGCCCTCCTCTCCCGGGCCGCACTGCTCGGCTCCAGAAGGGGCATGGCCAGTGCTCCCTGGAGCCAATCGCGGTCCCCATGCACCACTTCCTTTGCCCTCTGGGCTCCAGAATACCTCTCGGCCCTCATCCCTGTGCCCCCACATCTGGCCTCGCAAAGCTGTTCATTCTTGGGGTTAAATGTTGCCATCTCAAAGTTATCATCAGAAGAGCATACAGTGTGAAGCTCCAAACACTTAGAATGATCTAGATTTCAGGCTGATTTTCTCCTGTACACTTAGGAGACAGCGTGGAAGTCTGGGACTTGGTGGGTGGGAAGGTACTAAGGGTGAGTGGGTCCGCGTAGGGCTCGGGAGCCAAGGTGGGGAGAGATGGCGAGGCGGTGCTGGGTTGGGCCCTGAAGCCTGACTTCTCTTCCTGTACAATTTTGCCCGTGGCCGGTCCTAACATGTGAACACACACACGGTCTTACGTAAGAACAAATGAAAACGATTGTGTAACACACCGTGCGGGGCCCACGGAGCCTGGAGAAGGAGCCTGGGGAGGGGCAATGCTGTTGGGGGGCACGCGTGGTGTGAGCGTGTCCCCCTCAAGCACCATAGGCGACCTGCCGGCCCTGCCCCTGTGGGGGAGGGGACACGGTCCTCTCGGAGTGAGGCCAGCGTATCATTCCTCGGCTGCCGCAGCTGTCAGAGAGGCACCCTGTGATAACCATCGGTGGAGCTTTTGCAACTCAGCGTGTGAAGCCTCCTGGGCCGAGGGCTGTGTCGTGCCTGCCTCTTTGGGATGGCCCTGGTGGCAGCTGCCAGGGCTGCTAGCTGTGCGCAGCACGGGACCAGTGCTCAGGAGTCTGGCACAGAGATGAATCCAGCCACGCAATGAAGTCGGGGACGTGCTGGGAGGTCCAGGACGCCGCTCACACATTCGGGGTGCCTTCTACAACCCCTCCTGGGCCTGACACCTTGTACCAGCCTTTGGGACTGCCTCCTGGGGGAGCCCGACAGGCCCAGGCGGTGGCTGCCTGAGCCGCCCGTGGGTGTCCCAGCCGATCCGGGAGAGACGGCCCCATTCTCGGCTCCGGGCCGGCAGCGAGGCTCGGCCCTGAGTTCCAGCAGGAGAGCAGCCGGAGGCAGGCGCTGAGGGGCCAAAGCGATGGAAGAACAGGTGTTCAAGGGGGACCCCGACACTCCTCATTCCATCTCCTTTTCTGGCAGTGGATTTCTCTCCTTCTACCAGGCCGGGGCGGTGGATGCCCTTCGAGACCTGGCCCCCCGGATGCTGGAAACAACCCATCGCTTCGCCGGGACGTCGGCGGGGGCAGTGATTGCGGCCCTGGTCATCTGCGGGATTGAAATGGGTAAGGCCTTGGTTCTGGTTCCCTGGGGGAGCTTCTGGGGGGATTCCCCCAGGCGGAGCCTGAAGATGGCTTGGGACGCTTTGGGGAACAAAGCCAGGCATTCCGGGTGGCGGGAAAGGAAGAAGGGGGTTCAGCGGGACAGCAATCACCTGGCACATCTGAGGTCGGGGTCTGCCAGGTCCCAGAGTCGGACCCACTGGGCGAGCGTGGACCCATCTCTCCCTCAACGCTCTGTTTGCCAGGGAGAGGGAAAGGCAATACCTCCCTCAAACACCCTGGGCTTGGAAGTGACACCATGACACGGTCATACCCTGGCATTCCTGTTGGGCCTTGTTTGAAATGCACACACCCTTGGGCGGGGCAACACTTCACATCTTCATCACCGTGGTGGGGCCGGCATCCAGGCGGCTGGAGAGGTACAAGCCTTGTGGCTTCAGGGATGAGCCGGAGGGGGCGAGCCGGGGAAGGAATACAGAGGATCTCAGGTCACCTTCTTCCCCAGAGACGAGGACCGGAGGGCAGAAGGGGTGTCCGGTGTAGGGGAAGCGCACGTGTTCCCGCCAGTCCCATATTGTGGGTCTACACCAGCATCCCCATGGGCGCCTCGGAGCGCATTTATTCATTTACTGTGCTATCATACGACGTCCGCGCCCTCCAGAAGCAGAAATTCTAGAGATAGGAGACATTAGGCATTCAGATAGGTAACCTTTTGATGCCACATCAGGACGTGATAAGACCTAGAAATACAATTATGGCAAGAAAGAGTCAGAGAACAAAGTGGGGGCTGTTTGAGAAAAGGTGGTCAGGGAAGCCCTTTTGGAGAAGGCGACATCCCAACGGAGCCCTGAGTGATGTGACAGAACCAGTCATTGGAAGATGGGGGAAAGAACGTTCCAGGTGGAGAAGCAGCCAGGGAGCCAGGGAGTGGGGGCGAGGAGGGGGTTGGGCGCCAAGGCTGGAGAGGCAGGCGGGGGTCAGATGGCGCGCACAGGACTCTTGGGGCCGGAGCTCGGAGAGCAGGGGAGCACAGGCACGCTGTGAGGGGCGACATGGGGAGGGGGCTCAGAGCACGCGCTCCACGTGCATTGGATCCCAGCTTGGCCATTTCGCCACGTGGGCTGGGGGCACACTCCTGTGGCTCCGTTTCTGCACCTGTAAGGTGGAGACTCTGCGTGTACCTGATTCCCAGTGTCGTTAGAGGATTAACTGAGCTAGAGTGACCGGCTTATCCCTGAGTCTGGCACCCGGGAATCGCTTTGGTGCGTGCGGATCTACTACCCGGCTGGGGTTTTTCAGGAACCTCACTCAGCGGCTGCGCAGAGTCAGGCGGAGGGGGAAGGGCAGCACCAGGGAGCCTCTGGTGTGTCCAGCGGGGGATGAGCACAGCAGGTGGCTGGGTGCTGAGGACAGAATGAAGCCAATGGGCTCCGGACACACTTTGAAGGTAGAGCCAGGGAGCCTTGCAGAAGGTCCCGCTGCATAGTGTGAGGAGAGGGTGCCGGCGGGCTGCCTTCCCCTCCCGGGGGCCTCTGTGCCTGGTGAGAAGTCTGTCTGTCTTCATTGTAAAGAATAATAGTAATGCCCACTTACTGAGTACCTTTTACAGGCAAATAATATTTTCTTTCTAATATTTCACAAGTAATCAACTCTTCCTCACTGTACAAAACTCAAACAGTGCAAAAGTATGTGGAGTTTTTTTTTCAAGCCTCCTTCCTGTAGCCAGTGCTGAGGGCTCTGCTTAGATCCTTCTAGATTTTTTTTTCTCACTTAAATTCCAGTATAGTTAACATAGAATGTCGTACTCATTTCAGGAGTACAATAAGAAAGGGCAAGATGTCCTTCTTTGGTATGGCTGAGTAATTATCCGCTCATCAATCGATGGGCACTTGGGCTGCTTCCGTAATTTAGCTATTGTAAATAACGCCGCAGTAATCATAGGGGTGCATGTATCCTTTTGAATTAGTGTTTCCTATTCTTTGGGTAAATATCCAGTAGTGGAAATACTAGATCATCTAGTAACTCTATTTTTCATTATTTTGAGGACCCTCCATACTGTCTTCCACGGTGGCCGTACCAGTTTGCATTCCCACCAACAGTGCGCGAGGGTTCCTTTTTCTCCACATCCTCGCCGACACTTGTTGTTTTGCATGTTTTTGATTTTAGCCATTCTGACAGATGGAGGTAATATCTCATTGTGGCTTTGATTTGCATTTCCCTGATGATGAGTGAGGTTGAGCGTCTTTTCAGGTGTCTGTTGGTCCTTGTACGTCTTTTTTTTTAATTCAGAGAGTCCTCTGAATGTAGCAGTTGATGTTTCAGTCACACAATGGGCCCTAGAACACACCTTCAGAAAGGGGCTGGGTGAGAGCCCCCACTCCCTCGTCTGAGAGTCCCAGAGTCCCAGCCCTTGGAGACATCCTGCCTCTGGGATTCTGTCCCTTTCTGGGTATCTGTGTCACTCACCTGCTCTGTTGTCCCACCCGCGTCCTGGCTTTATTGCAATTTCTTAAAATACACCATCTGGAAGAGTTAAGTGGTGTTTCCATCCACTGGCATTCAACGCCTTGTCAGAACTCATTCAATTCAATCAGTTCAACCAATACTGCCAAAAGCTGACATGGGCGGGCTGTGACAGGCATGGACAGTAGGGTGCGAGGCACCGAAACCCATGAGAACACCCAATTGTAGTTGCGACCAAGGCCTGGATCGTGCACTGCCCATGATCAGGAGAGTAGTTCAAGGGGGAGTGAGGTGCACGTGGGATTTGCCCTTGTCATAACATTTGTGAGATTTATTATTTCACATCATTCCAGTCTGCTTCATTTCTTTAACTGCCATATAATGTGCTAGCACTTCCTCTATATCAGGCACTGTTCTAAGTCTTTGGCATATCCACTCATTCAGTCCTCACGACAACCCTATGAGGTGAAAACTATTATTATCTCCATTTACAGAGGAGGAGACTGAGTCACAGAAAGCTTAACTGACTTACCTAAGGTGATAATGCAGTACTTGGTAAAGCTGGGATTCGAACCCAGTCTGCACACTCACCTTTTAAACCACTCTGCTTCTTTGCGTTGTTGTTTTTAAATGTTTATTTACTTTTGAGAGAGAGAGAGCGAGTGTGGGAGGGGCAGAGAGAGAGGGAGACAGGATCTGAAGTGGGCTCTGCACTCACAGCAGAGAGCCTGACACGGGGCTCAAACTCACGAACTGTGAGATCATGACTTGAGCCAAAGTGGATGCTTAATCAACCGAGCCACCCAGGCGGCCCCAAAACACGCTGCTTCTTGACAAAGCAATGCCAGGGAGTGCAGATGCTGGTTCTATTGGTCCTGGGGTCAGGGAAGTCTCTCTGAGCAGGTGGAATTTGCACACGGACCTGGAGGGAGCCCGCTGTGAGAATATCTGGGGAGAGCATTCTAGAAAGACAGACAGGCGACTTGTGTAACATCCATCATCAGAAGCAGAACAAGAATGAGGACTCCACTTCCTGACTTTCTTTGAGGATCTTTACCCCTTTCAGTATATATTCCATTAAGACTATATCGTGGTTAGGGGCGCCTGGGGGGCTCAGTCAGTTAAGCGTCCGACTTCGGCTTAGGTCATGATCTCACAGTTCATGAGTTCAAGCCCTGCGCCGGGCTCTGTGCTGACAGCTCAGAGCCTGGACCCTGCTTTGGAGTCTGTGTCTCCCTCTCTCTCTCTCTCTCTCCCCCTTCCCCACTCATGCTCTGTCTCCCTCTGTCTCAGAAATAAATAAACATTAACAAAATTAAAAAAAAAAAAAGACCATATCATGGCTCATTTAGCCATTCCATTGATGGAACAGTCAAGGTTTCGTTATAAACAACACTGCAGTGAACATCCTTGTTTGTGTCTCTCTCATGCCCACATAGAATGTTTCTCTAGAATATGCACTCACGTTAACGTACCAGACTTGACTAAATCATTCCTAACCGCTAGCAGCGTGTGCGAGTTCTAATTTTCCCCACAATGTCATCAATTTCTGGTATTGTCAGACCTCAAAGTTTTAAGTCAATCTAATGCATGTGAAACTATATCACATTTTATTTTGCTTCTTTAATTTTCATATCCTGGCTGGTCATAATGTTCAGCATCTCTGTGTATTTCCTGCCCACTGTGTGCCCTCTTCTATGACTTTCCTGTCTGCTTGTGAGCTTTTCCTGTTTTTTGCCCCCACCGTTATCTTGTTCTCTTTAACTTGTAGTAGATGTTCTCTATATAGTCAGCACATGAATCCTGTGGCAGTTATAAGCATCACAGCTCTTTTATTCCACTCCATGGCTCATCTTTTTATTTTAGGATGTCTTTTGTCATTCAGAAAATGTCAGTTTTAACACAAATGTATCAATCTTTTCCTCTTTTAGTTTCTGCGTTTTAATATCTTTACTTGGTTACAATGGTTTCTTCTACATTTTCTTTCAAAAGTTCTGAAGGTTTCTGCTCTTTTATCAGTCCAGCCGCAATTTATTTTGTGGCTAGCTTGAGGTAGAAATCAAAGTTTTTCAGGGGCACCTGGGTGGCTCAGGCGGTTGAGTGTCTGACTTCAGCTCAGGTCATGATCTCACAGATTGTGAGTTCGAGCCCCCCGTCAGGCTCTGTGATAACAGCTCAGAGACTGGAGCTTTCTTTGGATTCTGTGTCTCCCTCTCTCTCTCTCTGCCCTTCTCGTGCTTGCATTGTGGCTCTCTATGTCTCTCAAAGGTATAAACACTTTTTTAAAAAATTAAAAACAATAGCAACAAACTTTTTCATCATTTTGCCGTGTGCTAACCAATTTCTGCACACCATTTACAGGCAACTCTCTTCACACTGGTTTGAGATGCCGCCTCTGGCTTAATCAAGCTTCAGACTCTCAAGGGCCTATCCCTGGAGTCTCTCTTCTCTCCCACTGGTGAATTTGTGTATTTCTGCACTGCATCTCACTGTTTTAATCACTGAAGCCTTATTATACGTGGCAACCCCTCTCCTCCTCTGCTCCTCTTTTAATTCTTCTTTAAATATTGTCTCTGTCATTCTTGACCCTGCTTCTCCAACTGTGAAAAGCTCTGTTGGGAATTTTATTGAAATTATATCTTCCCACTTATAAATATAGTCTCTCTATTTCTTCTGGCCTTTACTGTATTAGTTTTTGTTTCTATGAAATACGGGGTTTTTTCCCCCTATGGCATTTTCTAATGCAATTGATTATTGCTGATATAAAGGAAGGTTGACTGTTTTTACATATTGATCTTGTTTTAAACAAACTTGTGAACATTCCCAATGGTTCTAAAAGTCTCATATTTTAGGTACAAATAATCACTGTATCTCCATGTAACCAGAGTTTGTCTCTTTTTATTTTTTTAAGTTTATTTATTTTTTGAGAGAAATAGAGAGAGAGCACTAGCAGAGGAAGGGCAGAGAGAGAGGGAGAGAGAGAATCCCAAGCAGGGTCCACCGCCGGACTTGATGGGGGGGGTCAAAGGGAAGGGAGAGTTCGATGGAGGGCTTGAACCCACCAACCTGAGATCATGACCTGAGCCAAAACCACAAGTTGGATGCTTCACCGACTGAGCCATTCAGCCATCCCTGACACTTGTCTGGTTTTTTAAAAAAATTCTTCAAGACGTAGCACGCGGGGGCCTCCTGCCTCCAGGTCAGGCTTGTGCCCAGCCTGGGCTCTCTGCCCTGAGATTGCATGTTTTGTTCCTATGAAAGCTGCAGAAGGCAGAAGGTCCATCTTCTGGAGATGTGTGCCAAGCTCTGTGATAGGACCGATTTGGGGTACGTGAAAACATACCTAAAACCGCTCAGCACGGGGCCTGGTTTCCATTAGTGATGCAGTAAAGGTCTGTGTTCATTCATTCATTCACGTGAGGACAGTTAGTCTTCATGACAACTGGCGGAAGTTCTCAGAATTTCCAGTTCTGCCAGGAGTGGGGCCGGGAGCTTGCCTCCAAGCTGTGGTCATATAATTTTGAAAAATAAAATTGTTTCTCGTTAAAGAATGAGGATGTGGTGGAGTTACTACCCCATCCCCACCTCAGCTACTACTTGGCGCCTTTCCCCCTGTAAAATCTACACGGCGAGCCATTCATTCCTTCGTTCATCCATTCATCCGTTCATGCATTTGATGAGTGTTTGCTGAGCACATGCTAGGCTCTGCAGAGGACACGGAGATGCAACCTAAAATGAAGCTCTGCCTTCACCCTCAAGGAACTTACAGTCTACTCGGACTTAAAGGCAGCCTCCCGGCAGGTGTAACACAGGAGAGTTCCAGCTGAATGTTAGAAAACTCAAAGGCATAGGCGTGCAGAGGAAGGGGCAACATCTCCAGTGCCAGGAGGCCTCGTGGAAGTGGCACCTGAGATGGTGCCTGAAAGGTGAGGAGACGGGTGCCTGGGCTTGAGTGTCTCGTTTCGGCTCAGGTCATGACCTTATGGTTCGTGAGTTCGAGCCCCGCATCGTGATCTCTGCTGTCTGTGAAGAACCCGCTTCAGATCCTCTGGGCCCCCCTCTCTCTGCCCCTCCTCCGCTTGTGCTCTCTCAAAAATAAGCATAAAAAAATGGTGAGGAGAAGTTCCGCAGGTGATTTTAATATTCTCTTCTACTCATGAAAACAGTCTTCCCCTCAGCTGCACATTCAAATCACCCAGGGCACTTTTATTTATTTTTTTATTATTTTTTAAATATAGTTTATTGTCAAATTGGTTTCCATACAACACCCAGTGCTCATCCCAACAAGTGCCCTCCTCAATGACCCAGAGCACTTTTAAAATGCCCACGGCCCATGGGGCACCTGGGTGGCTCAGTTGGTTTAGCGTCTGACTGCAGTTTAGGTCACGATCTCATGGTTTGTGAGTTCGAGCCCCGCGTGGGGTCCTATGCTGACAGCTCAGAGCCTGGGGCCTGCTTCGGATTCTGTGTCTCCCTCTCTCTTTGCCCCTCACCGGTTGCTCTCTGTCTCTCTCTCTTTCTCTAAAAATTAAACATTACAAAAATTTTTTTAAAGGCTCACTGCTCAGGCTTCTCCCCAAGCACATTAAATCACGATCCCCCTGGGGCAGGGGCGGAACCCAGGCACCAGTGTTTATCCAACCCCCAGGGGCTTCCAGTGTGTAGCCAAGGTTGAGACCCAGTGAGCTTTGGAAAACTAGATGTGCTGCTTCTTTAAGACTCTATGAATGTCTGACCAGGCAGTGGAAATGGCTATGGCATTTTGTAAGGAAACCTGTAAAATGCCCATCACAGTACTGGCCTCGAGAAAATTCTCTGTCCGATTATTAGTGGGGAATGGCTTTTCCCATTCAATTTCCATCAATTCTAGAACATTTTTATTACCTCCAAAGGAAACCCCATATCCCTTAGCTGTTGCCTCTCAATTCCTACCTTCCCCCTACCCGCCCCTCCCACCAAGTGCCTGGAAGCCACTGTAGATTTGTCTATTTGGACATTTCCTATCAATGGACTCACACAATATGTGGTCATTTGTGTTTGGCTTCTTTTATTTAGCAGAACGTTTTCAAATCCACCCATATTGTTGCCTATGTCGTTGTTTCATTCTTTTTATTATCCAGTATTCCACTGTGTGGATATAACACATTTCACTTATGTATTCACCAAGTAATATACGTTTGGGTTGTTTTTCACTTTGGGCTATTGTGAATAATGCTGCTATAAAAATTCATGTACATTAAAAAAACTTATTAATAACTTTTTTAACGAAAAAAATTTCAGACACGTTGGAGAAAGGGCAAAATCACGGACTCCCAAGAACCCAGATTGCAACTTCAATGGTTATCAGCATTTACCACCTGGGTTTCATCCAGAGCCCCCCCACCCTGCCTTCTTTGTTTGTTTGTTTTATTTTTAATGTTATAATAACATTAAGCTCACGTGGAAGTTGCACGTAGCCTCACCAGGCTTTGTTTTCTTGCGAGAACGTCTCAGAGTATGTATCTCTGTGCAGGAAAGGACTGAGTCTGAGGAAGCCGAGGGGCACAGAGTCCGGATGAGACCGTGAGGGGCAGGCACCTGCTTCAGGGGCTGTTGCCCAGCAACTCTCAGTGGGTGAGGGGAGGGACCATGAGCTCATCAAGTGACTTTGTTTTGTCCTCTAAAAGTCATTATTTTCATGGGGGCACCTGGGTGGCTCAGTTGGTTAGGCATCTGATTCTTGGTTTCGGCTCAGGTCATGATCTCACAGGTTGTGAGTTTGAGCCCCACATGGGGCTCTGCTCTGGCAGCACACGGAGGCTGCTTGGGATTGTCTCTCCCTGCTCCTCCCCTGCTCACAGTCTCTCTCTCTCTCTATCTCTCTCAAAATGAACAAACTTAAAAATATTTTTTAAGTAATTATTTTCCAAACACTGTCATGCTGCCTTCTCAGCATTGCCAACTCCCAACCTCTGCCCAGCCCCCACCACCCCAAACACCCAAACCACTAAGTAAAATATTAAAAGGGCGGGGCTCAGGATCAGGGCTGGGATTGGGAGCTTTTCTTTTCACTTTCAGGGTACGTAGTCTCAGGGTGCGTCCCATCCCTGTGCCTTTGCTCTAGCTGGTCCCTCTCTGAGGAGCACCATCCCTCCTTCTCTCCCCATGTAACGTCTCCCCGTTCTCCAAGGCCTATCTCAGACACTCCCTCCCCTGAGAGTGAATCCTGATCCCCTTCTTGGTCCCAGAGCCTGCTCTAGGATAGAGCCTCTTGCCTCAGAGGCCAGAGGCCCCATGGGAAGGAGCACCTGATTAGGAATCCGGCTCTCTGGATTCTGAGACCCCAAAGTGTCCCACAAGCAGCTCATGAGCCGAGTTTGCCACACAGATTGTTTTCACATGGTCTTTCACAGTAGGGTTCAACAAGGAGGGAGGTGGGGTTCAGACCAAAGCTGGTATGATCCCGACGTCTAAACTCTCTCCAGCCCTCCTTTCCTTCTGGGCCTATGAATCCACTCAGCAGTGAGTGACCCTGGACAAGCCATCTTGAGTTCAGCTCAGATGCTGTTCAATGGGAGAGAGCCATGCCTGCCTTCCCCTCTCCACGGCCTGGCTCTGGGAATCACAGTGGTTCCTGAGAGTGAGCTTTGCGACCCCTTAGCTCACTAAGGGGTGTTACTACTGTTGCTCTGGTTAGGTGAGCGGAGACTTCAGCAAGACAGAAGAGCATCACCCGCTCATGCAGCCTTTGCACTCCAGCATCCCAAGACTGGTGTGGTGGCTCCCCAGAATTAGAACCAGGGTCCTTTCCCTTGTGCTGCCCACAGTCAGTAGGGACTTTATTCCAGCTAGTTTGGGAGGGAAAAGTGGAGGGCACGCCTCTTCTCTTTAAGGGCAGGCCTTGGGGGTGACACACATCACGTCCCCTTAGCTCCTGTGGATCTGAACTTAGTCACGTGGCCACACCTGACTGCAGAGGAAATGGGGAAGTACAGACTTTGTTCTGGGAAGCCATGTGTCTGGCTAAAAACTGTAGGCTCAGTTCCTAAGGAAGAAGTGGGGAACGGATGTGGGGACAATCAGCCATCTCTGCCACAAGGACCGTAATTGGAGATATGGCAACGGTGGGAAACTCAGTCTCTGCTTGGGACCAAGACCATGACTCCATAACCACCAGGCCAAGTCCACCCTGTTGGCTGGGGAGCGTCTCAGCCCCAAACCATCAGTAGGCTTCCCTCCTGGCAGCTGAGGGTGTGAGAGCCTCAGTCCTGCTAGGGGCCCGGGCCGTGCGCCGCAGCACCCATTACGTCCTCTACCAAAAATGATCTTCTGGTTTTCTCTTGAGAGATGTTACCTCCTCCCAAGATGCCTTCCCATTTGATCCCACTGGGTCTCTTTCCATGATCTCTCGTTTGCCCACAGAACCTGTTCACCTGTTCTAGCACTTGATAATAGACGACGGTCCTAATGATTTTGAGTGCTGTGTCTCATTTCATCAACTAGCTTGGTTGAGCAATCTGCAATCTTATGAGTCCCGTGGCTCCACAAACTGCTTGTCAAACAAGAAATGCTTGATGAACTCCCGATGACTGCTGGCTATTGGCAGGCGTGATGCTGAATGTGTTTTTGCAATTCTATTTTGGAGGCTATCTGGCTCTTAGATAATTTTCTGTATTTATGGAGATGATTAAACTTATAATACTAGAATTTCATAGATGGAAGGTCAGTGAGTCCAACTGTTTCATTTTACCAATGATTATATTTCAACTTTGGGAGAGGAAGTAACTGGTTGGAGGTGAACCTTGCTTTGGCCAATGGTTTCCAAACTGTGTTCTGAAGCACTCCATCGATCTATGAGAATAAAGGAGGTTGAGGGGAGGGGGAAGCCAGGGAATAGGGAGATACACACAGAGGCCCTGGGACCTTCCCTCAGCTTCAAAAAGTATAGTCCCAGGGATGCCTGGGCAACTCAGTCGGTTGAGTGTCTGACATCAGCTCAGATCAGGATCCCACAGTTCGTGGGTTCAAGCCCCACATCAGGCTCTGTGCTGACAGCTCAGAGCCTGGAGCCTGCCTCAGATTCTGTCTCTGTCTCTCTCTGCCCTTCCCCCACTTGGGCTCTGTCTCTTTATCAAATGCAAATGAACATCTAAAAAACTTTTTAAGAAGTATAGTCCTACTATTATCCATTCCTTTTAAAATTTCATTTAGAGGAAGGTTCCACTGATGTTTTTTTTTTTTTATTTTTAAGTTTAAAAGGCACTGTTTGAGTCTAATCCACTTAACGTGCAGACCACGAAGTTGAGGACCAGAATCTGGCTGACTCACAGTGATAAAATAGATCAGTCATTCACTCATTCCAGGTTGCAGGGATCCAGCCGCAAACAAAACAGCTGTGTGCCCACGTGAGGCTGACATTGTCTTGATGGAATCAAGCCATAAATAACCAAACACATGGAAAAACGTCAGCGTGCGCGCTCCAGGGAGAAAATAAAGCAGGAGAAGGGTGTGGTAAATAATTCAAGGGTGACGTTTCAGGTGTGCTGGTCAGGGGAGGCCTCTCTGAGGTGGAAGGAAGGGAGGAGGGGCCACATGAGTTCAGAGAGAAGAATGTTCCAGGCTGAGAGACCAGCGGCACAAAGGTGCTTTAAGTCTCAGAAAGGAAGGCAGCTGTCCTTCTGCATAGGAAGAGAGCTTCCAAAGGGCCCTGCAAAGCACATGCGAGGATCAGAGGGGTAGAGGCGGGGCCCCGTCCCCCATGCGTGGCACAGCAGAGCCCTCGCTGGAGATGAGGGTCCATTACAGGTGTCCTGGTCTCCCTCCCACCTGCCATGCCAATGACCAAAGGTCCCCTGGGGCCCTGGAGCCAAGGCTGAAGTTATTGTCATTGGCAGGTAGCCAGATGTGTCCCAAGCGGTGGACCCACTGAGCCCTCGGGGGCCTGTCCTGGGAGGACAAGACTACCTTGTGAGCACCGTGGCTCTGGTGGCTCCTTTCTTGGGTCACCCATGGTGGGTCAGTCGAGGAAGAAGACACCCAGGGGTGGCGGAGACTGCGGTTCCCAGGAAGGAGGAGTATGGGGCTGGCACTCCACCTCTGGCCATACATCCCTGTGGGTCCTTGGCCAGCCAGTGACTGCCTCCCCCTCAGTCTCCCCATCTCTAACTTGGGGGTGCAAGCACATCCTCTAGACATCACAGTGAAGGAAAAAGAAGGCATGGGTGTTCCTGGCATGGTGCCTGGCAAAACAAGCCTTTGACGAATGCATGTTGAGGAATTAGCACAAAGAAAATTATCTTGAAATAGAAAAGCATAGGTGAAGCAGCATTTTTCACATTTCACCAAAGAATGTCCTAATGAACTTATTAAACTTAGTTAAACAAAGATTGTTAAGGGCCCCTGGGTCGCTTATTTGGTGGAGAATCCAACTGTTGCCTTTGGCTCAGGTCATGATGCCAGAGTCATGGGATTGAGCCCCTTGTTGGGCTCCACACTGAGCATGGAGCCTGCTTGAGAGTGTCTCTCTCTCTCTCTCTCTCTCTCTCTTTCTCTCTCTCTGTGTGTCTCCCTGTCTCTCAAAACAACAACAACAACAACAACCACACACACAAAAAAATTGCTAGACTCCAACCTTGTCCAATTAATTTTAGTTTTTGAGAAAGAGAAAGAGAGAGTGCGCGCAAGTAAGCACGAGCAGGGGAGGGGCAGAGGAGAGAATCTCAAGCAGGCTCCACGCTCAGCGTGGAGCCCGACACGGATCTTGATCCCACGACCCTGGGATCATGACCTGAGCCAAAATCAAGAGTCAGATGCTCAACCGACTGAGCCATCCAGGCACCCCTAATGTTTATTTCAATTGTGAGCTCATCTGTACAAGGACTTACTTTTTTTTGTAAATTCTATGTGGTCTGGGCAGTGACAGGACCCAACTGGGCTGGCTTGCCCCAGCCCTGGCCAAGCACCCCTGGGTTATCACCCACTCAGGATCAATTTTCATGGTCATTATGATGGTAGGCTGTGTCAATTCAAAGTCTAAACCCCATTGCAGGCTTGGGGGGGCTTTGAATTTTCATGGGAGACTATCTTTTCACCCAGAGCCCTGAGCAGAGATAAGCTACTGACACCTTTCACTGGGCCAGCAATTATTGGAGTGTCCTGACTTTAAGTGGGGGTCTCGGTGCCCCTGTGCCCTTGCCAGTTTCCGGTCTGATGACTACATTGCCAACTTTCTTCTCATGGCACTGGCTTCCAGTTCCTTCATGTCTTCTCCTTCTTTCTGGTGAGTTCACTCGTGTCTCACAATTTTAGTTTCTACCTCTGTTGTTACGGTTATTCCTGAAGCTGGAAAAGTTCCTTTCCTGCTAGAGCGGAATGTCTCCCCAAAGTTCTTTAAGACTCGAACGAGAACCTCCATTTTTTCCCAGTGCGTGCGTGTGTCTGCGGGCGTCTGCGCTTGCACACATGCATGTACATGTGTTCATGTCCCAGATGTAACCGAGTGTTCAATCCTGGCGGTGGGTGCACTGTCAGAATCAAAACATCTTCATCAGAAATCACTCCCAGAGTTACCTATCTACCCAAGAGGGCAGTATGTCCTGTAAAAAGTACTCTGCTCTGCTTCATGTCTTAGTGTCATGCTATTAACTGCTATGTATCAAGCACGTAGAATGTGCCGGGCACTGGGCTAAATGCCTTGCATGAATTATTTATTCTCATCTTTTCACAGCCCCATGAGGCAGACACTAAATTTCTACCCACTTTAGAAATGAGGAAACAGGTATTTAGACAGATTAGCTAACTTGCCAGGGTTTACACAGCAAAGTCAAGACTGAGCTCTCTCTTCATTTCTACCTTCTCCATCCCCCTCGTAAATCACGAGTTTAGATGTTGCTTTGCAAATGACTCAACAGCTTTCCTGTCAAACACTGTGGCTAAACCATCATTTGCACATTGGTTAAGAACATGAGATCAAATGACATGATAAGTGCAAAAAGGACTTTTTATAAAATGCTAGAAATAACATCCTTGCATGGTGGTTATAACTACTGTGTTGAGATCAAGATCTTTTAACTCACTCCAAGTAATGTGTTTTATGTATTTAACCTTTCCAACCAAGTGGATAAAAGGTTATTTTCCCCCAAATAGTCTTCTGGATTCTTAAGTTGAAGAAAATTGAATGCCAAAGTTGGTAAAAAAAAAACAAAAACAAAAACAAAAAAACCCCGTGAATATGTTCGTTACACAGTAGAAACATTTAACAATTTGCAAAGCAACTCAAGGGGGTGACATCCTGCAGTCTGTTCCCCTCACATCAGCAGGCATTAACTGAGCCCCTGAGTGGCAGGCTGAGTGGCAGGCACTGTGTGGCTAACAGTCATGGTCATCTGTGTGTGTGTCTTTTTTTTTTTCTTCTACTTCAAATATAATAAACTTTTTTTTAATTTTAAAATTTTATTTAAATTCAAGTTAGCTAACATATAGTATAATAATGATTTCAGGAGGAGAATTTAGTGATTCATCACTCACATATAAACACCCCGAATTCATCCCAGCAAGTGCCCTCCTTCATGCCCATCACCCATTTAGCCCTTCTCCCATCCCCCACCTCCAGCAACCCTCAGTTTGTTGTCTGTATCCAAGAGTCTCTTATGATTTGCCTCCTTCTCTGTTTTTATCTTATTTTTCCTTCCTTCCTCTATGTACATCTGTTTTGTTCCTTTTTTTTTTAATGTTTTTTTGTTTATTGTTGGGAGATAGAGACAGAGCACGAGCGGCAGAGAGAGAGAGAGAGAAGGAGACACAGAATCTGAAGCAGGCTCCAGGCTCTGAGCTGTCAGCACAGAGCCCAGCACGGGGCTCAAACACCCACGAACTGTGACATCATGACCTGAGCCGAAGTCAGATGCTTAACCAACTGAGCCACCCAGGTGCCCCTTGTTTTGTTTCTTAAATTTCACGCAGGGGTGAAATCATATATTTGTCTTTCTCTAACTGGTTTCACTTTGCGTGACACACTCTGGTTTCATCCATGTTGTTGCAAATGGCAAGATTTTATTCTTTTTCATCGTTAACTAGTATTCCATTGTGTGTGTGTGTGTGTGTGTGTGTGTGTATACACCACATCTTCTTTATCCATTTATCAGCCAATGGACGTTTGGTTTCTTTCCATTTTAATTCTGGAATATCGCTAGATTTACAGAAAAGTTGTCAGGATTGTACAGATAGTTTGATATGTCCTTCACCCAAGTCCTCCCCGTAATGTGAGCATCTTCATAACTATGATATGTTTGTCAACACTAAGCCATCAACATTGGCACACTACTATCATTATAGATTTCACCAGTTTTTTTCTAGCAATGTCCTTTTTTCTGCCCCAGGATCTAATTCGGGATCCGTCACTGTGTTTGGTGGATCCATTTCTAAACCAGCTCACTCTTATTAAAATAGCATTGTCCTTCTTGCCTCGCTTTGGGATTAAATTCAGCAAAGACCGTGAGCTCCATTTCCAGTTTTATAGGGAAAACAGGCAAACGAACAATAAACACACCTCCGGACCAGTTTGATTCCCGTTTGACTCAGGATGACCCGTCACTCCTACTCTGCCCTCATGAAACCACCCTGTAAGGGAGAATCTCCTCCTAAGCCCCAGCTCAGGGGCTGTGTCCCTCGGTGTGGGCGTGAGAATTAGGACCAGGCTTACAGAGAAAACTGCCTGCGGTTTGCTTCCTCACAACCCCTGGTCCGGCTGAGTCACTGAATGTTCCACCTTTGTGACCACCAGCTGGAAAGATTCCTCTCAGCGCAGTAGAAAAGACATTCTTTGATCTCCTTCTTGAGCTCATCATTCATTCATTCACTCATTCATTCATTTTTTTAGTTTATTTATTTATTTTGAAAGAGAGGGAGAGAGAGAATGAGAGTGGAGAAGGGGCAGAGAGAGAGGGAGAGACAGAGACAGAGAATGAGAGCAAGGAAGGGGCAGAGAGAGGGGGAAGAGAGAGAGAAAGAGAGAGTGAGAGAGAGGGAGAATGCAAGTGGGGGAGGGGCAGAGAGAGAGAGAAAGAGAGAGAATGAGAGTCGGGGAGGGGCAGAGAGAGAGAGGGAGAGAGAGAGAATCCCAAGCAGGCTCCACACTGTCAGCGCAGAGCCTGACGGGGCCTCCAACTCATGAACCTTGAGATCATGACCTAAGTGGAAATCAAGTCTGGTGCTTAACCGACTGAGCCAGCCAGGTGCCCCTCATTCATTCATTTTTAAAACATGTATTGTTAATTCTTTTAGCAAACATTTATTAAGTTCTTATACTGTGCTGGGTACTGAATTAAGTGCTGAGGGCATAATGGAGAACAAAACCGGAATAGTCCCTGTTTATGGAACATTAAATAATTTATTTATTCATTCTTGAATACCTTGAATACTGAGTGTTCAACACTGCTCTAGGCAGTAATGCAGGGCTGGGGGGCAAGGGGGGGGATCTTCTTAATACAGGCCCTGTCCTCAAGGGATGCAGCTGGGCAGAGACGGAGGACAAGCCACTCAAGATAGCCTGAGATAAATGATGTGGACAGAAGGGGAGATGGAGAGCTAAGAGCGGGGAAAGGGGGGGAGGTGAGCAGGGAGGGCTTCAAGGAGGAGGCCTAGATCTCAAGCTGGGCTTAAGGGTGAGATCTGCATGTTTAAAAAAAGTGAGGGGGGCGGTGCCTGGCTGGCTCCGTCAGGACCATGTGGCTTTTGATCTCAGGGTTGTGAGTTTGAGCCCCACGTTGAGTATAGAGATTACTTAAAAATAAAATCTTAAAAAAATTAAAAAAGTGTGTGTAGAAGGGATATAAGCAGGACTGCGCCCTTGTGTTTATCCAGGAGCGTTGAGACAGACTGTCCCGAGGAGGGGCTTTGGGTATGGGGCTAGGAGAGTTTATGTCTGAGGGTGTGGTTGGGGTTCAGTTGCTCAAAAGGGAGTCTTCTGATCCCCCAGGGACATTGAGCCCTTAGGAAGTGTGCTAAGTCCTAGAAAAGGCAGGTCCCAAGAGCCTTTGTGGAAGTGCCCCCTTGCCCCACAGTGGGAAACAGAGGCTCTGAGAGACGAAGCCCTTGTGGAAGCAGCCAGCTGCGGTGGAAAGAATGTGAGGAGGCTCCGGGGGGCCTGGCCCTGCAGCAAGTTACTGGGGAGCCTCTGTTTCCTCACCGGCAAAGAGATAACCCTAGAACCTACCTCAAAGTGTGCCGTGAAGATTAAATGAGACACTGAGGCCTCAGAGCCCAGCACAGCACTCAGCACCAAGGAGATTCCAGAAAGTGGTAGCAAATGCGGTAAGGGCCGTAAATAAGCCACTTAATAAAAATAAAAATGTGTTTAGAGAGCTTCAAAAAAAAGACTCCCATGACATGGATGGACAGAGCAGTAGGTAAAGACCCGACCATCCGACATCTGGGACAGCAGGGGCAGCGGATGTCTCCTGTGAGCGGAGATGACCTCTCCTTCCCATGGTTTGGAGAGAGGGAGACATGGGTGTTCCTCTGTAGTCGCACCCTAATTTGAACATATCTTGAATGAGGAAATATTCAGAGACGGCCTTTTTGCTGTTTAGCAGACATGACTTGGAAGTGTCTTGACCCCACCTCCCTCCATACACACAGAAAACGAAACAAACAAAAAAACAAAATACAAAATAAAACAAAAACAACGCTTAAGACTAGAGGCTGACTGGGGCGCCTGGGTGGCTCAGTCGGTTGAGCCTCCCGACTTCAGCTCAGGTCATGATCTCGCGGTTTGTGGGTTCGAGCTCATGTTGGGCTCTGTACTGACAGCTTGGAGCCTGGAGCCTGTCTTCAGATTCTGTCTCTCCCCCTCTCTCTCTCCCTCCCCTGCTCACACTGTCTCTCTCAAAAAATAAATAAAACATTTTAAAAAAAATTTTTAAAGACTAGAGGGACTATGGGGCGCCTGGGTGGCTTAGTCGTTTAAGCGTCCGACTTTCGCTTAGGTCATGATCTCACGGTTCGTGGGTTCGAGCCCCGCGTCGGGCTCTGTGCTGACTGCCAGCTCAGAGCCTGGAGCCTGTCTTCAGATTCTGTCTCTCCCCCTCTCTCTCTCCCTCCCCTGCTCACACTGTCTCTCTCAAAAAATAAATAAAACATTTTAAAAAAAATTTTTAAAGACTAGAGGGACTAATTCTCAGCTCTTGCACTATCCTAGGGTCCCCTCAAGGAGAGTCTGTAGGGTAGGATGGGCCACAACCTGAAAAGGGGAAAATATTGGTTTATATCTTGGAGCAAGATTCCGAAGAGGCTTCTGGGTCCACCACAGAAAACCCAGAGAAAAGTGCAGAGGCAATGACCTTGAGAACATTCTGAGGTTCCGGAGAACCTTCTAGATACATTCCCCCTCTGCCTGTTTTATCTCCAAGTGATCACTGGATCCTTCAGTGGCAAGTTGGGGAGATTGTACCTGAATTCCAGGAAAGAGGCACACGGTGGGGCAGGGTGAGGCCCTGGTCCTGAAAAGAACCCTATGGGCACCTTGATGGGAACCCAGGAGGTGAACCCCTGGGAGGCACTGCTGTCTCCATGGCAACCTGACAGAAGCCGATATGAACTTTTAAAGCCAATTCTTTGGTAAACTCTTCGGGCTAGAAAAACGTCTGTGTGACACATTGTTATTATCCGTAGAAGAGTGTCGGCTTTGAGGTTTTGTTTTTTTAAGTGCTTACTAGGTCAGAGTGGTTTTGCCTTTGGCGAAAGCCTGTAATGCATTCAGAACAGAGTAGAAAAATGTGAATTTTCTCACATTCTAGTTCCAGTTTCTGTTAACATAGACTGTGTGGCCCATGGGATAACCATCTTTTATTCATGTCCCCATCCATCCAGCCATCCAGCCATATTTATCGAATTTCATCTTTATCCTGGGCTTCATTTCTAATTTGTAAAATAAGAGGATTTAGTCTGGTGTAGTATTTTGACCTAGGCTCCTAGAATCTTCCGTGGCTTTTAGCAGCCTCCTTCCTAGGGTGGGATGGGGCGATCGGGCAGGCTCTGAGACCCCACTTGGCTTCCACTTAGAACAGCCCTGCTTTTAGCTGTTGCATATATTGGATTTCCGCTTCAGGTTTCTTGTGAACAAAGGCTCCCTGAAAAATCGCTGCTCCCAGAAGGTCTCTCTGGATTTTCCAGTGGCCACGCTGCCGCTTCAAGCCAAATTGTTTTTCAATCAATGCCCCTGCCATGCGGGGTATGGAAATGGTGAATAAATATAAAATGGTGAATAAATCCAGGGTCACTACCCCTCAGGGGCCCGCTGTCACTGTGAAGAAAGACTGAGACCGTAAGTGTGAATGGGTAAATGACTGTTGTTAAGATAATAGGAATTTTTATTATTATAGTGCAGTCGCGCAGTCCAGATACACCCACAGGGATACGCAGCCTATAATTCAGCCTACAATTAGGGACCAGGTAGGAGCAGCACCCTCCCAGGTGCTCCACACAGGGACTCTGAGAATTGCAGGGCTTTTCCTGGGAACGCAGCTCTGCTCGCAGCCACCTCCCCTGGGGCTGCTGTGCTGCCTGCTTCCCCCCTGCTTACCAGGCCCGCTGCTGGGGAGCTTNGGGGGGGGGGAGGCAGGGGGGCGCGCCCGGCGGTGATTGGCTGAGCCGGAGGTTGTTGCTAGGCTACCAGTCCGCGGGAGACTGGGGGCCTCCGCGCCGTCCCATCCTCCACCACAGATCCATCCCGCGCTGCAGACCCCATATGGGCACCCTGTGAGGGAGATTCCCCAGCAGTTTAAGTTGTCAGCCGCCACGTGCCCATCTTCCTAGGATTTTTCACTTCGCAAGAGGCCGTGTGGAGGAGGGGAAGAGAAGCGTGTTCTATTCTCAGGTCACCTCGAATAAGCTGCTTCTCTCTCTCTGGACCTCAGTGTCCTCTGATTCCTGAGGTTCATTCATCTATTCATTGTCCATGCATGCAGTCATGTTTATTAAGGGCCTACTCTGTTCCGGGTACCGTATCAGGCGCTAGGGACAGATGGATAAACAAGATAGAGACCATCCTTGCTCTCACAAAGCAGGGGGTCTGGGTGGGGGTGGGAAAACATTAGACATTTAAGCAAATAAATAAGATAAACATACATCTAATTCCTTTCCTTCTTCTTCAGTGATATTTCTGAGCTCTGCCCCTTTTCCCTACTAAGTCTGGAGAGCCCCCCAAGTTGACAGAAGGAGAGAGTGCTAATTTCAACAGTACTACATTACAGCTGACCTAGCACCTTACTGCACTGTGAAACAGAGGCACACTCTCATCTCCACAGTGCTTTTACTTTGCTCCTTTGCATCCAAAAGTGAGCCTGAGCACACCTCGATAAAGATGCAGGGCAGGGATCATTGTCCCCTGTTCAAATGAGAAAGCTGAAAGCCAGAAACATCAGGAAGACTTCTCTGTGGTCACAAGGAGAATTCTTGGCATAACTGATAGTGAGCACTTACTATGTGCAGGCACTTAAAAAACCATCTGCCTCATAACAACCCAGCAAGGTATTATTATTCCCATTTTATAGATTGTAAAACGGAGGCTGGAAGAAGTTATCTGACTTGCCAGTGATGGCCCAGATAGTACGTGGCAAAGCTGGGATTTTAATCCCACCTCCCTGGCTCCAAAGCCTGAGCTTTTTCCAGGACATGGATCTGGTCCTGGAAAAGAGTAAAAAGACTCTCTGAGTGGCTGAGACCTGGAGTGGGTTTCAAATGCCCTTCAAAACCTCCTAGTCTCAGGATCTTATTTCTTTATTTTTCTATTGAAATTCGTGGCACGACAGACGCATAAAATTTGGTCAATTGGCCATGGTTATCAATACCATTGAACCATACATCTATCTGGGATGACCTTGCCTTCAGGCTTTTAGTAGGTAATTAAGTCAAGTTAGCTCTTCCCCGGGAGTATCTGCATCCCCTGCTCTTCCTCCCTGACAGGTTTTTATGTGTCTTTGTTCACATACTGAATAAACATTGAACACCCATCAAGTGTCATGGAAGGTTTGGTGGGCAAAGGTGAGTATGTCCTTGTCCTTGAGGAGTTTCCAGCTTCTAGCAAAGGTTTCTGAAGGGACTTCCACAGGCCTTAGCGAGGCGAGGACCATAAGGATCTTCCCCCAAAGAATCTTCTTCTTGGCTTGGGAGACAGACTGCACTTAGATAATAAAAGGTGTGAAAGGAGGTGGGAGGAAGCAGAAATGAATGTGGCAAATGTGGGTTGGGGGTGGGAGAGCCAACCTTGAGTTTCCCGTGGTGCTGCTTTTAAGTCCCATCTTGCTGTGGTCAATGTAGGATACTGTGTCTCCGAGTCCAGCAGCCTGCAGCTTGGAAGGAGGCCGTTAAATGGGAGAAGGTGCTGGAAAGCACAGAGATAAAGAAGCAGGCTAAATTTATCCCTCCTCCCAGCACCCAGCAATTGCTATGCTTAACACTTGACTCTCTACCAACAGAGACTTGTTTCACCAGAAGATTAGTTGCTTCTTCCTCGGCTGAGAAAAGAGAGAGAAAGAAGGGAGAGAGAGAGAGACAAAGAGAGACAGAGAAAGGGATGGTCAGAGACTTTGATGACAGAGAGACACACAGAGAGCCCTGAAAAGGAGCAAGGAGAGGCAGAGGTAAAGGCATCCTTTGCTGTACGGTCCCTCCGCGCAGCAAGAAAGAATATTAAACTGGGCACCGGAGGGAGAGAAATCAGACCATCTCTTGCCCCCTCACTCCCCGGCTACATGATTCTGGCTAGAGCACTGCTAATTTCTAGACAGCACCGTTTTCAGATGTAAGCATGTAGGTGAGGTCTATATTACTTCTATTATCTGGCCACTGCTTTGGCCCTGTCACCCATCACCACTTGTGAAGAGCTGAGAGTAAACTGTAAATGAATAATACACAAATGCTATGATTCAAATAAGCATTACAAAATGAAATATGCATGCCTTTGACCTAGCATCCCCACCTCTAAGAATTTATCCTAAGGAAAATAATTAAGGACAAGACATAGGGGCACACACACATACACACGCACACACACACAGGTGCCAGCTCACGCGCACAATTAGCACGAGATTCTTTACTGCAACATTGTTTAGAAAAAGCAAAGAAACAAAATAAATAACCGCCCCCCTACTGGGGACCTGCTCAGTAAATAATGGTACAACCTTACAATAGCTTTCCACGCTGCTGTAAATTGGGTTATAAATAGGTACTTACCGATGTGGAAAGACATGATTTATTAGGTTAAAAAAAACCCACAACCCAATCAATTACAAAACAGTGTGTATAGTATGACTCCATCTAAGTATTCTTATAAGTAGAATACGTATGAAATATATCGTCGAGGAGGACATAAGCTAGATGTTAATCTCTGGTTGGAGGGATCCCTAAACCCTTTAATTTTTTTCTTTTTGCTGATCTGCATGTTCCAAAATTATTTTTTTCCACAAGGAACGTGCGTTTTTTGTGCAATGGGAGCACATGTTCTTCCAGCAGTCCTAGTAAGCATCTCTTGCCCAGAGTCCTGAACCAGGTGCCCCCGGCCCAGAGGCCTTGTGGAAAGGCACCAACCCATGTAAGGCCACTCAAGCTGCTCATTAAAACAGCATGTCCCCACCCTGGTTTGCCTCCTCATCCTGACCGGTCTTGTGGGCGAGAACTCTGTGACCCTGTGACCTAGCCCCTTGGCGTCCAAATGAGCAGTTGCTTGGTAACTTCTGGTGAGTCCGTCATCGCCCTCCCTCCAGGGGAAACTGCTGGTACAAGTTGGCACACGGCAAAGCTAACCGTACCCAAACCACCGGGCCTTCCCATCTCTCAGGAGCACCCTCTCCTGTAAGAGGGTGACAGCTAAGATGCTCTGTTGCTCAGGTCAATCCCTACTACACATAGGCAGCTGTGATTCTCGATGTCGGTGGGGAAAGAAAAAAAAAAAAGGCTGTCGCCATGGCAACCCAAGCTTGCTCAGCCTCTGGGATCAGCCCAACACCCAGGGAAAGAAGGTGGGGTTTAGAGTGGGGGCAAACATTGCCTGGCTCTCTGACCTCAGACAAGGCGCTTAGCTTCTCTCTGCCTCAGTTTCTACATCTGTAAAATGATGCTAAATCTCTTTACCCTATCCACCTCCGGGATTAATGGGGAATAATCTCAACTGTAAAACATGAAGGAGGAGAGAGTCCCGAGCTTTGGTTTGTCTCTAAATTGCTATGTGTAACTTTGGGCAAATCACTTAACCTCTCTGTGCCTTAGCTGCTCTATTTATAAGTAGGAAAATAATACCTACCGTGATAACTCCCCAGATATATTGCCAGGCACCCATGAGAATCTCAGAATCTCCATGTTGGAAGGAATGTTAGCACTCATGCAGGAATCTCTTTGATAAGGTCTCTGACTGAGGTACTTGCCCCACCTCTGCTTGATTACCTCCAGCGGCAGGAGAGCTCACGACCGCCCAACTTCCCAAATGCTACGTGACACTACTTGTAAGAAAGTTCTTCTGCATAGGATGTTTTCCAGTTAAATGTTTGTTTTAAGAAGTCAGCAATCCTTTTCAGAGCTATTTCTGCTTCTGATTTTCCCAGAGGGCTTGCATGGGGTAGAAATTAACAGCAACTGGCAAAGTAGTAGGTACAGGCCTGGTTCTAGAAGCTTGTGGCTTAGTGTAGTGGAAGCACTATGGGTTCGAGGGTCACACACTCCAGGTTAAAATCCCACTTTGTTCACTCGCCAGGGATCTGACCTTGGGTCAGTTATAGTATGTCTCTGAGCCTCAGTCTCCTGATCAGTAAAATGAGGATGGAAATACCTACCTCATGGTGTTGCTGTGAGAATCCGGCAAGATAACCGTTTCTTTTTGTAATTACAACCCTAACTTCCCCAGGGGAATTCTGGGGACAGGTTACACCTTCCTCTGCAATTCCCTCAACAATACGTCTGCCCTCCAAGCCCCTTCTGGCACGTGCAGGCCTGTATGTGACCTGGCTGTGTTCCTCTAAGAAAGAGGGAGAAGGGTCTTCTCCCCATCCCAGAGGTGCCTACAGCCTGGCCTGGCATAGCTTGTGCTCATGGCCTTCCCTCTCTCAGGCCTGTACCAGGGGCTATAAAGGGAAGATGACGCAATTGTTTCAAGACTAAGTTGGCCCCTCCTTATAATTCACCTGCCTCAAGACCGACGCCCCTTCCCTGCCCACAAGTTTAGGGGGGACGAAGCAAGTGTCAGAGGGTGTCACTCGGTGAAGGGTTTGCACTGTATCAGTGTTTCAAGAGGAATCTCACACAGGGCAAAAAGCCCATACGAGCCCAGAAGAATGTAGTCTGGTGGCAGATTTCCAGATGTGGTGACAGGAAGCTGGAGAAAATAGTGTGGGGTAGGAACGTGGTCCCTTGTCCTCGATATGAAATGGCTCAGGATGCCTGGGTCTGGCTCTGCCATTGACTAGCCTGGGGACTCTCTGGAGCCAGTGACTTAATTCTTCCGTGTGCCTCGTTTTCCTCGTGTGCAGAGCGACAAGCCGACTCCGGAGGCCAGCCCTGCTTCCGGATTCTAGAGTTTCCCCCCTGTCGGAGACACAGTGAGGTGGCATTAATTGCCGGTGACCTCTCTTACCCATGAGCTGCTGACCGCCGGTCCCCCTCTGCTTCCTCCACAGATGAGTACCTCAGAGTCCTCAATGTAGGTGTGGCCGAGGTGAAGAAATCCTTCCTGGGACCCCTGTCCCCATCCTGCAAGATGGTGCAGATGATGAGGCAGTTTCTGTACAAGGTCCTGCCTGAGGACTCCTACAAAGCGGCCACAGGAAAGCTCCATGTGTCCCTCACTCGGTTCACAGATGGAGAGAGTGTCGTGGTGTCAGAGTACACATCCAAGGAGGAGCTCATTGAGGCAAGGGGCGGGGCCCGGGGTGTGGGGGCTGGACCAGGGAGCAGGTCCCAGTTTGGGGAGACAGTCCCCCATTCTGCCCCATCTTCCAATGGCCCTTGATAAAAGGATTGAATTATCACCACATAGGTTGTCACTTAGGAAAGGGCACTCTGTGCACTGTCCTAGGCTCATCAATATAAATTTTAGTTATGAATTATTATGTTGGAAAGCGCTGTGGATATTCCCAATTTTCAGGGCAAAAGGGTTAAGTGGCATGACCCTCCATCCCATATCTCCGCCCCCCTCTCCTCTCCTCTTGGAATACAAGGCCCTTGCCAGCCATCCTCACAGCCCCACGCTGGCATGGCCATGATCCTCTGGGTGAGAGAACGAACAGGCAATGGGCATGGACACCTCCTCTACCTACCTCGTGTCCCCCTGGATTTATTAACACTCAGCTCTTCAAAATGTTTCTCTCCCAGCCTCCTTCTATCGGCTCTGCTCTTACTCATGCCAACCAGAGCAAACCACACAAAACAGGCCTCTGTGCCTTTGCACCTGCAACGCCCTCTGCCCGGGATGCCCTTCCCTCTTTCCCAGCTCACTTCACCTGCTTGACAAGACTCTAGCCACTCTGCCTGGGAACTTTCCTTCATCACCAACCTGCACCACACTCCCCTGGGCTGGATACTCCTCCGTAGGGGCCACATGCCCTTGCTCATCTCCATTACAGCGCCTGTCACACCATGTGCTGTCATTAGTAAATGACATGCTTACTCTCCCTCGTTGAGCATTCCCAAGGGCGGGCATCTCACCCTCCTTTGCTCTCAGAGCCTGGCCCTGGACACACATACATGAATGATTATTGAGTTCCATTGGGTTCATGGAGATATGGTGCTAGGAGGGACCCTGGGGGTCACTGAGGCAGTACCCTCTCTGTAAAGCTGGCATATCAGGCCCAGACTACCTAGGAGGCTAACAAGCACCCAGCTAGTTAGGGCCAGGCCAGGAATTGAACTGGGCACTCTGCTCCCCAGGGCCAGGAAGGGCCAGGACGCTGGTGGCCCAGAGGCCTGCTGGTGAGCCCTCACCACCCAGCCGCCAGGGTATCTCAGCCCCTTCTCTTCCCGCAGGCACTTTACTGCAGCTGCTTCGTCCCCGTGTACTGCGGCCTCATTCCTCCAACTTACCGGGGCGTGGTGAGTGTTTGCAGTGGGAGGGGGCAAGCCAGGCCCCGGGGTGCGGCCCCCATCTGGGAGAGTAGGGGGTGGTCTCACAATCCAATGGGAAGACCAAGAGTTGGAAAGATTCTTGGATTTTTCTACTTAGAATCCGCAGTGTAGATGGGTTTCTGGGACTTTCAGATGAGATTCCCCTCCATATAGTGGGCTTGACTCTGGACCCACCAACTCATTTCTGAGCCTGGCTAGTCAAAACTCCATAGGCTTGCTGGATTTTCTCATACTTGACAGAGAGTGTAGGATACAGACCCTGCGACATTGGTAACCCGGAACCGGGAATGAGGTGGACCTTTAAAGTCATCTAGGCTAGTGAATGTGAATCACCCAGGGAGGTCTTGTAAAATAATGTACAATCTGATCCACTAGGCCTGGGGCCAGAGACTCTGCCCCTCTAACCAGCTTCAGCGGATGCCAGGGCTGCTGGTCCAGGCACCACACTCTGAGGAGAAGGATCTAACCTGTGCCCCCTTCTCATGTTATATGCGAAGAAAATGAGATCCAGGATTCAGCTAATAGATGGAGCACATATTACATGTCAGTTGGGTACTTCTCAGGCACCGCAGAGAGTTAGAGTCCCAGTATCTGTGGTCCTTTGTTCATAGCTGAGGAAACAGCAGCACCAGGAGGGAAGGAACGTGGGGTGGCTGGTGGCTGGGCCATGATCAGGGGTGCTGAGGGGACCTGACCTCAAGAGAGGCAGGCAGTTTGGACTCACGGGAATCTGGAGAGACCTGCAGAGACCCGCCATGTGTTCATCTTCTCAAAAGGCCATGGGAACAGGCTCCATTCGCAAGCCTGCTCTCAACAGTTGAATGGCTCGGGTGGGGTAGCCGGGGTGGGGGAGGTGTGATGGGACAGCACTTGCTCTTGCTGTATCCAGAGTTCAGAAGGCCTTCTCCCCACAGAGGCCTGGGAGCCCCATCTCAGCATCACTGAGACGGCTGTGGGGAAACAGCGTAGAGACAGAGCACTGGGCTGGGCGTTCAGGGGCCACCGTGGGTACAACCACTCACCCACCTGGACCTGGGTCTCAAGGTTTGTCCCAAGGGACCCATTTCCTGGGTGAACTCCCTGGGTGGGGAAGAGGACCCCTGACCCCTGATGAGCATGTATCAATCTGCCTGCCCCTCATAGCGCTACATCGACGGGGGCTTCACGGGCATGCAGCCTTGCTCCTTCTGGACCGATTCCATCACCATCTCCACCTTCAGCGGGCAGCAGGACATCTGCCCCCGGGACTGCCCTGCCATCTTCCACGATTTCCGCATGTTCAACTGCTCCTTCCAGTTCTCCCTGGAGAACATCGCCAGGATGACCCATGCCCTGTTCCCGCCAGACCTGCTGGTGAGAGGACCGACCTGGAAGGGAGGGGGACTGGGAGATGTGGCCAGGGAGCCAATGGGACTCACGCAGCTCCATCTATATCTCCTTATACTTCCTTCTAAACCTGTATCGTGGCCTTGCCCCTAACCAGCTATGTGACCTTGAATGAGGCCCCTAAGTGCTCCAGCCTCAATTTTCTCCCCCATAAAATGAGATGATGTCAGAACTGATGATAGGAATGTCACCTGAACTCTTCCCCTCTGACATGCAATGTAGGCATCAGCCACTATGGCCCATGGGCCAAATCCAGCCAGTGGCTTGTTTTTTGTTTTTATTTTTAAATTTCCAAAACTACTCAAAAATATAAAGTCTATTTTTTTTTACTCTTCATTTATTTTTGAGAGAGAGAGTGTGAGCGAGATAGGGGCAGAGAGAGAGAGGGACAGAAGATCCAAAGTGGGCTCTGTGCTACATCAGAGAGCCTGATACGGGGCTCGAACTCACGAACTGTGAGATCGTGACCTGAGCCAAGTCAGACGCTTAACCAACTGAGCCTGCCAGGTGCCCCCAAAATAAAGTTTATTTTTAAAAAAATGTTTTTTTAATCACTTACAAAATGCATGTCTTTCTTCAGCACAGAAGTGTGATCCTAGAAGCAGGCATCAAGCTTTACTCATTTCTTTGACTACATTCACTATGTCTACAGAGGGCATTGCTTACAGAAGTTTCTCAGTAATTGTTGTTTGAATGATAACTCCTCTAAGCCAGTTTTGTGACTTACAGTCTAATTATTATTTACAAAACTCATAGGCAAAACACTATTATGCTTAGTCAGGCTATGGACACACAAGAATTTTATTAATCTGATTGATTCTTTGGCCTCCAACTGTTGCATTAGGAATTCTAGCATCTGCCTTATACTAATTTATCAGTAAAGACTGTGTCAAATATTCTCCTAAAAGCAATCCACAGATAGGCAGTTCAAGAAAGATGGAAGAAACGCATCCATCAGAGCCTCTGGAACTCGACTTTCTGCTCACAATCAGTACTTGACTTCCATTCTCAGGGTGCATTGTGTTTTGTTCTGGCCTGTGAGCTCAGAAGAAGCTTTCCATTTTTAGAGGGTTGTAGAAGAAGAAGGAAGAGAAGGAAAAGGAGAAAAGGAAGGAGGAGGAGGAGGAAGAGGAGAGGGAGGGGGAGAACAAGAAGAAGAACAAGAAGAAGAAGAAGAACAGGAAGAGAGAGCAGAAGGAGATGAAGAAGAGGAGGAAGAAGAACAAGATGAAAACAAGAAGAGGAAGAGGAAGAGGAGGAAGAGGGGGAGGCAGAGGAGGAGAAGAAGGAGGAGGAGGAGGAGAGGGAGAAGACCAAGAAGAATAAGAATAAGAACATGAAGAACAACAAGAAGAGACAGAGACTATCTGTGGCTTCCAGGCCCAAAATATTTACTATCTGGCCCCTTATGAAAAGGCTTTGTGAGCAATATCTCATGTAATCCTCCAGCATCCTCTGTAGTAGATACTACTACTATCATTATTCTTCTTCTCATTTTAGAGGTAAAGACACTGAGGGCTGTGAGCCAAGAAGTGACAGCACTGGAGTTTGAACCCAGTCTCCAAACTCTGTTCTTCATATGACCCAAATGCACCTTCTCTGGTTCTACAAGAAACATCTCCCTCTCTCCTGCCCAAGGGAAGCTGATGATCGCCGTAAATGGTTTAACACACTAATGCGCTGTCACTATGGACACATGATCAGGAACTGCTCCCCACTTCTTAGCAGATAGTGAAGGATGGGATGCTGGATGCGTACATTTTGAAAAGCTCATCAAATAAAAGCTCAAGAGCAACGAAAAGTAGCTGCTTTGGGTGAAGGGACGTTGACTCTCTCCATTGCTGAGCCTTAGTTGTTTCTCCTGTTGTCTCCTCCTTGCAGATCCTGCACAACTACTACTACCGAGGGTACGAAGATGCCGTTTCCTACTTGAGGCGGCTGAGTAAGTACCAGGTGGGCCCCAAGGAAGGGGTGGGTTGGGGGCGGGGCAAAGACAGGAAGGGCGGGGCAAATACAGGAAGTAGGCTGTATTTGAAGAAGGGCTGAGTCGAGGAGCCTTCCCTCCCCTTTGTGAACCGGAGATTCCATTTCCCAGGAGTTCTCGAAATGGGCGCAGGGATCCGGCAGCCTACCTTGTTGAGGGGAGGCCGCTGTGGCCAGAAACTGGGATCTCTGTGGGAAAGTGCTTTTTAGGGTAACTGCTGGGTCAGTGGATAGGCTTTTGTACAGACATATTTCTGGATTTAAGAACCATGTTTAGGAAACACATAGCTGGTATCTTTGTGGAGGATTCCATTCTCGTGTCATTTCAGTTTATTCTTTTCCAAGACAATCATGTTGTTAATGTAGAACTAGATGTGACTAGATTACATTTGTGTAAGACTCCGAGTGACATATTGATCAACAAATGAGAGGCAAGTGCCTGTGCCCTGTGTTGGTTTAGCAAGTATGGTCCCTACACTTGTACATCCTCCGGGCTTTCATGTGTGGAAGATTCCAGCGGCGTGTATTACACACGCTAACTCCATGAAGACCCTGGCAAATATCCTTGATAAAAGGAAAGAAAAAAGGCTTTCCCCATACTTAGAATTGTGCCCATAGAACATATTTCCAGAAAAAGGGATTCCTGGATCAATGAGTGTTTACTAATGTTGTATTGGAAGTGTTTCCCCGTCCCCACCCCCACTCCCATGTTGTCATATGGTCTTTGTGACTGTCTTTTTGTTTGATATTTCAGTGTAGTCGTACAGCAAATTTTGATCATTCCTTTGAGTTACCAAATGTTGACTATTGTAAGGAATGCTGTGGTGAACTTCTTGGGTATGTAGTTAAAAACCTATGTTTTAGGAGTGAGGGTTAAGGGATTGAACGTGGTAGGATGTGTTGTCTTTATTTCCTTCAAAGTTGCTTCCTGCTTTCCCAAGCTCCCCTTGTCCTGACTCTTTCCTTTCTCCTGAGTCCATTCTCCCCACAAGGGGTAGGAGAAGCAGGAGAGAAGGATGGAGGTAACGTGGGTTATGGATGCAAGAAGGCCTGGATCAGGATTCTCAGCCCCCACCCCACTGGCTGTGTGAACTCAGGGAAATCACTTGCCCTCTCAATCCTGGTTCCTAATCTGTAAAGAGGGTTAAATCCTGGTTCCTGGCAGTACTAATCCTGGTGACCTTGAGTAGGCAATTCATTTCCCAACACCTCGGTTTTCTCTTCTGTATCAGGAGACTGATCTTGGGACCTACGTCAGAATTTTATTCCTAGACACAGTCAATCCAGCCCACTGACCCTCTGACCTTGGAGACAGGCACCTCTTCTCAGCTCTCTGCAGGACAGACTCCCCCTGACCCTGACTCTTCTCTGACAACCCCCCCCCACACTGACATGGGTGACAGATGTGAGAACTGAGCCCCAGGTTTCCAAAAAGATGACCACCCGAAGGGTAGAAGTGGGGTCTCATCTACAGAGCCTGGGGAATAGGAGGGGCTGGCAAGGGCCTGGGGTCCGTCCCACTACCAGCTGGGGAGCCCCTTCACTCTTTCCTCTATGATGGCATGTACTGGGGACTGGGGTTGGGGGAATCGCCTGATCTGGGGCCGAGATTTTAGAGCAGATATCAGTTCCCTGCCTCTGGAGACCCCACTGCACTTCAGGTTGCAGGCTGGCTGCCTGTCTCTCCCCTAGAATTTCTTTCTCTTCCTCTCGGGACAAGCCCTGGGGAGAGTTACAAAGTGCCTTGCTAAGCATCTCTGGTCTCCCCCATTTCTCAGTAGCCCCTCTGCCAGGCTCTGGGAGGAACCCAGAGCTGTCTCCCTCTCCCCCCATCCTTTTACTGTTAACTGCTGTGGACATCATGCTGTAAATGGCAGTCTCAAAGCCAAGGACAAAATTCTAATAGTAGCATTTCGGGCAGCCACTAAAGAATTAGGGCAGTGTGTGGAGGCTGGCGGGCTTTCCCAGAGGTCCTGGAATCACTCCAAGTAGGAACAGACACAACTCATAAGGAAGAAAATGTCTCGTGCTGGCTACCGGCTATTTTTGATTCCTCTTCTGATCTGCCACTGTTTGCATGGCTTTGTCAGTGCGGCCTTCAGCTCCACCCCTAAGTCCTCTTGGGTTTGGTGGGGCTGGATTTTCCTCTCGGCACCAGATGCGAGCAGGAGGTATGACACATCCTGAGAAATGGTGGCTGGTGCCCAGAGCCACACTCTTAATTCCCACCTGCCATCTGGGAACAGAAAAATGGGAGTCGGCTCCAGCCTTCCGCCCTACTGGTTTCTGGAGGGGGCTCAGCTCCAGCAGCAAGCCACACCTGCAGCGTCACCTCGTCATCCTAGATGCCTCCACCCACCTCCTGGCATCCCCCTTTTCCGCCCTCCTAAAGGCTCAATCCTCCTAATTATTCCTGCTGCTGGGCAAGCTTCCCTCTCCATCCTTGGCCTGTCCTGGCAGCAGCCTTCTGCCAAAGGGAAGGGCACTGCCTGCCGGAGTGCTTGAAAATCCACATTCCCCACACAGACGTGTGCCTGTGGGTGTTGAGTGAGGTTGGATGAGCGAGGTTGGAGCTCAGAGGATGCCGTGTCCAAAATATCCATCTGGCATCCAGGCATGCCTGGCCAGGCTGACCGAGTTCTTTCCTCCCTCCCTCCCTCCCTTCCTTCCTTCCTTCCTTCCTTCCTTCCTTCCTTCCTTCCTTCCTTCCTTCCTTCCTTCCATCTTGGCCTTCTTCCTTCTCTTGCACCCTTCCTTCTCTCACGACTTAACTTCTCTCTCTCTCTCTCTCTCTCTCTCTCACACACACACACACACACACACACACATGAGAAAACAGCACCACAATCAAGAGAGTGAACCATCATCCATCATGCCCAAAGTTTCTTCATGCTCCTTTGTGACCCTTCCGTCCTTCCTCCACTTTCTGTCATTATAGACATTTCCAGTATGGACTTACGGTATGGGCTCTTTATGGTCTGCATTCTTTCACTCAGTATAATTATTCTGAGATTCCTTGTGTTATTGCACGTATAAATGGTTCATTCCTTTTTACATTCCGTTCCATTTACAAAGATACCACAGTTCGTTTATCCATTCCCCCATTCATGGATATTTAGGTCATATCCAGTTTGCGGCTCTCATGAGTAAAGCTGCTGTGAATACTCATGGAATCTTTGTACAAACATGTGCTCTCATTTCTCTTGGGTAAATACCTAGGAGTGGAATGTCAAGGTGGTATGGTGAATGTACATATGTGTGTGTGTGTGTGTGTGTGTGTGTACGCCAACACTTGAAATGGTCAGTCTTTTCCATTGTAGCCATTTTAATGGTGGTATGGTGGTATTTTATTGTGATTTTAATTTGCATTTCCTTAATGACTAATGATGTTCAGCATCTTTTCAGGTGCTTATTTGCTATCTATTTATCTTCTTTGTTGAAGTGTTCAATTCTGGTGGTCATTTCCCACTATTTAAGAATAGTTCTAGGGGCGCCTGGGTGGCTCAGTCAGTTGAGCGTCCGACTTCGGCTCAGGTCATGATCTCAGGTTCCTGGGTTCGAGCCCTGCGTTGGGCTCTGTGCTGGAGCCTGTTTCAGATTCTGTGTCTCCCTCTCTCTCTGACCCTCCCCTGCTCTCGCTGTCTCTCTCTCTCTCTCAGAAATAAATAAAAACATTTTTTAAAATTTTAAAAAAAGAATAGTTCTAGATTTACAGAAAAAAATATGAAAATGGTATGGAGAGCTTCCATATATTCCTCATTCCCTTTTATAATGTTTCATATCTGTTAGATGTTATTTTATGGTACATGTAAAATTTGGTACATAGTATAGTGTAGTGTTTACAATTAATTAATATTAATAAGTTATTAATTGAAGCCATATATTCAGATTTCCTTACTTTTAAACAAATTTTTTTTTAATTTATTTTTGAGACAGAGAGAGACAGAGCATGAGTGGGGGAGAGGCAGAGAGAGAGGGAGACACAGAATCAGAAACAGGCTCCAGCTCTGAGCTGTCAGCACAGAACCCGATGCGGGGCTCAAACTCACAAACCGTGTGATCATGACCTGAGCCGAAGTCAGATGCTCAACCAACCAAGCTACCCAGGGGCCCCTGGGTTTCCTTACTTTTTAACCTAATGTCCTTTTTCTGATCCAGGACCCCCTTCAGGAGACCGCATCACATTCTGCCATGGTGTCTCTTTAGGTTCCTCTTATCCGTGACACTTTCTCAGACTCTCCTTGTTTTATGTTTGTTTTTAATGTTTATTTTTGAGAAGCACAAGTGAGGGAGTGACAGAGAGAGGGACAGAGGATCTGAAGCAGGCTCTGCGCTGACAGCACCAAGACCGATGTAGGGCTTAAACACACAAACCAAACCGTGAGTCATAACCTGAGCCTAAGTCAGGCCCTCAACCGACTGTGCCACCCAAGCACCCAACTCTCCTTGTTTTTAATGACCTTTGCAGATTTGAATATTGGCCAGATATTTTGCAGAATGTCCTTAGTTGGGGTTTGTCTTATGTTTTTCTCATGATTAGACTAGGGTTCTGGGTTCCAGAGAGGAAGACCACAGAGGCAAACTGCCATTGTCATCACATTATATCAAGGGTACATGCTATCCCCATGGCATATCACCCATGATGTTGGCCTTGCACCTGCATGCAATGGTGTTTATTGGGTTTCTCCATTGTGAAGTTGCTCTTTCTGCCCCTTTCTATAATATGCCCTTTGGAAAGAAGTCACTGTGCACAGCCCACACTTAGGGGTGAGAGTTAGGTTTTCCTTCCTTGAGGGCAGAGTAGCAGGATATCTACATAAATCTCTCTGCTTGGGAGATTTGTCTCTTCTCCACCATTTGTGTTCTTCTTCAACTGCTTGTTTGTTTCAGTATGGACTCATGGATACTTAGTTTATACTTTGGGTTATTATTCAATCTTACTTTTATTTTGCTACTCAAATTGTTCCTGCTTTGGTCACTGGAAACTCTTTCAGTGGGCTCTTTTGCCTAACTAAAAATTGAATTGTTTTATTTAAAATGTTTTATATATTCTTTTTTTTTTAAAAGGCAAATGTATGGTGATTTATTTCAATTGATACAAATTTTTAAAATATACAGAATGGTGTATATTTTTATAGTACATAAATATGGAAAATACAAAATGTATAGAAATTATAAAACTCAAACTCAGGACAGGGTATGTAGGAAAGATTATGGGAACATAGAAGGCTTCCTCTATACCTGCTATAGTATATAGTTTTTGCTTTTTCGTTTGACAATATTTTAATAATGATTTAAATGTTTAAGAAATGAGGGGCACCTGGGTGGCTCAGTTGGTTGAGCATCTGACTCTTTTTTTTTTTTTTAATATTTTTATTTATTTCTAGGAGAGAGAGAGACAACGTGAGCAGGGGAGGGTCAGAGACAGAGGGAGATACAGACTCTGAAACAGGCTCCAAGCTCTGAGCTGGCAGTCAGCACAGAGCCCGACACGGGGCTCGAACCCATGAACCATGACCTAAGCGAAAGTCGGACACTTAACCGACTAAGCCACCCAGATGCCCTGAGCATCTGACTCTTGATTTTGGCTCAGGTGATGGTCCCAGGGAAATGTCCTTTATCAGAAATATAATTTTCAAATATTTTCTTTCAGTCTAGATTTCTCTTTCCAATTCCTTAACAGTCTTCTGAAAAGGAGTTCTTAATTTTCATGGGACCCTTATTATTAATTTGCTTCCTTTATGAATCATGCTTTTCGTTTCCTATCTAAGAAATCTTTGCCTTATTCACCATCACAGAAATGTTTTTGCTTATGTTTCCTTCTAGAAGTTTTATAGTTTTTTGGCTTCTCATTTGTGTCTATATTCCATTTTGAGTTCATTTTCGGATATGGTTCAAGGTATAAAGCAAAGTTCTTTTTCTCTTTCTTTCTTTCTTTCTTTCTTTCTTTCTTTCTTTCTTTCTTTCTTTCTTTCTGGCATGTGAATATCCAGTTCCTCCAGTATTGTCCATTGAAAAGGCTATGCTTTCTATATTGAAGTGACTTTACTCTTTTGAGTAACGTTGGTTATCTATGTATGTCGTGAATCCACATCTAGACCTTCTGTTTTGTGCCATTGATCAATTTCTCTGCCTTTATGTCAATATCGTACTGTCTTGATCACTTCAGCTTTATAATAAATCTTGGTATCAGGTAGTCTTAGTTCTCCAACTTTTATTTTTTTCAAACTTGTTTGGGATATTCCAGATTTTAGTTCTCCAACGTTGTTTTGTTTGTTTGTTTGTTTGTTTGTTTCAAAGGTGTTTGGGATATTCCAGAGCCTTTCTAATCCCATATGAATTTTAGAACTAGCTTGTGAATTTCTACACAAATTACAGTCGTGCAGTGTTTGTCTTGTCAACCTATTCTCTCCTCTTCTGCAATCACCACCTCAAGACTACCCCCTCCTCCCTCATCCCCAGCAGAGGGATTTGTCTCCAAACAACGTCACAGAAGAAAACAAAGCCAACAGAGGGAAGTTCTCTCAACTTTGCGCCACCAAATATACAGACTCACCCTTCTCTACCTCCCTCCTTCGAGAACGTTAAAGGAAGCAACCCTCTTCTTGCCTAAAGCCTGCGCTCAGACCCCTTCCTCAGATCTCAGGACTCTTGAATTATCCCTTATTCTATCTCTCTTTTATATATCGAACCCCCAACTCTTGACTGGGTACTTACTAGCAATTTGCAGGTCTATCCCATTCTTGCATATTTTAGAAACTTGGCCTGGGTTCCACTCTCCCCCTCTCCTCACCCGGTCCTCGCTCCCTCCTGTCCCCACTGTGCTTTTCCTCCCTGAACCACATTCTCCACAGCCACCAGCACATCTGCAGTTACTACCCATAGATGGGGCTCCCAGATGTACACCTCTAACCCTCATCCCTTCTCTGAGATCCAAACCTATGTATCCAACCGCACACTTGTCATCTCTCCTTGGACATCTCTAAGGCCCCCTAAAATCTACATGCCCCCAAACAACCTCATAGCCTGTGCTCTCCTCACTGCTCCCCCAACCCATCCCCTCCGTGGTCACCCTATCAACAACCAGCATCCATCTGGTTGTGCAAACCAGCTACTCTCTTCTCTCAATCGACCCATTGCTAATTCTCATTTATCTTACCTCCGAAACAGAATCTTACCTCTGAAACAGAATCTTCTATTTCTTTCTATCTCCTTCCAGGTGCAAGCCCTAAATCCCTCTCCAGAGCAGCCTTACAGGTGTCCCTGGGTCCCTTAGGCCCTTTTCAGTGAGTCTCCATACAGCAGCCACAGTGATCTTGTCAAACCCGGAAGCAGTGCAACATCCTCCTGCCTATAAGTCTTTCATGGTCTCCATGGAAACCAAGGACCCTCAATGTTGTCTATAAGCATTATCTGGCCCCTGTGGCCTCCTCAGCCCTATCTCTCCCCACAGTGCCCCCACCCCTGCTCTAACCACACTGACCTTTCAGGCGCTCCTCATGCTCCCTTGAACCTGTGGCATTTGTGTGTACTGTCCCCCCCTCCATTTGTGTCTGAAACACTCTTCCCCATCCCATCCTGACCACCACCTGACCCTCACTCGCTCTTCAGATCTCAGCTCAAACATCACTCCCTCAGGAAAGCCCTCTTGATTAAGTCCTCCCTGCTTCCTTCTCTCCTAACATCATTTTTCACTCTTGCCTAGAATTTGTCTTGGTCACAACTTGAGATTCTTTGGGTGGTCTATGCCCACCCCCGAGGCCAGACTGTACCATCTAAGAGGTCAGGAGCCATCACACTGTTTTTGTCTCCTTCACTCCTCAATGCCTGGTATAAGCCCAGCATAGGTACAGATGCTCAATAAGTATCCATTGAATAAGTGAATCAATCCACAATCAAATAATATAAACTTGAGTAAGTAAAGAAAAGGCCATTGGAAAGCACTAATCCTGCTTATGAAAATAATTTGAGAAATCACTTTCTGCAAATACCATGCTGATGCCAGGGGTTAGTAATGCCATCTGTGACCCCATCTGTTTTCCTAGATGCTGCTTACCTCAATTCTCCGTCCAAGAGAGTGATGTTCCCCCGCGTAGAAGTGTACTGCAACATAGAACTTGCCCTTGGCAATGAGTGCCCTGAAGGCAGCCAATCAAGCCTGCAAACAGAGCAGGAGGAATCCATACAACTTCACGCACAGTGGGCTCCCAAAGAGGAAGGAAAGGGCGGCCATGGTCCACGTGTGCCCTCACCTGTGGAAACACCTGAATCCACACATGAGTGTCCTGTCGAATCACCTGTTTCACCAGCTGCCTCTTCATTTGAGCGGCCAGAGCAGTTGCAGGTGACTGCACATTCTCCGGCTGATCTGCAGCCTGCCTCCCTCCCAGCTGTGCCCTTAACACTCAGCTCAACACCTGCCCAGTCACGAGCACCATCACAGCAGCAAGTACAAACGACTGGATCACCACCAAGATCCCCCCCCTCCCAGCCATCTATGTCACCCAGGCCATCCCTGGGGCCTTCGGCTGTAGTGGCATCTCAAACACTGCCCCAGTGTTCTCCTACACAGCTGCCTGTGGAGGACCTGGGCCCAGAACAGCCCCAAGGTATGGACACTTCTGGACACTTCTTCTCACAGAAGAAGCCAGAAGTATTTTTCTTATGTCTGGAGCCCCTTGGCAAATGTGCAACAACATGGCAGCTGATAACCATTGCTTTAGAGAGGTGCTTTGGTGACGTGAGCAGTTAGCTTTAGCAGCTTTACCTGTTTTGAAGACAGGCCACCACAAGGGGACAGTGTTCTTGACATTTGTTCAGGTCTTTAGTTAGTGATTTTTCAAAGGTTGGTCAGAGACCATGATAGTAAACTCATCATCTGGGAACTTGTTAGAAATGCAAATTCTCGGGCCCTACTACAGACCTATTAACTCAGGGAGTGAGACCCAGCTACCTATATTTTCTTTAAGCCTTCCAGGTGGTTCTTCTGAGAACCATGTTTGAGAAGCACTGTACCAGGAGGTTTTTATTGTGATAGCCACTATGCTGGGGCAGTGGTACTCAAAGAGTGCTCTGGAGACCAGTGCTCATCCCCAAACTATTTGTTACCAATTAACAACGAAATGAGCACAGAGGTAGCATTTAGGACTATTTTTAGCAATAAATATTGTCAGGATATCTAAGATCTTGATCATTTTCCTACTAATTCGTTGTATTGTATTTCACAAAAGTACTAGTCCATTATGGCTTGCAAAAAAAGAAAAGATTTTTTAAAACTGAATCTTCACAACTAACATCTTCTACAGACAGCTTGAAAAGTACTGCTCTTGAGTCTTCAGAGAGGAACAGTTTTCAGTTCGTTACTCTCAAGAAATCTCCCCTCCAGTAGTGACAGAGATACCAGCCTCAAAAATACAGAAAAAATTAGTAACTGCCCCATCACTAACAAAACCGGAGTGTGGGAGGTAGTCAAGTAGTCATAGAGCTTAAGATTACTTCTGGGGCACCTGGGTGGCTCAGTTGGTTAAGCATTGGCTTTGGCTCAGGTCCGAAAGTCGGACGCTTAACCAACTGAGCCACCCAGGCGCCCCTGAGGAAGGCTTCTTGTAGGAGACAGGTGAGCTGAAATGGACAAGATTTGGATGATCATGGTTTGTGAGACAGGATGGGGCAGAGTAGAATGAGAATTTCAGGTTTTGTTTATTCTAGAGGCTCTATTACAGAGAAGGAAAGTGCAAGGATCATTCGGGAGGAAAAAGATACCTGTTTGGGTACTGTGGATGGCCTGTGTGGGGGCAAAGGGAGAGGGGACCTGGACTGAACCCATCCACCAAACTCCCATAGTTATTAGGACAAACATTAGCCCAGATTAACATGACAGTTTCCTTCTTGGCAGATCTGCCCCAAGTCAGGGGTAGACGTTCTCTGGAATAGATTTGACTCTTTGAATCACAGTGAGACAAAAATATCAGGACATTAAAAGTAAGACAATTGGCCAAAGTGTTTCACATGCTCTCTTATGTGCTGTTAAATGAGATGCATTTGTTTTTGTTATTCACACTTGTGCCTAAAGATAGCCATCTTTGGGTAGCCTGGGCAATTCTGGGCCCTGGGTTGGCACTCCTTGCTCACACTGGGGGTAGACAGAAGAGACAGACAGTCCAGTGGTTCTCAACGAGGGGCCATTTTATCCCCCGGAGACGCTTGGCAATATCGGGAGACATTTTTGATTTTCACTTAGTAGTGAAACATCTGGTAGTGGGTAACATCTGGTATGTAGAGATCAGGGATGCTGCTGAACATTTCGCAGTGCAGAGCATCACAATGGAGAACTATCTGGCCCTTACATTGAGTAGTGCTGTAAAGTTATAGTCTTGGGCTGAGCCTCAGTAACGACAGCTTAGGCCATCTGTGGGAGTTGGGCAGAAGAGAGCCTCTTAGAGGTTAGTGTGATCTGTCATTTAGTGATGGCCATGTTATTGTTGGGGGTGGAGGGGGTTGCAAAAAGTCCCAGGAAAATCCATAAACAAAGGAGCTGCCAATAGATTTGGGAGAGCCAGGGATATCCAATGAGACCCCCAATGAAAGAACTTCAAGTAGAGGAACTTAAATATTTTATGTATTTTTATTTACACATATTACAAAATTACAAAGTCATCTTCATATATTATCTATCCCCATATTCACAGAAAATAGGAAAAGAGCTTACTTAAGAACAATGGTCATGAAACTGTTAATATTTTCTATTCCATTAAAAAAGAAAAACAGCTTTACATATAGCAGGTGATGGAAGGTTCATTTTCCTGACAATTTGCCCTAACACAGCTGCTTCTTTGTGAGAGGATTGTTGGTAACATTACACCAAAGGTTAGCATTCGTCCTGCCACAAGATGCCCCTACCTTGGGTCTCTGTCAAATCCAACAGCATAGTTCTGGTCCTAAATATGAGAATTTGAGATTAAGAGAATTGTTTTCTGTTTCTGGACACTCTTGCTTATGTCCTATTGTTATTTCAAAAATGACCAAGTTTTCCTCCCCATCCCCATCTCACTCATGTCTCCTCGATTTTTGCTTTTGTAGCTCGCCTTGCCTCTTCAAATCTGAAAGGTGCCATGCCTGTGGTTAATATGAAGGAAGCCACCAGCAAGCCTTATGCAATGTAAGTTTGTCCTTAACTGGGGACACATTCTTTCCTTTGGCCAAGGGAGGGGGGGCCCAGCTAAGTGAAATTTTCCTTCACTTTAGCTGCCCTAGGAACACTGGGATCCTTTTCCAGTTTGTATGATTACAGTCCACCCCTTTACACATCTTTCTTCTTCAGTGGGGGCAATGAGTGGGAAATGAGCTATTTGTGCTCAATGTACCTTCTCCAAAAGCAGCCGGAGAATGTTCAGCCTCTTATGTCTTACCCTCTGGAACAATCTCAGTTCAGGAGAGCTAGTAGGCATGTTACATCCTAGCCTGAGATAGCCCCTACGTGGTATGAATTGAGGCCTCCCTTATCAAAGAGGCCTCCCTCTATCAAAGGCCTCCCTTAATCCACATTATTTTTTATCAGCATGGTAAGAGGGCTAATATTCCTATGTTGTAGATTGTCCCCAGAAAACCTTTTCTTATAATGCACATCAGTTGTCTGGGTTGTGTAACATGTTCTCCATTATTACCTTTGTGGTCATTCTGAGAGGGTCTGAGGATTGGGTTTTGTTTTTTAAATTCTTGGGGACCACATTACCCAGTCTCCCTTGCTGGCTGCTTGCCAGTTGGGTTGGCCATTGTCAGGCATCAGCAGGAGATCAGAGAGTGGGTCAAAGGGTATCTCTCCCCTCCCTGATCTTGATCCCTCCTGCCCCAGGGCAGCTCTGGCAGAGACTGAGGTTCTTGGGGCCACAGTTGCAGGTATTGGCAGAGCAGGTCCTTCTGATGCTCCCATTCCATATCATATCAAATATATTAAAACATACCTGTCTCTCACATTAAGTATACTTTTCATTATAAGACCTTTTGGGGGCACCTGGGTGGCTCAGTCAGTTGTGCATCATCTTTGGCTCAAGTCATGATCTCATGGTTCATGGGTTCAAGCCCCGCATCAGGTTCTCTGCTGTCAGCACAGGGCCTGCTTTGGATCCTCTGTCCCCCTCTCTCCCTGCCACTCCTCTGGTCTCTCTCTCTCTCTCTCTCTCTGTCAGAAATAAATAAACATTTTTTAAAAAGACTTTTTGAAAGAGTTTGCATAAATTTTAAAAATTTGTGCTTGGGCCTAAACTATGCATTTTTGTTCACATAGTTTAAATTTTATTGCATTGACATATAACTGTATAAAAGTTAAATTGAGTTTCCAAAGACAAGTTGGCATAATGTTACTTAGATAAATAGTCATTAGGGTGCCTGGGTGGCTCAGTCAGTTAAGCATCTGACTTCGGCTCAGGTCGTGATCTCATGGTTTGTGAGTTCGAAACTCGTGTCAGGCTCTGTGCTGACAGCTAGCTCAGAGCCTGGAGCCTGCTTCAGATTCTGCATCTCCCTTTCTCTCTGACCCTTCCCTGCTCATGCTGTCTCTCTCTCTCTCTCTCTCTCTCTCTCAGAAATAAATTAAAAATTAAAAAATTAAATAGAAAATAGTCATTGACTATAAAATAAATGTTTGGTGTGGAACTCCAGTGTTCAGCCAGGGTTAAAAACCATAGCATTGGTGTGTCTGTCTACCTTCTGAGCTGATAGTGGAGAACACAATGCAAGTTATTAAAAAACCATTTGCTTCCTCTCTTGCTCAGGGACAACTCTGGTGAAGACTCGAGCTGGATGAGCAAGACATTCAAGAAAAACAAACAAAAGACAAATGGCCCCAGAAAATGCTTCCCAAGACATCCACGATCCAGAAAACCAGGCAGCAAAGCGCAGTGAGCCTAACTAATGTTTCTCAAATTCCACAGGGAGGAAAAACTTTGGGAACAGTCTACAGGAGGATCACAAAGGGTAGGGGGGAGTCAGTAGGAGTAGGGATGAGGAGCTGGGCTTTGGAGTCAGATCCACCCAACAGAAAATCCCTGCTCTGCCACTCTCTCACTCAGTGAGCATGCTTAGGATGCATGGTCTTTCTGAGCCTCTATTTCCCAATCTGTAAAATAGGGATAATATTGTGAGGCTTTAATGAGGTCAACATGTAAAATGCTTTGTTGCAGAATGCAAGGTGTCTAATTAGCCCTCAGTAATTTAGTTAGATATTAGGGTCATAGGCAGAAGTTAACTAGCTACCTTCTCAGTAGAACTCTACTTAGGAACCAAATTAGACAGTGTGTGACCCTGTGACTCTCAACGTGTAGAGATCCAAACTGTTGCCAAGCTACAGCTAAAAACCCTAACCAATTTAGGCCTGCTTACTATAGTTTTTTTTATTATATTATATTGTCGTTGATTCCATTAGTCAACCTTTATTGAGCACCTGATAAATGCCAAGCACTCCTCTGGGCTCTGGAGAGAGCAAAGATGAATTAAACTCAATCCCCAACTTAAAAGTTTACCCTCAAAATTGAATTTTAGGCCAAAGACAAGAACCAAGTCTTAAATTTTTTATTGAGCCATAACATTTTGTAAAAGAGACATGCATATATACATACACACTTACAAATGAAAAATGCCCCCTTTGGGTTTTTTTTTTAAGTTTATTTATTTTGAGAGAGAGAGAGAGAGCACAAGTGGAGGAGAGGCAAAGAGAGAAGGAGGGGGAATCTCAAGTGGGCTCTGCAGTGACGGTGCAGAGCCTGATTCAAGGCTCGATCCCATGAACCATGAGATCATGACCTGAGCCGAGATCAAGAGTCAGATGATTAACTGACTGAGCCACCCAGGTTCCCCCCAAAAATGCCAGTTTTAAACACAAATGAAGCCAGGAATCATTTACAACTATTTTACTGGATTATCAAAATATTCTCTGAATGGGACAGACCCACACTGCTGTCTAATTCATTCAAACCTCCATTGGTCAGAAAAATCCCCAAGTCATTCTGAGTGGCATCCTTCCGTGTTGTTCCTGTCCCAGGTGGGATCCCTGGGTAGGCAGAGCGATGTATCAGATAGATGAGGGTCAGAAGCTCACCCCAGCAGCGACAGGCCCTCTTTGAGATCTGGGCAGGTAGGTGGTGGGAAGCAGTATGGTGGGGAGGATTCTCACAGCTGCTGCAGGAAGTAGGGCAGACGCACGTGTCATTTTCTGGATTAAAGGATGGGCAAGGAGGGTGCAGGACCCAGTAGGCAGTTGGTGGTTCTGAGGGGTCATGGGCTTAGTGTGTCCTGGGATGCATCTCACTCTGTTCCTTGGTCTTCAGCCCCAGACTTCTTTGACTTTGGAGTGTCCATATCTCTGTCTCTAGGAGTTCAAGGTTCAGTTTGGTCATGAGGACATAGGCAGGTCTGCTGTGGGGGTAGGGAAGCTTCCTTGGGTCTGGAAGTGCCATCTGAAAGCCAGACCAAGACTTAGGTCCCCTCATTTCAGGGCCAGGTCTCTGCCTATACATTGGAGCAGTGGGAACTATGTAATTCAGCCAGCACTACCTTGGTCGACAAACTTCTAGGATTCAAGCGGCTTTCTAAAGCAGCAGCCTGTGATAAAAACAAACAAAACAACTTTCACAGCTGTGGGAAACACTGTTGTCAGTAGGTCACACATTCTGTCTGCAGTGTTCCTTTATAGAACAGATTATGAAACTGCCTGGAAGCAATTTACCAATTGATGGTCTTAAGCAATTCCATGCAAATTTATACCCTGGGCTTCAAAAACCAGGGTAGGGGGTAAAAAAAAGAGATGTTCAAAAAGATTAGGCAGAGAGGAGGAGCAACCCAGAAAGAGAGGAAGTCTACAATCACAAGTGATACTCCTAGTGACACTGTCCATTGCCTAGTCTTGTGCAAACTCCAGGTCCCCAGCTGAGTCTGTTGGGATGACCCAACAAAGAGAAGAGAAGCTAGAATAAAAGCTACAGGGTAAGGGGTGCCTAGCTGGTTCAGTCAGTAATGCAGGTGTTTCTTGATCTCAGGGTCTTGAGTTCAAGCCCCATGTTGGCCCTAGAGGCTACTTAAAAATAAAAATAAAAGTAAAAAGCTAAAAGCTACAAGGTTCCATACATTAATCTCTCTCGCGCGTGCATGCGCGCGCGCGCGCTGTGTGTTTTTTATNCTTAGTGGATTACAAAACAAACATTTATTTTCCTCCTTCCTACTTGAAACTCAGGTCTTTGCAGTGTCCCCTTTTTGTCTCATTTCTCACACGTGCTTTCTTGGCTTCTCCCACCAGGCCTGCTTCCTGCCCACTCGACTTCTCTCTGCTCTCCACTTCCGAGACAGTGTGGGTCACTTATAGGCCTCATCCCAGCCGGATCCAGGAATACAGCTGCTCTGAGGTGTGGAACTGCCCAGAGTGACCCCGTAGGCCAGACACTGCCTGTCTGTCCCAGGATGTTGTCCACCCAATTTCTTTTCTGACCCCACCTGCCTCTTCCCGGCCATAGTCAAAGCCAACACTAGCCCATATATTGCCTTGTGTACTGAGAAAACAGTACGGTTTCCTGGACACCTTGATTTCCAGCTGCTGGAAGACTGTGATAAATACTGGTTTTGTTAAAACAGTTGACTTCCACCCCTAGAAATCTGTATGAATGACATGCAGAGCCGCAGTACTGTACAAATAATATACAGAAAATGGTACAAATAAGCTGCAGGATGAATATGTCCATGAAACGTGTACCCTTTGTTTTGGCAGTGCCTCCTTGTACAGTGTGCAGTCTGCACAACTGCACTCAGCCCTCTGGAGGCCACTCCACTTCTTTCCACTTCCTGAAAAACCAAATATTAACCAGACTTTTGTAAATTGAATGATGTTTCCAACACTCTCATCAACTCCTGCTCTGTCAGTGGAATTCTCCAGCTGCAAAAGACCCTTGTAATTACAAAGCAGGACTTGATAGCTGTTTTTTGGCATAAATTGAGATTTCTGAAGTCTATGCATCCAGTTGGCTATAAGGGGCCTGGCTACTTGCCTGGGGCTGCCTGAGGCATTGAAACCGTGAGGGGTGTTCTCAGTGGAAATAAGGAGAGGAACGTCCTAGAGGAGAGACTTCGAAATGACGGATCTCTGTCCTTTTTCTAGGAAGCCTTGAGCCGAGAGAGAAAACTTGAGCTGGAATGGGAGAGAACTTGATGACCCCACCATAGAACTTTCTCCCCAAGACTCTCAGATATGTTTCCCTCACCCCTGGGGACCAGGTGTTCCCTACTCCCAAGCCCGTTGGTGTGGAGGACCCTGATTCCCCCCGGCAAGCACTTCCTTGTCTAAACATCCTATCAGCTTCCCTGAGGTCCTTCATACTCTGCTCGAGACAGACAGATGGACACCAACATGCACGGGCTCTGAGGACCCACAGCACATCCTGCTCCCGGCCGGCTGGGCTCTGGGCCTTCCCCCCAGCCCCAGCCTGACTTCATTTCTTTGAGATGAGCCATGTCAGACACCGGGCCCCCATTATCTAGTCTACAGGGCCAAACCCTTGGGGATGGAGCAGTACTGAGCCATGGACACACTTTCCTCTTTCCTGTCAAGAGACCAAGTTCTTTGGTTTGGTTTGGTTTTTGATTCTCACAGTGTTCCAAAGGCTTGACTCGGAACCGCTGGGCTGTGCCTCAGCTGCTCCCTGGAATCGCTCGTTGAGCCAATCCGGCATGAGGTGATGACAAGCTCCCCAGGGCTCGTGTGGGGCGGCCGTGTGGAGCCGGCCTTCCTGGGCTCCCCTGAGTCCTGGTGTGGTTGTAGAGGAAACAGAGACCAGATGTCCTTCCCCCCCCCCCCATCCCCAAGCATGAGGGCAGCACACGAGGGTAGGCCCTGTCTGCCGTTCACACCTCGGTGAAAATGCTCCACAACAGAGACATCAGCCTCCAATTTTCTAGCCCAGCCAGAAAAACACCAGCCCCCCCTTGCTCACTGGAGTGTGAACAGCTTCCAGCCCCAGCCCAGTAAGAAGCCCGGGTAGCCAATTCTGGCATGCCAAACCCAGAGGACTGGGCGGAAGGAAGACAGCCTTGAACTTGGCTGGGATCTCTGGAGGATGCATGCAAACTTGAGCCGAGGCAGGTAGGGGGCTGTGGCAAGGGGGCTTGGGGCGAGCCTGCACTTGACCGGACCACGTCAGGGAGCTGGAGTCGCCAAAGCTCCTTTTAGAAGGTTCTGCCAGGAAGCATCCAACTGTCCCTTCGAGAAGCTGAGAAGAATCAAACCTCAGAGGTTCTTGCACCGTCTTCCTACTCCGAGTCTGTGGCTCAGGCCAGTCAAGGGCAGCGCCTTGGGGACCACGTGGGGGGGGGGAAGGTCCCACCTGGCTGCGGTCCCCTGGCCTGTCCCCCAGGAGCACTCTTGTGGTCTGCAGCAGCTGTACGCCCAGAGGCCGTGTGAAGGAGGAAGGGTTTCAGGAATGCTTACTCCCTGGTGTGCAAGGGGGGGATTGAATATGACAGTAACTGTTGTTTTAACTGAAAGCCTGTATTCAGATGCCCTTCTGTTAGAGTCAGGTTATAGTTATAATCAATAAATTCCTGTGTATATTTTCCATCCGTCCCTTTTCCCCCTGAGGTGGCAATGGAGAGAATTGTTCTCACTAGTCCCAGGGCTGCCAGGTGAACTACAGGACGTCTTGTTAAGTTTGAATTTCAGAGAAACAATGAATAATTAGTCAGCATGAGTATGGCCCCAGTATTGCTATTATTTGTTGTATATCTGAAACTCACATCTAACTAGGCCACCTATATTTTTATTTGCTAAATTTGGCAACTCTAATTAGTTCCTTTCTCCTTACCTTCCTTTTTTTTTTTTTTTTTTAAGCCAATACTAGGAGATTGTTTTTTGATGTGTCAGTCGCTGCAGTTTGAAGTTGGATGTCTTCCTGGAGTGGAGGCCAAGGGCAGAGTACACTCTGGTCTTCCAAACAAGCACATCCAAATGACCCCTGTGCGTGGCTCAGCCCCCCCTGTAGCTCAGCTAACATCCCGAACTCAACCGAGTCTTGGCAGACCCCATTATCTCTGACTCACTGAGCCTCCTGATGTCTCAGGGTCAGAAATTAGGTTAATTAAGTCCTGATGTCACTTATCCAACTTTGGAAAGCGATTTGAAGCAATAGCGTGTCCCATGCGCCTCCATGCTCTTGACAGCCTCTGTGGTGTGAGTCGAGGGAGCCCCCACTCCCCCCCCACACACACAGTGGTGTCCCACCCTCCTACATCCCTATTGGCACAAGATTCCCATAGCTAGTGAGGTCTGTGAGCATCCCAAGGGGGACATTCGTGCCTTCTGCATTTGTGTATTCCATAGAGCTAGATCAGCCCTGGCACATAGTAAATGCTCAGTAAATATTGGTTGAGTAAAAGAATTGATGGCTTAGACAATAAGGGGAGGCTAAAACAAGGGTTCGGGGAGCTGGGTCTTGGCCTGGTTCTGTCTGTAAGTGGCCACGTGACCTTGAACGAGGCACCTGCCCCTTATGAGCCTCAGCTACCTTTTCTATGAAGTGAGACGCTGCCCTCTTCTGCCCTCCTCAGAGCATTACAGTGAGGCTTCAAGGGTGGGAAGTGGAAAAGCCGTTTGGCAAAGAAGACAAACTGTGCACACCAGAGGGTCGCCTTCCCCAGGGAGCCCCTGGAAGAACTCATGTGTCATCTGAGAGAGGAGAGAGGAGGCCTTCGACGCCTTCCAGTAGAGACCATATTCTCTGGACCAAAAGCCAGACACCGTATTCCGTCCATTTGTACCCTGGTCCTGAATGGCAGTTTGGGCACCAAAGTTAGGAACTTAGGGAAACAGATGATGTAGAATCAAGACTGGCCTAGATTTTCCTGGACATACAATTGACCGTCATCCTAAGAGTCATAGCGTTGTAGGATGTCAGGTCCAGAGGGTGAGTATCATGTTCCTGAGGTCCTCAGCCTGCGGTGAGCTGGACTAAAACCCAGGTCTCCTGATGCCCAGGGCTCTTCATTGATGTCTTAGCAGTTTGGTGCTCAAGGATGGGACATCTGGAGGGCAACCAGAGAGGGCCCCCAGGCGGGAACAAGGGGACTGATCCTCACAGCCTTGCGGGCACCCGATTGGCCTAGTTGTGGCAGGTGGGCCCCCATCTTCCCACCACTATGAGTGATCCAGGTCAGACCTTTGTCTGTCAATTTCTTTATTGGCTTAAATAACAACAGTACAAAAATGAGACTCAGATGCCAGCATCGGGACCTCATATCAAATAGTCATACAGCTTAAAGAATATTATTCTAAATAAGAAACTGTGTACAGAAGGTGCCTGACCCTCATTTCAAGTCTGATTCTGATCTTTCACATTTTGGGGCGGCGTTCCTGAACACCGTCTAAACTAAATCCATAAATAGCTCACCTCTCCCCCACTCCTTAGAAGCAGCAGTAAAATGAAATGACTTCCGGAATATGCTTTGTTGAACTTCCTGAAACTTTGCCTCAGGGTTGACACCAGTCCCATCTGAGTGCCCAAGGCCTCTCTGCCTTAGGTTTTACCCCCCTCCCCAGTCTTACCCGACAGTGATCACTGAACATTTAACATAGCAATAGAATGTCTGTCAAGGGTAATAAGAGTGAGTCTAGATGTTAACACCCTCTCCCCTTGACCATGTGTTTCAGGCAATGTCCAAGGGCTATGTTCATAGCCCTGTTGGGCATGCAAGTACATAATGGACATGTGGTAAATTTCCCATCTGAGCCAAGCTGTTCAAACTATTCAGCTTTGTACAAGGCAGAGCCTGTAACAGCCCACACTTCACCTTTATGCAAAAAGTATATTTCACAAGATACTTTATGGCCATCAGGTAGAAAATTATTATCATAAATCCACAAATCTACAATGTCTAGGAAGTGAATAGCACGACCTGGGGTATGGTGCTCTTGAGTAGCGCACACCTGTGCAACCATCCATGGCAATCCAGCTTAAAGCCCTCCCTCATTTCCTGAAAACTACCCAGATGGTAACTATAATAAGAATAACAACATACATGGACATGGCACTATGTAATTTTCAGAACTCTTCACATTCATTTTCTCACTGACTCTTGGCAAGGCATGAGATGGGAGACGTGCAAGGCATCAGTGTCACTCCTCTGAACATAGAATCCTAGGACACGGGGCTGGAAAGATTCTGAGAGCCCGGGGTTCCCCGATCCGTAGGTCTTCTCTATCTGAGGCCTGCAGCCTTCCTGAGAGGTGCCTACAAATCTATATGGGCATTAAGCACCGTTGTCAAAAAAATAAATTATTTGTTGCATATAAATGCACATCTGTTTAAATGCATGAATGTCTGCGTGTATTCTGGTGAGAGATTAAACAAAAATGTATTTTGAAAAACTAAGACGCATTTGAAATTAACATCTAGAAAATGCCAGCAGGACTTCTACGTGATAGTGCGGCATGGTCTGTGCCCTTATGGAGCAAGAAAATATGTGATGGTAAAAAAATAAGGCCACGTAAGTCGGTACTAGGATTAGCCCCAAAAGGTGAAGGCTTGACCCCTGGCCCAATGCTCAGGACCAATATCCAAGTAGCTCCCCATTTCCTCCCTAAACCCCAATTTAGAGGTAGAATGACTGGTTCCACAATTCCCATGGAGGACCAAGGCCTCCCAAGGACCAAGGACCAAGGCCTTGTAGAATTGCCTGGATCTCATGAGTGCTCCCCCTCATTCATCTGTTTGTGCATTCATCTGACAAGGACTTGAAGGCTGCCTTGGGCTCTGTGGGGTTGTATTTGGCCACATAATGAAAGTACCGACGGGCCCCCCTTTAAAGAGATTTCAGCATGATAGAGTCAGAAGGTGTCCAATAGGTCACATTGTCTTGCCCAGAGGAAGGCACGCAAGTACAGGGTCCCGCAGCAAGTTTGGGGCAGGTCAGCAGGCAGAGCTCTGGTCTCCCAGCTCCCCACTCCAGCTCTTCTTCCCCTTACGTGGACTCTGCCTCCAGTTAAGAGTCCTCAGTCTCAAGACTGAGTATCTCAGTCTCAAGAGCCCGCAAGGGCACAGGGGCGCCGGTAGCCATCCACTCTTGTCTTCATTCATGTCTGTGAAGCACTGGATGGGCTACTGTGAGGCATCTTCTGAGGCTCCTGGCTAAAGCTGCCATTGTTCGGACAGTTCAAGGGAACTTGAGTGCAAAGCACGGCTGTTAATCTGGACTCTGGCTGTCAGGATTTGTGATGTTCTGGGGGGAGAAAGAGAACGTAGGTTTTAGCCATAGCCCAGTTACCTGTGGGTCCTACCCTCGTAACAACAGACTCCTGATTAACGTATCAACACAGCACGCTAGCTGTCACCTCTGCATCTTCACTTGGTATCTCCTGCCTGCTGTGCTCTCCTGGTCCGTTCTCCCCTCCTTTCTCCTCGCCATCCTCAAAGAGCACAAAACTATGCCTTTTGACATAGATTTTGGAAGTCTTCCATGTCCAATGGCTTCATTGGCCTCAGTTAGCACTTATTTGGTATTTTCTGATACTTAATTTTGTCGTCAGTAAACATGCTGTCTTTTTCTACAGGAGAACCATCCACAGGTCCTCATAGCACCTTGCACAGCTAGGCCAATGGAGGCTCTCAATACCTATTGTTTGAATGAATGAATGGGTGAGTGACTGACTGACTGAATGAATGAATAAATGGTTAGTAAAGATGGATGTTAGGGCTACCGAGGATATCAGAACTGATGTTTCTATACTGTCTTTCACAAAGTGTTCCACAAGCTATTGCCTAACCCTTCCTTCCTAGATGGCAAATGATCCATAATACCCCCATATTTGGGCAAAGATAATGAGGCTGAGGAAAGAGAGGTTGAAGGTCATAAGGAGTTCCCATCAGGAAAACAAACCAACATAGAGCAAACTATTTGAATGACCAGCTATCTTGAGAGGGTTATTACATGGCTTCTAAAGGTAATTCCAGGAGAAGACAGAGTGTTTGCATAATGGTGATGTCACTGCAATAAAGGTCTGGTTGCCCAGGGGGCCAGATGGCTGTAGAAGTTCCGGTCCTGGTTGTCCAAAACCAACAAATGGAACATTTTATTCCTTTAATGTCATGCCTTCTTCATTCAAGAACTTCCACACTAAAGATCTGGATCGAAATGTCTGTAGGCAAAGTTATTCTAAGTGAATTTAAAAACGTAGGGGAACACTTTATCAAAGTCCACCAAAAAAACATGAAAACTCAGACTTTAAAAAAAATCAGTGATTGGGGCGCCTGGGTGGCTCAGTTGGCCAACTTTGGCTCAGGTCATGATCTCACGGTTCGTGAGTTCAAGCCCCACCTTGGGTTCTGTGCTGATAGCTCAGAGCCTGCTTCGGGTTCTGTTTCTTGCTCTTTTTCTCTACCCCTCCCCTGCTCCCACTCTGTCTCTCTATCTCTCTCAAAGATAAATATACATTTAAAAAAATTTTTTTGATCAGTGGTAAGTATTATTTCTAACAGGACCATCCCAGAGTCTTAGGGGATGAGGGATTATTAAGAAAACCATGAAACCAACCAGAAGAGAGATTGATGGCAGGGAGAAGCTACTCTTAATCAATTAACCAAGACAAGATCAGTGAAGGATCGCTCCCTTGAAGCCTTCCAGAAACAACAGCCCAAAGACCCCTCATCTACCTCAATCAGCCCTTATTTGATACGTAATCTTACTTTCCCTTGTTGTTTAAGTGTTATGACAGTCTTAAATTTGGGAAGCCAAACAGCACAACCCATGAAATAGTAAGAGGGCAAGCTAAGACAGCACCCGGTCCAGTATTCCATGCCGAAATCAAAAAGTACGAAAATGTACATACAATGATGGACCAGGGCCGAATAAAGAAGGTGCTGATTATCACGTAAAGCCAGTGAGGGTTTTGGAGAAGAAAAAGGTCACTGTGGGTGTATCATTGTCTCACCAGGCCTCAGCAAGGAGGTGGCATTGGAGCGGGACACCAAAAAGTCACGAACTCAGCAGGGGAGGGGAGAGGACAGTGAGTAGATCCTGTGGGGATCTTGAATTTGTCTTCACTTGTGCCTTCAGGCTCTTTCTCACCTGCTGTGCCTCCCTGTACTGGAAGTGGGTATAACTGTGTTCGCTGTAGTGCAGGCCCATGACCCTCAAGACCGCGTGGCTGTTGTTGCCGGGAAATTTGTTAGTCAAGCCAAAGGCAAACTGGTAGCGTCTCTTGCCCGGCTCGGCAGAGCGGGCTCTCTGGCTCTGTAGGGTGGCTACCAGCTTCCTGAGGGAGGAGTCCGAGAGCTTGTAGAAGAACCTCTTGAAGCTGGGGTGTCGCCTGATCTGGAAACAGAAATGAAGGCCGGCCGTCAGTGTTGCTGGCAGGTAGCCCCTCCCACTGGCTACCCGTCACCCCAACTTCATGCACCTGGACTGGGCGGGACACCTCCAGTGTCCTTGTTAAATGCCTCCACTACCTCCATCCTCTCGGAATCTGTTCTGCGAGGTTCAACTCCAAGCAGCAGAACAAAGTCGGGGGAAAAAAGTGCAGGGCTTTGTATAACGGATGCTTAAATAGCATTTACTATCGGTGTGACTTCTCTGAGCCTCTGTGGAGTCATGTGGGAAACGGCAGGAGCGATACCCCAACCCGCACGCCATGTTGTTGGGGGAAGGGGATGAAGTGAGCTAGTTGATGTAAAGTGTCTCATGCAGAGTGGATAGTGGATGAATTTTAGTTCTCGTTCTATGACTAAGTCTCCTCTTAATACCTAAGAGTCCTAGGTTGGGCCCCCCCCAAAGACAAGGGCCCGGGTGCTGGTAGTGACGCTGGGAAACAGTGACGGGGGAACGTGGATCTGGGGCAGGACAGGAAGGCAGTCCTCGCAGACTGTTCCTCCCAGGACACTCCAGGAGCCTGCGCAGAGCACTCTCCTCAGAGTTATCCCCACGAGGGGCAAGGGACCTGACGTATGTATACACCAGTTTCCACGAGCCATGGGTGGATGGTTGCGTCTCAGGAGGTGGGAGCGATTATTCTGGCCTCCCACAGGGGTGGTAAAATGGTGCGAGGGGCGGGTCCTCAGGCAAAAAGATGCAGGTGGGTATTTATCAAAAGGTATTTGCAAAGAGGTAGGTATTTGCAAAAGAGAAAACCGAGGCTCAGAGAGGTTGAGGGAGACGCCCAAGGTCCCCTGGATGTAGGGCTAGGGACTGAACACGGGCCTCAGCCTCGGGGGTACCCAGCAGCCCTCACCTGCTCCCCCAGCTGGCCATCCACTTCCTGGAGAAGGGCCACCAGATTCTGGATGATCAGCTCCTCTAAGGAAAAGAAAAGAAGGATTCAGGGGCTGTTGACAAGTTCTGGAACCACACATCCATCCATTACAGACAGACTGTCTCTAAAACACAGCACACAGATTAGTTTCGAAGGGCAAAGAAAAATCTTCCCCAAAACTAGGGCTGGAGCACGAAAGCTTTCTCTGAGTTTGCTTTACAGAAATGGAAAGGCCTTTGGCCAGTCAAGCGTCATGTCAGCTCCATTTGACGGGCGGGGAACCCGAGACCTCCCAATGTCCCCGATCCAGGCTACAGAGTAGCGCGGTCAGGAATGCGAGCTGGGGCCCGGAGCAGCTCATCAGAAAGCAGGGAGGGGGAGATGCCACAGCCACAGATGCAACAGGAATGCACCCGCCAGCCTGGGCACGGGTGGCTGCTCACACCACGACCTAATTAATTGCAAACATTCAGGACATTTGTGGACCTTTTGTAATCAACTGTTGGCCACGTGAAATCAGCCGCAGCGGGAATATTTACACCATAGAGGTCTACAAATGCTGCAAATCAGGGCTCCCTTCGTGCCCCCCGCCCCCCTCGCTGCCCAACAACCACCCTCAGCCTATTTGCCAGTCCACAGGTTATGAGACCCAGAGCAAGCCGGGAATTGTATAGGAAACATTCAAATAAACCCACCAAACTTACATCCACCGACCCAACAGGGGCTCTCTGCGAGAAGGGGACGCTCCGCCTGCACCTCTGCCCCAAGAGCACCCGTCCACCCGCCGGAAGGCCAACCCTGCCTCCTCCCTGCCCTGCTAGTGTCTCCCGGGGTGTTTGCCAGCAGCCTTCCCAGTCTCCACTGGAATTCAGCCTGTGAGAGCCATGCAAAAAGAAGCCCCCGGGGCATCCCTCCCAGGAGAGGGCGGGGTGGTACTAACTAGATTCGAACACTTCATCTGGCTGAGGTCCCCTCTCTGGCTGGTGGCTTCTGGTCTGGGAGGGTGCGTCTGAGGAGCCCACAGGCGTCCCCTCTGCAGGCGAGGGCTCCTGGAACTCCACATCTTCCAGGTCTGCGGGCAGAAAGGAGACGGTGTGAGTGTGTTTGGCGCCTGTTTCAAATCCACAAGTACATTACGGGGCCCGGGTTCTGACGACAAACTGTCCAAAGACACAGGCACCAGCCGGGGTCCTGGTTTCCCAGGCTCCTCAGTGAGCCCCCAGCACCCTGGGCCCGCTTCAGAGGCATTCACGGGGCCTTCTTTACCCCCTCTGGAAACCTCGTTCTTCTTTCCTAACGCCCTCTGCCTCCTCACAGCCTGGGAGGAAACACGAAGCAGGCCTGTCAAGATCCCACCAAAGGAGCCCACTTCCCTGTCACTCTGGGAGGCTTTGCCGAATCACTGAACCTGTCTGAACCTCACTTTCTCCATCTGTCCAATGGGCATAACAAGACTGACTTCACCAGGCTGTAAGTGGGTTGAACGAGGTAACATGTGTGAGAGGGGCATGCAGTAGGCACTCCATAAAGGCCAAGGGAATCACTGTATACCTCACACTTGGCTGGTGTGAAAAAGCAGAGGCCCAGGCCATATCCTCCTTCGTTAGACCGGGGTCTGTGTTTCTGTATTCACTTTCAGGTGAGTCTGGTGCACTTAAGCCCCTAAACCAATGCACTGCTCTCAAACTGCATTTGTTGTTGTTGTTTTAATGTTTATTTTGACAGAGGGAGTGTGTGTGTGCGTGCGTGCGTGCGTGTGTGTGTGTGTGTGTGTGCAAGCACATGAGCAGGGGAGGGGCAGAGAGAGAGGGAGAGAGAGAGAATCCCAAGCAGGCTCCATGCTCTCAGCACGAAGCCCTATGCGGCGCTCGAGCTCAAGACTGTGAGATCATGACCCGAGCTGAAATCAAGAGTCAGAGGCTTAACGGACAGAGCCACCCAGGCGCCCCAAACTGCATTTGTTTTCAGGCGTTGGTGTGTTTTTGTCTGGGGGGAGGGAGGGCGTGTGCTGCGGGTGGTGAGTCCAGCCAGCACCCAGTGGGCCCCTCCTCCCCGCAACCCTCCTACACCTCCCGGCCCCCCAAGAGAGTTGAGCCTGAAGCAGAGGCCACACAGCCAGCCAAGCCCGCCCTGGAGGGAGCCTGGCGCTGGAGGCAGCCTCTGTTACCATGGCAACGCTGGGCCTGCTCACCAGGGCTGCTGGAGGTGGAGGGTTGATGGCCCCCCACACACAGGGGCAGAAAGCTGGGCCTCTTGGGCGGCCGGGACTCGGGGCTGACAGCACCTGCTGGCCCCGCTCTCCTGGGCTCCTTGGGGCCATGTCTCTTATGAGAAAAGGCTTTTCTGATGCTAGACTTCTTCTCTTGGGGTCTCCTTCGGGAGGGCGGGGACAGGTTTTCTACAGCCACCTCTGGTTCCTGGACGTGAAGCTGCTGCAGGGGAGATGAGAGAGACTGAGTCAGAGCCCCTGACCGTGAGGAGATTACAAGTGAGCTGGGGAAGGAGAGCAGCCGCCCCTGAGATAGACTGAGGCCCCCTGCAGACCAGAGGGTNGGCTCTGGAAAGATGTAGGACAGGGAAGTTATTATCCCAGGTGGGGGCAGGGGTGTCCATAGTGAGGGTCAGGATCTATGTGGGGAACGGCTTCCTCACCTCTCCCCCTGGCTCCTCGGCATCCTGGAGTAGGGCAATGATCTTCTGGATGAATTCTCCTAAAAAGAATAAAACGTTTGCTTGTACTTTAGTGTGGAGCAAAGCATTTCTATGGTCAGTCCTCATTCCCTAAGGCCCCGTGGCTCCCTGGGTGATTGTCACAGGTCTCCAGGGCGCTAATGAGCTNGACCTCAGGTCCCTCAGAAGTGGCCTGAGGGCAGGGCTGGTTGAGAGGGAAAATATTCATTTCTCCATTCATTGAGAGCACCTAGATGTGCCACTTTAAGTGTAAGAAAAATAACAGAGGTCCCCTGCTTCCAGGAGAAGGTGCCTCAAGGCCGTCTGGAAAGGCCTGGTCCCCAAAAGTCCCTTCACCCAGCACCTTCCTCTCTTCTACTTAGAACAGGGGCCCTTCTCAAATCCCCTTCAAGGCACATTTTCTGTGAAAAGCAAACAAGGCAGGATGGGGGATATGGGGGAAGGTAGATCTTTAAAAGTATCTTCCCGGCGCGCCTGGGAAGCTCCGTCAGTTAAGCGTCTGACTTTGGCTCAGGTCATGATCTCACAGTTTATGAGTTCAAGCCCCATGCCGGGCTTTGTGCTGACAGCACAGAGCTTGGAGCCTGCTCTGGATTCTGTGTCTCCTCTCTCCGCCCCTCCCCTGCTTGTGCTTGATCTCTCTCTCTCTCTCTCAAAAATAAATAAAATTTTAAAAAAATTTTTTAAGGAAAATTTAAAAAATCATGGGATCGAGCCTTGCATCAGATTCTCTCTTGGAAATTTGCTTGGAATTCTCTCTCTCCCTCTCTCTGCCCCTTCCCTAGTCATGCTTCCCCCCGACCACCAAAAAAATAAATAAATAAACCTAAAAAAAGAGAAGTATCTTCAAACACACAGAACTGACAATGATTCCATGATTCTAGTCATGGCTTTGCCACTGGTAAGGGATTAATAATAGNCTATCCCCTCCATTTCTCCCGAGGCTACAGGGCTGCATAACCACAACAACAATAACAATAAATGGCAGCTAACATTTATTAGCTCTAAGTAGCTTGTTAACTGCTCTGCCTGCTTTATCAGCATTCATCGTCCAACGACTAGGATCTAGGAACTAGGATCTAGGAACTCCTCGTCTTGCAGTTGGGGACACTGAAACCAGAGATTAAGTAACTCATCCAAGTTCACACAGATGGAAGAGGTCAGAGTCCAAATGCAAACCCACGCCCGAAAGATCACATTGTCTTTGGAGCCCGTGCCGTGGGCCAAGGCTTTTCCGGGCACGGCCGGGGCCGGCCTCACCGAGGAGGTTGTCCTCGCTGCTGTGATTCTGCTGCTGAGGCTCACTCAGGGTAGGACAGGGGTCTGTGCTCTGGACCCCCCACTGCCCCTTCCCAGGCCTGCTGCACCCAGGGGAAGTCAAGGCCAGGTTACTGCCTCTCTCTGGATCAGGATGGAGTCAGACCAGATGATTTCCAAGGTGGGGGGGGAGGGGGCTCTGAGAAAAAGAGGGAGTACTAACTGAATTCCAAGGCTCTGTTCGTCCGCAAGTCCTCTTCGGGTCCCTGGCTTCCGGCTGGGGTGGAAAGCTCGAAGGAACTCGGACCCCCGCTGTCTGTAGGCAGGACCTCTTGCACGTTGGGCTCCTCCGAGTCTGCGAAGCAAGACGAAATGGCAGGCATGTTTCATCAGGGTGTTAACGAACACACAAATGTTAGAAGAGGTACCAAAGTTCACCCCCGGGTTAGATCATGCGAAGGCCTTGCTGGGACAGAGGGGAGCTGTGGGTCAGGGTCAGAGCCCTGATGTACTGGCCCAGACCTAGCTCCCTTATCCCTTTGCACCTCCTTACAACCGGCTTCCCTGGGCTTGGCCCTCCTCTCCCCGCTTCCCTGGCAAGCTCATCCCTCTGGCGTCTTGGCTTAGAAAATAAATGCCTGATTTCATGGCACAGATGAGTGCAGCAGGGCCAGGTCCCCTGCATGAAGATGTCTCCCCTTGTGGGGCCTGATATTCTACCGCGGGGGCTCCATATTTGGTGTTAAGCACGGCCCCTCCTTTTAAAATGTGAATTCTGCTGGCCAGGCTAGGTGGCTAGGCTGTTCCTCCCTGCCACCCAGGAAGATCCTTTCCCTCTTGCAGCTCAGGTTCCATCATTGGTGGGCCACGTGACCTTGAACACATTGTTTGACCTCCCCCAACCCTCAGTGTTCTCATCTGTAAAATGGGGATAATCATATGGCTATGAAAACTGATCGAGTACAGACACACAGTAGGGAAGTGTCTCACTTTACAGGTGAGGAGACTGAGTCAGGCACAGAGACGGGGAATGACATAGAAAGCACAGGTCAGAACCCAGGTCTCCTGCCTCCCGGGCTGTGGTTCCTTCCTCCCGTGCTACTCTCTGCCAGGGTATAGCAGCTGAGGCTGTGGAGAGATGCGGAGGCTAGGGGATTCCTCAGCACGATTTCCACCAGGGGTTTAGCTGGATTGCCTAGACAGAGAAGGTGACCTGCTGGCAGCCCCTTCTCCTCCCTACTGCTCCCCTGCCTCTGTGCCCCTCCCTCTCCCCTCCCCCCCACTGCTCAGAGCAGAGCAGAACCCAGAACAAGGATGGCAGCCCCTTCAAATGGCCCATTCCAGCCCTGGAGAAAGGTCCAGAGCTGGAGGCAGCTGCAGTGTTGCTATGGTAACCCTGAGCCTGCTCACCAGGGCTGCTGGAGGTGGAGGGCTGATGGCCCCCCACACACAGGGGAAGAAAGCTGGGCCTCTTGGGGGCCCGGGACTCCGGGCTGGAAACGTCTGCAGGCCCTGCTCTCTTAGGCTCCTCGGGGCCATATTTCCTATAAGAAAAGGCTCTCTTGAGGCTCGACTTTTTCTCTTGGGATTTCTTCCTGTCAGCCGGCACTGCAATGTGTGGGACCACCTCTGGCTGAGGCGCTTGAAGCTGCTGCAGGAGAAATGAGAGAAACCGAGTTAGGCCCTTGACCTTGAGGAGAGGGAAAGCTCCCTGGGAAACAGCTAACAAGCAGCTAGGCGCTTCGAGGTGGCCCCAGGCGAGGGAGGCGACAAAGCCCAGAGCTGAGGAGCCCTGTGACCCAGAAGGGCAAGTGGGCCTGGAGCAGGGGGAGGAGGAGGAAGCAGCGAGCCCGTGGGGGTCTCCACAGACCGTTCCCTCCTTACCTCTTGCTCCCACTGGTCTCCCACTTTTTGGAGGAATTCCACTATCCTCTTGATGACACTATCCTCTGGAAAAAAGTAAATGCGTCTGGTTAATCTTTCTAGATGCACCGAGAACTCTCTCTAATGACTGTCTTGGCCTTCTGAGATCAGCCGAGTCCTGTGTTAAGTGAGGATGCTGTTGGGCCACGGAAGTGCTGAAAAGCACCATGTCCCAGGAGCTAGTCCTTCTGAGAGACGCTTGGGAGGTCCTCAGGGAAAGGGCAGGAGGCCAAAGCACATTTTATGCAGGCAATTTCAGGTCAGCCCTTTAAGCATTCACCCTGTGCCCCCATTATTGCTCTTGACCTTTACGGATTTGTACATCTCTGCTTTGGGCTCGGCAAGCCGTGTGACCTGGAGTAAATCTCTTAACCTCTCTGGGCCTTCCTCTCTTCCCCTGTGACGTGAGAATCATCATTCCTGTCCCAGTGAGAATCATCATTCCTGTCCCACTTCGCTCAACAGGCTCTCCGGCCATCAGGGGACTCTGCTTGGAAATACTTTATACGGGCAATACTGCAAAATCCCAGGAGGGGAAATGGTAGAGACCCAGTGTCACTGAGGCACCGGACAGAGGGACCCCAGCAGGCCTGACACAGACAGCCGGCTGCATCGGTGCCTCAAGCACACCACCACATCTTTACAGAGAAACCACAGGCCACATAAACGGTCTTCTTCTCTATTCCGGTCCACTGATCCAAAGACAAGCCCAGAGTTACCTCTGCTACCCGTCAGCCGATCCGTTCACAGAAAAGAGGTGCGAACAAGCCTCTCTGGTCCTGGGACTGCAGATTTTTTCACCCTCTATTCCCCTCCCTCACCTCCCTCTCATTTATAAATCCTGTCTGGCTTTTGTTCTTTGACTCAGTCTACCGGCTGACGTCCTCTCGTCTGAAAAACCAGCATGCAAAATAAATAGCCTGCAAAATAGCCAACTAGATGCCTTTTAGTTTATTCTCTGGAAGATACATAGATGTTTGACATCTCTTAAAATATGCCCATTCCTTATAGGGAATTAGATTAATAGAGCATTCATTACCGATTTTGTTAGGGGCAATAACAGCATTGTGGCTGTGCATGACACTGTACTCATTTCTTGGAGATGTGGGCTTCCATATTTAAGGATGAGGGATCATTTTACTTAAAATGGTTCAGCCACAAAATGATACACACGCACAATTATGAAGCAAATATTGGCCTACGGTCGACAATTGTGAGTCGAGCTATTCCACACTGGCATATATTTAAAAATATATGTAAGTTCTATGTTCCTCCATTCCACATTCCTTCCATAAATCTCAAAAGACTAAAAAAGTCCCGTGCTCATTAACACATAAGGCAGGAACATTTGCCAGTGGCCGTTCTAATTCCTGAGCCTCCCTTCTGTGAAACTCTAAAATAAGTAAATGTGACCAGAAGCGCCAGAAGGAGCAAGAGCAGTACATTCATTTGGAGAGGAACCATCCAAGGTGTAAGCAGTCATTTGGAACAATCCATCTCATTTGGCAGCGGCCACCCCTCCACCCCCTCGGCTGCAGGGCAAGAGAACACTTAGAAGATTCTGACTTACGGTCAAGCTTTTTGAGGTCCTCTTCCCGCCGATGACCTGTGGCTTGAGAAGCAACCTCTGACACTCCAGGACCCCCATCTTCAATGATCAAGGACGGGTGGAGATCAGAACCTTCCCCACCTGGAAGGAAGATGAGAACAAGCGTATGGGGGGGTGAGGGGGGTTAGTGGCATCAGTGACATTTTTCTGGCTTTGTTCATGAGCACAATAAAATGACAGAAATTCACAGGAGGATAGGCACAGATACAGCCAGCAATAGGCTTAATCAAAAATAAAATAAAATAAAATAAAATAAAATAAAAAATTTAGAAACCTAAGGTTTCCAGCTGAAAAGAGGGGCATCAACCCAGATATCCTTCTCCCCATTAAAATCGTGGTGCGTTTTGAGCTACAAGGCTCTGTCTCCCTCCAGGCACCTACGGGGGATTCACCTCCAGGACCTGAGAGTCAGAGAGGCACCTTGCGGGGACTGGCTTCCTTACTTTACAAATGAAGAACCAAAGGTCTCAGAGACAGGCAGCAATTTGTTCAAGGTCACAGAGCAGGTTTATTCCAGAAATAGTGAAATATAGACCCCGCTCCAGGGTGGCCCACTATTACTTCTCTGGCCACAACCTCAGTCCTTGCATTATCCCCAGATAATGCTGGGGGCAGGGCTTCCCTCCTCGCCTCCCTCCCTGCCTTCCCTTTCTCCTTAGTCTGTGCTCCTTCCACTAGAGTCCTTAACAACAACAGCTGCCACTTAACGGAGCACTTTCTGCGTGACAGCCCCGGGCCACCGCTATCCCTTGAGATAGCAACTGTTATCATCTCCATGTCATGGATGAAGAAATATTGAGGCTCAGAGAGGAAAGTCGCCAGCCCCAGGTCACACAGCTAATGAGTGGTGGAACTGGGGTCTGACCTCAGGCTCTCAGCCAGCGTGCTGTTCTACCTCAAAGAAATTTCACGGTGGAGCTGTCCCTGATGGTTGTCCCAACTTCCATGTCCCCTCTGTTGAGAGGTTTGAGGAGTCGGCCTAGAGTACCCTGGGGGTGGGGCAGTGGGGTTACCAGGCGTGGTCTGCTCACCGTTGGGTGCTGGGCCCCCCAGGTCAGCTTCCTCAGAGCGTGGGGTGGCAGCCATCTTGGGCAGTCCTGTCTCTTGGCCTTCGGCTTCCTGATCTTGGGCCCCCTTGGTTTCCTCAGCAACGCGTTTCTTGTGACCGTGTTTCTTGCGGCTGGCCTTCCTGTCGTGGGCTTTCTTCCTCGGAGCTGTGTCTCCCGGTGCCTCCGGGGTTTCTGCGGGCTTGGGGAGGCCCTCCTTCCCCTTTGCCTTCCGGCCGGCCTTTTCCTTGGGCTCTTCAGGGCCTGTCCTCAGGAAGAGGTTCATCAAGGTCTTCAGCCAGCCCTGCTGGCCCCGTCTCTGGGCCTTGTCCTTCTTGGTGTCCTGTGGAAGCCTCTGGTCACCGGGGAGAAACTCCCTGGTCTCCTCCAGGCTGAGGGCTATGGCCGTGGCATCCTGGGCCTCCACAGACTGAGCTGGGCTCTGGGGACATCTGGTCCCATCGCTGGCTGTCCGGTGAAGCATCCTCCTGGAGGGTGTGGTGGGCAGGGAGAAGCACCTGCGGTACTTCTTGGGGCTCTGTGACCTCTCCAGAGACCTGGCTCTCCTCCCTGACAGAGGCTTCCCGGGTCCCCGTGGATGCTCCATTGCACTGTGAACAAAGCAAAGAGCTCCCTTACAGGAGTCCTGCCAGAGATGCGGCGGGTGCTGACCCGTGCGCAGATCCACCCTGCCCATAATGTGAGTGATATCAGCCCTCAGAGCTGCCGTCTCTGCTAAATTCCTCAAAAGCCCTGGGAGGGGGGGCTATCCTTGTCCGCCTTTCCCAGAGGTGGAAACCAAACTACGGGAGGTCAGCCCCGGCACCGCTGGTCTGTAACTCCCCCGTGGCCTCCGGAAGGAGCACGACCCTGCCAACACCTTGGTTTTCATCCGTGGAGACCGACTGTGGGCCTCTGACCTCCAGAACTGAAAGATAAGGAATCCGTGTTGCTCCAAAGCCTCTGAGTTTCTGGCGTTTTGTTGTAGCAGCAACAGGAAACTAATACAGTTGTCCTAGTTTAGGATTAAACACGTCCTGCCCCTCGGGACTCTGGGCAGCTCAAGCGCCACCGTCCCCATCTGTAATGTGCCTGAGACCTGCCTGTCTGTCTCACAGGCCGTTAAGAATATTTCACAAGACAGGGGTGCCTGGGTGGCTTAGTCGGTTAAGCGTCCGACTTTCGCTTAGGTCATGATCTCGCGGTTCGTGGGTTCGAGCCCCGCGTCAGGCTCTGTGCTGACTGCCAGCTCAGAGCCTGGAGCCTGTTTCAGTCTGTGACTCCCTCTCTCTCTGACCCTCCCCTGCTCACGCTGTCTCTCTCTCTCTCCTAGAAATAAAAAAAAAAAAAAAAAAAAAGAATATTTCACAAGACAGTTCAGTATCTGGCAACTCTACTCCTCCAATCGCTCGGGCCAGACATTTGAAGTCATCCCTGACTGCTTGCTTTCTCTCACTCCCCACATCTCATCCATCAGCAAAGACTGTCGGGTCCATAAAGCAGGTCCAGACCCCGGCCTGTCTCCCCACTTCCTCCAACACCGCCTGAGTCGAGGCCCCAGCTCTGCTGGCCTGGGCTTCCGTCGTCACCTCCCAACTAGTTCCTCTGCTCTCCTCTTCTCCTTCCAGATTCTCCCCTCAGCAGCCACGGGGGATTTTCCAACCTAAGTTAGAGCATGTCACTCTTCTGCCTCCAGCAGCCCCCCTTTCAGTCAGAGTCAAAGTCAAAGTCCTTATGGTGGCCAGCAAGGCCCTGTACAACCTGGTCCCATTACCCCCTCCTGCCACCTCTTGTCACTCACTCTACTTATCACACAGCGCTGCTCACTGCCTCAGGGCCTTCACACTGACGGCTCCGTCTTCTAGAACATTCTAATGGTTTGTTCACTCGCTTTCCTTCAGGGCTTTACTGAAATGTCACCTTCCCAGAGAAGCCCTCTCTGTGCATTCCTCATGAGCACATAGTCCCCACCTTTACTGCGTGATGTTACGCAATATCACACCTTCGTGTGTGTCATTGCTTATTGTCTGAGTCTCTCCCCCTTCCCTTTGCCTGTTTTGTGAGGTTTTGTGTCCCAGGTGCCTAGAACAGCACCCGGCACATCACTAGCACTCAATAAGTACTCATTCAACAGGTGAGTAAATGTACTACACAAACTTTTAGTAAACCACGCAATGTATATAAGGTACCTTCAGGTGTGTAGTTAACATACAGCAAACGTACATGAGAACAGCCGGGGCCTTTTGTTCTCCATCTAGAAGGAGGCAGCTGCCCGTGTGAAAGACAAAAAGAATCATCTCCTCCTGGGCAGCATTTTAAGCAGGCCAGGATGTGAGCAGCGCACTTAATTTGTGGGTCTTTAATCCAAAACTCCTGTGGCCTCCCAATTTTCCCCAAGTTGTTCAGACACCCTTTGCCCTTTGGTGGAAGTTAAAAGAAAAATTTTTAAAAATGGTCTTGAATCCCAAATCTGAGCCCCCCAGAGTTTCCCGTGGAGTTCAGATACATGGATTGCCTCTTCTAATCTGTAATCATCACCCCATCACGCATTTACTGAGTATTATTTAGCATAGTACATATTCATGTATTATGTACTTACGTCATATCTCCTGCATTTACTGACTAATTCATTGTTCTAAAATGTGCTCTATTACATGCCCAGCTTACAGGCAAACATAACAATCTATGATTTGCAATTTTGGATGTGCAGGGATCCGTGTGTATATGAGGAAAATGCATAAAGAGAGAGAGGAAAAGCATGGGGAAATACAGAGAGATTTGAAGGTGACTGCACCATTCAGGGTGTCTTCCCTCCTTCAAGCACGGATCTGGGGGAGGAGGGGCTGTGAAGGGCGGCCAGAGGCCAGCGGGCACCAGCAGTTGCTGGGTGTCTACACATGGACAGTCTTGGAGGAAATGAGAAAATGGGCTGGGGAGGAAGCAGGCAATTCGGAAAGCTTTATTTGTTGTTTAATGTTCCTTAAAAGGAACCGTTGAGTTACACAAAAACTTGTAGCGCTACATGTCCGTACCTTATATGGAGATTGACAAATGCTCCTGAAAGCCTCGGGGGCTGTTTTACGGTTGTCCTTTTGAAATATGGTGTGGGGCGGGGCAAGCAGAAGAAATCATAGAAGAAAATGTTCTCTTTCTTCTTGTTTGTGTCTTTCAACAAACGTTTGATAAGCACCCACTAAGCACCGGGAATTATGGCTGATGCTAGGGATAGCGAACTACAGGTTGGGCCCTCGGAGAGAAGGCTCTGGTCTTCTTCAAATGGGCACCCCAGTAAGTGGTGGTGACGGGAAAGCTCTATTCCCCTGAGAGCTGCTCTCTCTTTAGTAGCATGTGGTCTTAAGAGAAGATACATTTAGGTTGAAGCTCTGTTTGATTTCAGATCCAAGTCAACGGAGCCAGGGATATTTACTGAATGGTGTCGGGGTCTCTCTCTTTTTTCCATACGTTCCTGTGGTCAGGGCACAGTGGATGGGGTTGGCTGAGAAGTTGTTCGATCACAAAACCACCGAGCCAGCAGACCACACAGAACACCCCTGTCCCTCTCAGTCCCCCTGTGCAAACTTGGCTCCAGCGGTGGGGGTGGGGGGGACATGGCACAGAGGGTCAAAGCATCCTCCCCAGCTACTGGGAAAGAGGCGCAGTAATCTGTTTAAAAGCTGTCATTGCTATGGAAACGGTTTCTGCCATTGCTGACGGCCGCAGTGTCCTCCTACTGCATTTAAAAGACACGCTGCTACTTGGAATCAGAGCATCAGTACAATTCCACCAAGCGGTGGCTTCCTTCTTAATGTTTTCTCCGGAAAACCACCTTGATTTGGCCACCCCATTCCCTGGAGCCACCGTGCCCTTGAGGTGGTGAGGGAGAGCAGTAGCTGTGGCAGCCCCAAGGGCTGGGAGAGGCTGTAGCCATGGGAGCAGTTCCCCAGAGAGACTCCAGGATTGCAGCCTTGGGTACCACGTTCACATGCCCCCTCCATGCTTCCCACAACTCTTCCTCCTCCCGGCGGCCGTGACCCAGCCCAGCCTGCTCTCCCCCTGCCCCTGCTCTTCCTCTGTCTGCCAACACTAGCCCCAGGAGGTGAGAGAGTGTGGCTGGCCAAGGAGGCCAAGCCCACCCACCCCCCAGGGAGACCCCCCTGGAAGATCCTGCCTTTGGCCAACGTGTCCTCAGACTTTTAAAGCTCTGCAAAGATTGTGTTTTCACATGCATGCAGCACACACACACACACACACACAAATTCTACGTGTGCTGAAATTAAATCTTTGCAGGGGCGCGTGGGTGGCTCACTCATTTAAGCGTCTGACTACAGCTCAGGTCATGAACCCCCAGTTTGTGGGTTCCAGCCCCGCATCGGGCTCTGTGCTGACAGCTCAGAGCTTGAACCCTGTTTCAGATTCTTCCTCTCCCTCTCTCTCTGTTCCTCCCCTGCTCACACTCTGTCTCTCTCTCTCTCTCAAAAATAAATATTTAAAAAAATTAAAAAAAAAATCTTTGCAGACTTTATGGTTGTAAAATTCTGCCGATCGAGAAGTCATCAAAGCAAGACCTTCTCTTTCCTTCCTCTTTTTCCATGTGTTGTGCCCCTGCCTTGCCTGGGCGTCCACCCACATTCAGCCCGTCGGGGAATTCCTGGATGTGCTTCCAGACCCGTCTCCCCGAAACAGCCGCAAACTCTTCCTGCATGGAAACCCAACGGCTCTTGCAAACTCGTTTATGGCCTTGGCAGAAAGCAGGCCTCAGAACAAAGTCCAGCCCAAGTGGGAACGCCCAGCCCAAGTGACATGCAGATCACAGGACTTCTGATAAGACATGACACAGGCCAGTGACGTGTTAGAATGTTAGAAAGAGCAACCACCCACCAGAGAGCACACAGGGGGCTGACCTTGAGTTACTACGGAGCAGGAAGTTCACTGTTTTTTTTTCTAAGCATACTGCCACTTTTATTTTATTTTCGAAATTACACACCGACCTCATCTGTACACCATTCTCTAATTTATTCATCTGGCTTCACTACCCTTTAACTGCCCTGGCACTGGTCCACAGGGGTATTCTGCCACTCCACCTCTCCACCCCTGGGCTTCACACAATAAATGTTTAGCAAATAGCTGGCCCTGTCCTCCCAAGGGAGTGTGGGTGGTGACCATGTGGGGGTCCAGAGTCAACACCCACAGACACTCACTGCATTATACTGAATGTTTATGCCTTACCCCCCAAGTTCATATATTAAATCCTCATGTCCCAGTGAGATTAGGTCATGAGAGCAAAGCCCTCATGAAAGAGACTGGCTCCCTCGCCCCTTCCACCATGTTAAGTGCACACTGAGAAGCTGACCATCTATGAACCAAGAGGCCCTCACGAGACTCTAAATCTGGAGGCGCCTGGGTGACTCAGTCGGTTAAGCATCCAACTTTGGCTCAGGTCATGATCTCATGGTTTGTGAGTTTGAGCCCCGTGTTGGGCTCTGTGCTGACAGTGCAGAGCCTGCTTGGGATTCTCTCTCTCTCCCTCTCTCTCTGCCTCTCCCATGTGTGCACACTCTCTCTCTCTCTCTCAAGATAAAAGATGTTTAAAAGAAAAAAAAAAACACTTAAAGAAAAAAAAAAAACAAGGGGCGCCTGAGTGGCTCAGTCAGTTAAGCGTCCAACTTTGGCTCAGGTCATGATCTTATGGGTTTGAGCGCTGCCTTGGGCTCTGTGCTAATGGCTCAGAGCCTGCTTCAAATTCTGTCTCCCTCTCTCTCTGCCCCTGCCCTGCTCACACTCTGTGTCTCTCTCAAAAACAAATAAACATTAAAAAATATTAAAACACCAAATCTGTTGGCTCCTTGTCCTTGAACTCCCAGCTTCCATAATTGTGAGAAATAAAGGTTTGTTGTTTAAGCCCCCTAGTCTCTTGGCCACTGCAGCCTGAATGGGCTCACACATTCATGTGTCATAGATTCACACTTAACACACATAAACCTATGTGGATTCATAACACCGTGTAGTTTTCTTGCCCCAAATGCAAGGGAATAGTTGTTCGAGTTTGTTTGCCACGCATCCCTTCCCCTGCCCCACTCTCATGTCTAACTCCAAGTTCAGAGAGAGGACCTGAGCTTGCCTGGTTCCCAGCTGAACCAGACAGGCTGGCAATGGGAAACTGAACCTCTGAAAGGTTGAAAGACCCCCCGGGGCTTCCACAACTGGGACCCATAGTGAGTTGGGGCTTGAACCAAACTGGATTCTAAAGCCTTCCCTCTCTCTCCTACACCAAGCTGCTTTCCGTAAACATAAACACACACACAAGGACTTAATGATGAGCAAATCTGCTTTCCACACCAGCGCAGATAACCATGTCTACACACATGCATGCCATGACCTGTATACATGGAGTCACAGGTCTACACGTGCTTGTGTATAAACACCTGCGCCATACAGGCAAAGATCGTAAACCCCAGGTGGGGCTCACAGGCCTCCGGGCTGGAAGCCAGTAAGCTGAAGGGTCAAGGGCTGTACCCTGAGGTCACACTTACCTCTCATTGGCACAAGTGTCCCCACGGACACTCCAAACTCCCGGAGTAAGAGTTTTGTCCAAGTTCAAAGCCTTCAACCTGGGCTCCCACAATCATGTGGGTCCCACCCCCAGCTCACACCCCCCACATACCGAGTAGTGAGGGTCTTCTTGGGAAAGACCCTCAACCTCCACTGGCCAGACTCAAGTGGGGGACAAGGCCATCATCTCTTCTTTCAACGCTAGACACATCCTCTACCCACGCCCACCTCTCAGTGTTAGACGGCAACAGTTCAAGGTATTCTTTCTCCTTTCTGGGACTCCTGATAGGCTCTGAGAGCCAGAAGGGACCTGGAAGTGTCTAGCCCCCCCTCCTTTACGCCACATTCCTGGAGGGGAGAGTTGGAGCCCCTGTTGGAACATTTCCTGCAATGGGAACTGAACTCACCACCCTTCAAGGCAGAGCGTTCCGCTGTCAGCCAGCTCAGATTTTAAGGGAAGTCCTCCTTAGACTGAGCTTAAGTCACCCGCGGCAGCCCTGCATGCCCCAGAGGGGAGGTGGTGTCACCCCTTGAGTCACCTCTGTTCCCGTCCATCCTCCCCATCACCCCAGTCTCTGGGCACCCTTCTCTGGATATTCGCCCGCTGGTCCTTGTCCACTTCAAACCACGAGGGTTAAGCCTGGACAGAGACTCCAGCCAGCGCCCAACCACCGCAGAGCATGGTGGGACCTTTGCACGAAGCCTCAGATCACAGGGACATTGGAGCAGCCACATGGCACCGTGGGGAGTGACAGCCCTGCCCGGGATGACCTGCCGCTCAGTGTAAAGGGATGGACTTTGGCCATCAGCCTGTTCCTTATTGTCACCGCCAAACACACTTTCGCCTGGTGCCTGTTTTCCAAAAGGCTGGGCATTTGCATGTCCTGAGGATCTTTCAAAACCCAAAAGAATGAGCTACCTGAGGGCGGAACTTCAGGTGCTATGAGTCGCAGTGGGGCAGACTTGGGCAGGTGCAGTGGGGTCCTCATTGCCAAAGCTGGAAACCTCCTAAGAGGACCACCCCTCCCCACCCCCAACACGAGGCTGTGCTCTGCTGATGTCCTGTTCTGTCCCTACCCCATTGGGTCCTCTCTCCAAGACCACAGGCAGCGCAATGCGCTAATCTCCCCTCAAATCCCTGCCGGAGCAGCAGGCCCCCAGAACTCTTCACAAAATCTTCTTGACCTTGGACTAAATCCCAAGAACTTTAAAGTGATAGAAATCGAATCCGGCCATGGGTAACAATAACACCTCCCGTTTATGTGAGGTTTCCCTTTACTGTGTACCTTCACATAAACTCTACGACTTGACCTTTACAACATTCAGTAGAGAAATGAGCAGGAGAGATGGGTCATGCTGCTCCCATTCTGCAGATGAGGAAACTGAGGCTCAAGGAAGTGGAATTCCTCACTCGGGGTTGCTGGGCTACTGAGGGGCAGGGCTGGGACTTGAATTCAGAGCTTGTAAGTCCAAGTTAGTTCAGGGCTCTTTGCATGACAGTGGTTGAGATCCCTTCCCTGAAGTCTGCCTTAACTTTCTAAAGATGAGGAAACTGGGGTCTAGGGAAGGTCCAACAAGCTGGAGCAGAATTGGGGTTAGACTCAGGGTCTGAGTCCTGGCTCTACCCTATGTTGAGGACCCCAAGATGCCTACCCACTACTCCAGCCCCCTAAGGAGAGAGCATTGTTCAACTAACCTCAGACCACAGAAGTCGCTCTTTCTGTCACAGGACACCTTCGGCCAGGATCTCCAGACTGGGGGGTTCTGCGTCGGGTAGCCCCGCGGCGTCTGGGTCCACTCCCTGTTGCCTGGAAGTCGTATCGAGGGGTAGTCCTCCTCACTCCCCAGGGAGAAGATGCTGTTATTGCCAATTTCTAGTGTTTCAGAGGATGCTTTGGTCCTATATATACCCGAAGCCCCAGGAGCTGAGCTCATAGGCAGCCAATCCAGGGAGCCGAGGGCTAGTACGTGCCAAACTTGGCCAGTTATGGCTCCGTCCCGTCCTATCACGGGGCTGCTTCCTGCCCTTCCAGCGATAGGAGGCTTACCTCAGCTACCTGGAGAAAAACAGTTTCACTTGACAACTTCCCTATCACACCCAAACCTCAATAAGAAACTAGTGCTCAGAAAACAACCTTAGACCTGACTGGAGGAAGGCCAGTCCTTGGAAAAGAAAACAAACCCTTATGGGAAGCACAGGTAGGGGGAAGGAGGAGGAGGTGGTTTTTATCACCTCAACCTTCAGTTCTCTCCAAAGAGAGAAGGCTCTAGCAAGAAAGGTCATTGAATGCAACACATATATCCCTTGAGCTGGAAGAAAAACTCAGAAGGGGGAGTTGATAAGGGACACATTTTCCAAATCCCACTATCCCTGGAGAGGGTCACCATGGTGTTCTTGACAGAACATCTTAAGAAGTCTTTTTTTTTTTTAAGTTTATTTATTTATTTTGAGAGCAAGCACGCGCGCCAGTGGGAGAGGGGCAGAGAGAAAGGGAGACAGAGAATCCCAAGCAGGCTCTGAGCTTGGGAGTTATCAGCACAGAGCTCAACACGGGGCTCCATCTCACAAACCATGAGATCACGACCTGAGCCAAAACTGGAAGTCAAACACTTAACTGACTGAGCTTCCCAGGCTCCTGGAACATTCTAAGAAGTCTTAAAAATTCACATTTTCACTTTCTGTAATGTCTGAATTTCTTTAGGGAATTTATACATGTTTACAATCAAAAAAAGGAAAACTAGTTTTATTTAAACAAAAGCAGAAAATGGTCAGAAATCCAATTTTGGTTCATTGTCATGGGGAGGCGTTGCCAAGTACCCACTGAAAGCCCTGCACTTCGGAGGCTCACAGACCTGGCACCGTGTGTCAGCTGTGTGACCTCCAGTGGGGAACACAAAGTCTCTGAGTTCATTCAAAAACTTAGTCACCTTGGAGGGTGACTGTCGGGCCAAATGGGATGACTTTCCTAAGGAGAAGAAGAAAATATAGTGCCAGGCACTTTTCTCCGTCCTTTCTGTGTTAACAATGCCTCCTAGCACCTAGTAAGTGCTCAGTAAAGGGCTAGTATTTTATTACTGGTTGCACACTTCTTAATGTTTCATCTATCCTGCCAGCAAACAGGTTTTGGATCCAGCTATGTGCTGAGCACTGTCTCAACCCTGAATTTAGACACTTTATTAGCTCAAGAGCTGACCCAGGCGCAAACAAGGGTTAAATTATATCCCACCTACATGCACGCTTTTTCTTTTCATTTATTTAATGAAACTGTGTTTTCTTAGCCATGTCCTCCAGGCCCCGTGTGCATCAAACCTGCTCTTTCTTATTCAGAGGTGAATAAGCCCCACCCAGTCCTCATGGCGGTCACACTGTAGTTGGGAAAGAGAGATACACAGAAGAACCCTACAAGCAGGTGGGAGGGAATGGCGGGTATTATCTCATGGGCAGAGAGTCTCAGTTTGGGTGGATGAAAGAGAGAGAGAGATGAATGGCAGACTGGTTGTTGAACAATGTAATGTCACGGGGGCCGTAGACTTAAAAATGGTTAAAATGGTAAATTTTAAGGGCGCCTGGATGCCTCCGTTGGTTGGGTGCCTGACTTCGGCTCAGGTCATGGTCTTACAGTTCATGGGTTCAAGCTCTGCGTTAGGCTCTGGGCTGACAGCTCAGAGCCTGGAGCCTGTTTCAGATTCTGTGTCTCCCTCTCTCTCTCTGCCTCCCCCCTGTTCGTGCTCTGACTCTCTCTCAGAAATAAATAAACATTAAAAAAAAACATTTTAGGGGCACCTGGGTGGCTCAGTTGGTTGAGCAGCCCACTTTGGCTCAGGTCATGATCTCACGGTTCGTGGGTTCGAGCCCCCTGTCGGGCTCTGTGCTGACAGCTTGGAGCCTGGAGCCTGCTTCGGATTTTGTGTCTCCCTCTTTCTCTGCCTCTCCCCTGCTCACGCTCTCTCTCTCTCTCAACACTAAACATTAAAAAAAATTTTTTTAATATTTAAAAAACAGTAAATTTTATGTTATGCATATTTTACCACAATTTAAAAAAAAGCAAATGGAAGAACAGGTGCAGAGTCAAGGGCACACTGTGCACAAACCTCCCCTATGACCCAGTAAGTCCACGCACAGGTACATACAATCAGTATCCACTGTCTCCAGCAGCGCATGAGAGTTCTGGCCCCCCACATCCTCTCTGACACTAGGTATTGTCAGTCTGAGAAATTTACAGCTGCGGCTCCACGCAGCAGCGTGGCTGAAACATGAACTAGAGAGAAAAAAGCCAGACATGAACGAACACATGCAGTCTGGTTCCCAGGTCCCCAAACAGGCAAACATAATGTAAACTGTGAGAGGTCCTGACAGTGGTACCCGTGAGAAGCACCTGCTGGGTTCTGTTTCCTGATTGGGGTGCTGGCTCCACAGGTTTATTCTCTTTGTAAAAATTCTCAGTGGTTATGACTTGTGCACTTTTCTATATGTTATATTTATGTATTTACTTGCAAACATTTTATTTATTTTGAGAGAGAGTGAGCATGAGCAGGGGAGGGGCAGAGAGAGAAGGAGAGAGAGAATGCCAAGCAGGCTCTGTGCTGTCAGCGCAGAGCAGAGCATGACTCAGGGCTTGAACTCATGAACCTGAGATTATGACCTGCCTGGAAATCAAGAGTCGATCGCTAAACCGACTGAGCCACCCAGGCGCCCCCTCTATATGTTATATTTGAATACAATTTTCAAAAAATTTTTTCTCTCAATTTCCCCCCTCCCTTCTTCTGTCCACTTTCCTCACAGCACTGATTGGGAACTGTCCCATCAGAGTCCTGCCCATGGCCATGTGACCTGTACAGTGGCCCAGGGCTTGCCCACAGAAAGGGCCACGGTCGGTTTCATGTTCTGTTGTCTCAGTCTGGAAATAATTAGCACTTTTTGAACAAGGGGCCTGTCGTTTTCATGTGGCACCAAACCTCACACATCACATAGCCAGCCAGTGTCTCTCCACAGATCCCCCACCCCCACCCCCTCGCCCAAGCCTTGGTCTCTGACGGGCAGCAGGGACTGGGTTACGCTGCCGCCTCTGCCTGGTTAGAGAAGGTGCCAAATGCCCATAATGGCCCTGGGACAGCGCTCCCTTCTGTGAGAAACTGGGATTGGACGGAAACTGATGGGAACCGTGGAAACTGACGCGACCATTCTGGGAAATTGAGCGGCAACATCTCCAATTGGATGGATGGACAGACATCCATCCTCAGACCTGGGCACGTCCATTATTGATGCAAACACCACAGAAGCGTGTGCACGGGCTCTGCCGTAACACTTACAGGAGGGCTTATATCCGCACCATGTGTAATAGCCCCAAACTCAAAAAACGTGAAAGTACTCAAAGGCCCTGTAACAAGAAAAGGAAAAACAATGGCATATTCACAAAATGGAGAAATTTTTCCCCTGAGAGTCTATATCTTTGTTTTTTCAGAAAGACTATTTACGCTCTTGTGTAGCCTTTGTATGCAACACAAGGTCACAAAAGATAAACTAGGTCTCCAGGGAAAATGAAGGTACTGACTGAAAACGGGCAGGTAGAAGAGAGTGCTCTAGTTTCAGGAGCCAAGGGGCACGGGCTTTCTGAGTGATGTATTTAAAGAAGAATTTTCACGAGAGACACTCAAATCTGCCTGAGGTTAGAACCCTGATTCCCAGAAATCTAACTGCCCTCCCAGCAAGATGATTTGCATTATGGAAATGGTGACCGCAGGAGCAAAGAGCAGAGCGTGGACACGCCCTCCTTCCCCTGGCCACACCCCCTGCCTGGAATCCACCAACTCAAAGTTCAACTCCAACCCTGTTTGGGCTTTCCATTCACAGAGCTTCCTGGAGAGATGTCTGCTTTGCCCTCAGTGAGAGAGGTACCTGCACACTGTGACCTCGCACTTTCCCAAGACTGGTCAAGGACCAAGGACCAAAGTCCTCACAATTTCTCTTGGTTTCTGCCCAAAATGACTGAAGTTAGGTCTTGTGTCTTAAGTGCTCAATGAATCTCAGTTCCCAACCATTCTCCTCTGTCTCAGTGACTCTTCCAGTCATCCAGTAGCTCCCAGAATCTCCCCATCCGCAGTTGTTTCTGGGTCCCCACTGCCAGTGAGCAACTCAAAGGACCATCGTGATGGCATAGCTTTGACTTTGGCCAGAGCTGCACTACGGGTCAGTGCCTCCTCATGCTCAGTGGGCATACTACTACTACTACTAACAGCCATTTGTGAAATTTTTACTAGATGTCAGGACTTGTACTAAGAGCTTTTACTTCTGTTATTTATTTTTGTCCCCATAATAATGTTTATTTATTAACAATAAAGTAGATATTGTTATTTTACAAACCTGGAAAGTGACACTCAAAAAGATGAAATGCTTAAGGGACATGGCTAAATGGCAGAAGAAAACCTGTCAGTCTCCAAACACGTCATTAACTGTGGCACCCTACTGTTCTGAACCTCAGTTTTCATAGCTGTACAATGGGAATAAATGATACCGACTTGGCAGAATTGCCAGGAAAGTTCAAGAAGGTGATTCCCATGAGCACCTTGCCTGGGACACATAGTAGGCTCTCGGGCAATGGCGACACTGAGTGCAGAGGAGCAGCTGAGGGGCCTGGGGACCACAACTCTCTCACCGAACTTGCATTAAGCCTAAGAGTGCTGTGTGAAAGAGGCCAGCTTGTATACTTCCCCACACTCCTCTTTCCCATGTCCTGAGGTGGACATTGGTCTGCCCACCCTCCGGGGGGCTCTGGCCAGACACCCTCGGTCAACAATGTCTCATACCAGGGTCTCTCTCCTTGGCTCCCCTGACATTTGGGGCCAGATAATTATTTGTTGTGTGAGTTGTCTTGTGTATTGTAGGCCCTGGCCTCTACCCACTAGATCCTAGGAGTAACCCCCCTTCCAGTAGTGAAAACCAAAAATGTCTCCAGATATTACCAAATATCCTCTGGAGAGTGAAATCATCCCCAGGGAAGAACCACACGCTTAAGCAATGATGTGTAACAATCTTTATTAAAACATTTTTTAACACTTATTCATTTTTGAGAGAGAGATAAAGTACGAGCAGGGGAGGGACAGAGAGAGAAGGAGACACAGAATCCGAAGTAGGCTCCAGGCTCCGAGCGTCAGCACAGAGCCCAACACGGGGCTCGAACCCATGAGCGGTGAGATCATGACCTGAGCCAAAGTCGGACGCTTAACTGACTGAGCCACCCAGGCGCCCCAACATGTAATGATCTTAACCAACCAGGAGTTCCTGAAGGGAGGTAGTTGCAAGTTTGGTGCAACAGCTTGATGACACTGACAAGGACTGTCACCTCATGATCACAGGTTGGCTTCCACAGATCCCATCATGCCACCAACACATTCAAATTCAAAGGTAGACAAGAGGGGCAAAGTGACGGTGTCCTGTGTGGCTTCATCTTTGATCTTAAGAGTTTCCCCAGACACTTCTCGGCAGATCTCTTCTATGTCTTGTTGACTAAAACTGGTTGTATGTCCGTCTTTAGCTGCAAGGGAGGCTGGGAAAATGACTAGGTGGCCAAGGAGAAGTGGATAGGAAATGATGTGGGTCCCCCTGGCATGGCAGTATGGGCATTCTTTATACCTGTGGAAATTATTTTTCTATCTGCTTCCCTCACTAGACGTGACGACACCTTCACGACAGGGACCTCCTCAGGTTTTCCTCAGAACGTAGTGCTCAGCACTGAGAAAGTACTCAGTCAATGCTCATTGAATGAATGAGTGAACCAATCAATGATTTCACCTCCCCCTTCTTTGCTTGTACCACTAAGAGCCCTATGCAGGCAATTATTTATTCATATGCAAACTAAACCTGGTTTAACTGCAAATAAGCCCATAATGCAAATGATAATGCAAACATCTCCCAGTTCCTTCAACAAGCCATGATCCCCCTGGTCACTTCTGACTTGCTGTTCTCTTTGCCCAGAATATTCCTCCTGCCACCTCCAACCTCCCCTCACCCGTCTTCCCATGGCCAGCTCTTTCTAACTCTGTAGGTGTCTGCTTACACGTGACCAGCTCCATGAGCTTTCTCTCATCTCCCCGATGTGGCTCAGCAATCTCTGCTATATTCCCCTGCTGCGCACCCCTCCCCCCCACGTTGTTTCATCCTAGGAGTTGTCACCCTGGGTTGTGACTTCTCCCATCGTAATCGCCCATGGGGACCAGAACAGCACATTCAGAACTAGTGGGCTCTCCATAAACTTTTGTTGATGAAAAAATTTATACCAGGGTTTGGCAAAGCTTTTATGCAAAGGCACAGATGGTGAACATTTTCAGCTGTGTGGGCCCCACGACCTCTGCTACAACTCTTCAACTCTGTGAACAGAGTGAGCGAGAAAGGAGCCATAGATAACATGTAAACAAATGATCATGGCTCTGTTCCAACAGAAATGTATTTATGGGCACTGAATTTGAATTTCATATAAGTTTTACATGCCATGAAATATTATTCTTCTAAAAAAAATCTTTCTATCAACCATTTATAAATGTACAATTCAGGCCGCCTAGGTGGCTCAGCTGGTTGAGCATCTGACTCTTGAGGTCGGCTCAGGTGACGATCCTGGGGGCATGGGATCAACCCCCCTGTCGGGCTCCGTGCTGACAGTGTGGTGCCTGCTTGGGATTCTCTGTCTCCCTCTCCCCCTCCATCTCTCCCTCACTCCAGCTGTCTCTCTAAAATTAAAAAAAAAAAAGTAAAAATCATTCTCAAAGGCTCTTGGGCCATACAAAAATAGGCGATTAGCCGTAGTTTACTGACCCTAATTAATACTGAGAGTCACATGCTTTGGGTTTTCCAGATCACTCTCAGGGATACATCAGAACCACTTAGAGCAGTGATATAACAGTATTTCTTAATATCAAGCAATACATTAAACTTAAAACAATATTATATGACTTTGCCATAATATCCAGTAGACTGTATCTTAAGAAATCAAAGGCAATTTAAGATTAAGAAACTGTGACTGTCACGGCACCATGTCAGTGAGCTTGAACAAAATTTTTTAACAATTTCTACACGCAATCCCAATGGGGATGTTTTTTCAAAAGATGGATTTAAGAAAAAAATTTTTATAGTCTATTTATTTTTGACACACAGAGAGACAGAGCATGAGCGGGAGAGGGGCAGAGAGAGAGGGAGACACAGAATCCGAAGCAGGTTCCAGGCTCTGAGCTGTCCGCACAGAGCCCGCTGCGGGGCTCGAACCCACGAACCGCGAGATCATGACCTGAGCTGAAGTCGGATGCTTAACCGACTGAGCCACCCAGGCTCCCCAAGATGGATGTTTTTTTTAAAAAGTTAATTTATTTATTTTGAGAGAAAGAGAGAGTGTGTGCAAAGGGCAGAGAGATAGGGAGAGAGGGAGAAAACTCCAAGCAGGGTCTGCGCCATCAGCACAGAGCCCACCACGGGGCTCGAACTCACGAATGTGAGACCACGACCTGAGCTGAAATCAAGAGTCTGATGTTTAACTGACTGAACCACCCAGGCTCACCCTGATGGGTTTTTTTTTTTTTTAAACTATATTCTTTTTCATGATAAAATTACTTATCTTAAATACTACCCAAAATATGACTTAGATCAATGAAAGTAACCACTGAAAAAAACAGTGGTTTGGGGCGCCTGGTTGGCTCAGTTGGTTGAGCATCCAACTTTTGGTTTATGCCCAGGTCATGATCTCACAGTTGGTGGGATCAAGTCCTGCATCAGGCTCTGCACTGTACAAGGGATTCTTGGGGTTCTCTCTCTCCCCTGTTCTCTGCCCCCCACACACACACTCTCTCTTTCTCAAAATAAATAAATAAACTTTAAAAAAAAGAAAAAAAGTGGTTTTTTAAATTGGGTTTCACATGTTACAGGACTTTAAATCCTGAATGGTAGTGAGGCTATGGGGATACAGGAATTTTGATGCTCTGCTGGGGACAGGGGGCATGTGGACTGATGTCTGTGGTGCCAGTATGTAGCAGTTCTACTCTTAGAAATTTTCACACAGCTTTTCAAGGGCACATGAACAAGGGAGTCGTCGCAGCACTATTTGTGGTAACAGAGAGTTAAAATCTCCGGGGAGGAGGGAGGATAAAATTCTTCTACACCCCCAAGAATTATTTCCACATTAGAGGCATCTGATTGGATGAACACAGAGCAATATGGAAGTATCCTAAAAATGTAGTGTTTGGTGGAAAAAAAAAAAGTGAGAAACAGAATGAGATGCACCAAAGAACACTATGTAAATGAAGAAGATAAACAGGCAAAGCGACAATGCTGAGTTTGTAAGAATACATGGGAGAAGATACATATTCAACAGACAAGCAGGGTTAGTTTGGGAGAGGAAGACACACCTGGGATAAACACACATAACACAGGGGCGCCTGCGTGGCTCAGGCAGTTGAGCATCCTGCTTCGGCTCAGGTCATGATCTCACGGTTTGTGGGTTCGAGCCCTGTATCGGCTCTGTGCTGATAGCTCGGAGTCTGGATCCTGCTTCACATTCTGTGTCTCCCTCTCTCTCTGCCCCTCCCTTGCTCGCACTCTGTCTCTTTCTCTCTCTCAAAAATAAATAAACATTAAAAAAAAAGTAACAAAAAAACCCCTTGTATAACCCATGCAAGAGGGAGCCTTGCACAGGCAAAAGATGTACCATGAACTGTCCCTCAAGGCCAGGAAAAAACAAAACAAGCAAAACAACAATCAACAAGAAGGACACAAATCTCTTCAATCTGCAAATATCATTACACGACAATGAAATATCAGAGCTATTTCCAGTTGAAACCAGGAAGAAAAGATAGAGCCAATTATCTCATAATTGCTGAACATTGTTCCGGGAATTTCTGACCAACACATCAAGACCCGAGACACTAATAAAAGTTATACATAAAAGGTAACTAGGTAGGTAGATGGATAGACAGATAGATATAGATGCAGAGACGCACATATGCATAGATACGAATTGTATCAGCTTACAATTTAGCTAACTTCTGACCGTAGAGCTACTTAAAAAAAAAAATCTTTTCAAATATCTTGTCAGGTTTCAGCCAGGACTCACAGTAAATATTCCTCGTGGTATTGAACAACACCAGGGACCCAAGAGCCATTCCCCCAAAGGCTGTGAAAGATGATACCTGCCAAAGAGCTGAAGCCACTCCCAAAGGTAAATAAATAAAAGAAAGACTTAGGAAGCCACCCCTCCCCCACAGAGGGCTGGCAATAGACCCTTCCTGCAAATGGGTTGCAACCCACATTTCTGTCAAGCCATATTTTGGGACTTCCAACATAATGGTTCCCAAGTTCTTAGGACACAAAACAAGAAAGTAACAGCTACCTGGGAAGAAAAAGGATCAGTAACCAATGGATTTGGTTTTGGGAAGGAAGAGACAATGTGAAATTTTACCTTCCTCTCCCAACTGAGCAGGACAGAGGTTCCGGAGGCTGACCCTCGTGAGAATGCTCACCCTTTGCTGGCTGTGGTCAGCTTTCCTGTGATCCCATCTACAGGATCTAAAGCGAGTGGGGTTTAAAGTATAGAGAGTATGTGGGGCTCCTGGGTGGCTCAGTCCGTTGAGCGTCTGACTTTGGTTCAGGTCATGATCTCATAGTTTATGAGTTCAAGCCCTATATCAGGTTTGCTGCTATCAGTGCAGAGCCAGCTTCAGATCTTCTGTCCCTTTCTCTCTGTCCCTCCCCCTCTTGTGCTCTCTCAAAAATTAAAAAAATAATAATAATTAAAAATTTTAAAAACCCAGAAATTTAAAAATATATGTATTAACTACAGAGTGTGGCTCTGGTATCTAGTCAGAAATTGGAAAGCTTTTCCATTCACTTTATTTTATTGTTTTTAAGTTTAGTTATTTATTTTGAGAGACAAAGAGCAAGTAGGGGAGGAACAGAGAGAGAGAGGGAGACCGAGAATCCCAAGCAGGCTCCACACTGACAGCAGAGAGCCCGACGCCGGGCTCAAACCCACGAACCATGAAAACATGACCCGAGCTGAAGTCAGACACTTAGCCAGCTGAGCCACCCAGGTGCCTCTCCATTAACTTTAATTTTAATTTCCCTTGACCGTTTCCGGAAATCACTGGTAGCGGTTTACCAGAAAATCCCTCAGATCCCGTCGACCCTGGGAGGGGCCTACAGGAGGGCTCTTTCAAGGGTAGACACGGGGCATCTGTAAGACAACCAACAGCCAACTTTTGTTTACGGTCACGTAGCCTCTTCAGAGTGGAGAGACCACTCAGAGGATGGGTAAGAATAACGACTCAGGCGAAGGAAGAGTCGAAGGAATAGCAAAGGGACACGAGTCTCACGGCCTTTTGTGTTAAGTACCTCATGCCTTTAATTTTTCTTCTTTTTTTTTAAATGGTTTTTACGTTTTTATTTTTATTTTTTTAATCTTTATTTATTTCTAGGAGAGAGAGAGATAGACAGCGTGAACAGGGGAGGGTCAGAGAGAGAGGGAGACACAGACTCCGAAACAGGCTCCAGGCTCTGAGCTGGCAGTCAGCACAGAGCCCGACGCAGGGCTCGAACCCACGAACCGCGAGATCATGACCTAAGCAAAAGTCGGATGCTTAACCGACTAAGCCACCCAGGCGCCCCTCATGCCTTTAATTTTTCATTGACCTTTTGCGATGAATATTTCAATGAAGCTATTTAGGACATTTGAAGCCCTTTGGGGGCTTCTGCATGCCAATTAAAATAAGTGTCCCATGTCCCCTTCTGTTTGTTTGATTTGGGAACCCTTGCTTTCGAACACATTTTTTTTTCTTTTAGAGGAGAGAGAACACGTGAGCAGGAGAGAAAGGCGGAGGGAAAGAGAGAGAATTTTATTTTTTTAATGTTTATTTATTTTTGAAGAAGAGAGAGACTAAGCATGAGCAGGGGAGGGGCAGAAAAGAGGGAGGCACAGAATGTGAAGCAGGCTCCAGGCTCTGAGCTGTCAGCACAGAGCCCAATGCAGGGCTTGAACCCACGAGCTGTGAGATCATGACCTGAGCTGATGTCAGATGCTTTACTGACTGAGCCACCCAGGTGCCCCAAGAGAGAGAATCTTAAAGCAGCTTCCACGCTCAGTCAGCACAGAGCCGACTCGGGGCTTGATCCCACCTGAGATCATGACCTGAGCCGATATCAGGAGTCAGATGCTCAACCGACTGAGCCACCCTGGTGTCCCTCGAGTGCACTTTTTAAACGAATGATCCTGTCAACTGGAACATTCCTCATAATGCCCGTGTTCCAGGTTGTCTTCCGTGAGATTAGCACATGCACATGAGGAGAGACCATAGTTGTTTTAACATAAAACCAACCACAGTTGCTAAGGAGGCATCCTTTAAGCCATCCTTAAAGCACTTAGATGACTGGGATCCCAATTTTGGAGCGGTCCTGAGACCAAAGGAAAAAAAAATCTTAGGTAGCCTAGGGGACAGGTTTGGGGTTGAGACTTAGGTTTTGTCTGACAGTGTGCCTTTCACAGATACTCCTTTTTCCCGACAGACGGCCGCTGCCCAAGTTATCGGACCTGTGACTAGGTGTCCCTCGTTGCACAGAATTTTCTTGCTGGTGGCAAGTGCCCCACCATGAAACTTGCTCATCCGTGATCCCCTTATCTTTACTCAGCAGCCTTGTGCTTCGGAGCTGGCTCTCTCTCTCACAGAAAGGTGGTAAGTGCTCTAACAGCGTCAAGGTGCTCAACCCATGCCCGTTGATTTTCGTTTAATCTTGCTCTCAGGAAAACTCACAAGTTTAAATCTAAACCAAGCACATTCTAATTCATAAACCAAGCACATTCTAAATTCGGAAACCAAGTGCATTCTAAATTCAGAAACCAAAAGAGTACTCACCAGAAGGACAATCTGTCCTTATCCAAATCCAAAAAAAAAAAAAAAAAGTGAGAGGAGACTCACAAAACCAGAAGCAGAAGGCTGCTCATGAAAGCAATGAGCTCAAGGGGCTCCATGCAGGCAACATGCTTTATTCTGAAGCTCCTCTTTCCTGGGGCGGGAGGGTCATGGCTTTCTGATCTCACTTCTGACACCACTGAATGTCAACCTAAATAAGGAGGTCAGCTGAGACATGCTCAAATTATCAGAAACTTGAGTTTATTTTGGAACAGCAGAGGAATTACAATTCAGGAAACACATGCTTTAACAAGCTGTGGGGGAGTCCGCTGAGGGTTTGGGGTGGGCTGTATTTCCAGTCAAGCAGCACAGAGAGGGAAAGTGCAGCCAGAGTCCAAGCAGTGGGTTCACTGGCTTGAGGATAGGGAGAGATTCTTGGCAGATGTTTACTGATTAGGAGATAAGTCTTGGTCTTCTGTAATTCCGGCATTTCATGGTTCTTAATTTCTGTTTTTCTGAGTGTCTGTGTGTGAGTCTCCATTTCATATCCTTTGGTTCGATTTTAGCTTGAAATCCTTTCATAATATAGATACAGATAGGCAATATTATTATCACTTGTAGAAATATAATTATACAGCCAAAAAACTGGAATCAGTTTAAAATGTTTAGAATTAAAAACACAAGGGGCGCCTGGGTGGCTTAGTCGGTTAAGCGTCCGACCTTCGCCTAGGTCATGATCTCGCAGTTCGTGGGTTCGAGCCCCGCGTCGGGCTCGGTGCTGACTGCCAGCTCAGAGCCTGGAGCCTGTTTCAGAGTCTGTGACTCCCTCCCTCTCTGACCCTCTCCTGCTCATGCTGTCTCTCTCTCTCTCTCCTAGAAATAATAAAACATTAAAAAAAAAGTTAGAATTAAAAACACAAGAGCCTGTGTGCAAAATAAATACACACACAAAATGTCAAGTTTTTCTATTTAACCTTATTTACAATCTTTTCTATTTACTATTTAATTTCTATATAACCAGCTAGAAGGTGTGGTGGCAGAAAATATTGCAGCCACAACAGCAGTGTATGCAGATTGTATGAGAAGAAGTTACGAGATCTATAAGCAGTATGAAAGATGTGAGAAAATACAGAAATGTCCATATTCTTGAAAGGAAAGCTTATTAAATAAAACCTCCAATTCTCTGCTGGTTAATTCATAGTTTATCATAGTTTCAGTTAAAATTCAAAAAAATTGGACAGAATTGGAATTTAGAAACTGGCAACTTTTCTTTGGCTGTATTTCACTAGAAAACTAACAGGTAAGTTTACTGTAAAATTTTTGGAAGATAAAAATAACTGAGATAAAGAAGGGACATTTTCTCTGCCAGATATTACATGTATTATAAAGCTAAAGAAATAACACAAGCATGCATCAACAAGAATTCATGGACAAATCAAGCACAAGAAAGTAGATAGCTCTGAGACCATTCCAAACAATATATGAATTTTATGCATGAGAAAGCAAGCTCACAAACCAACATGAAGAAGTGGATTATATAGAGAATGGTGTTGGAGAAATTAGCTGGAAGGTGGGGAGGACCCATTTCAATTCACTTTATACAGTCGTATAAGATAATTTGCAGATGGGGCGCCTGGATGGCTGAGTCGGTTGAGCATGTGACTCTTGATCTCAGTGTCATGAGTTCAAGTCCCACGTTAGACCTAGAGCTTACTTCAAAAGAAAACAAACAAAAAACCAAAAACAAATAATGAGAAGAGTCGAACATAATGATAGATTTGACTTAGCCAAAATGATAAACTTCCGCAAATCAAAATCACTATCAAAGGTTAAAAGGCAATTAGCCAAACTAGGAAAAATTATTTGCAACAAATGATACAGGCAAACGGTTACTCTCCTTATTTTATAAAGGATGCAACAATAATTACAAATTTAAAAGTAATCAGTAAACACATAATACATGTTCAACTTCATTGTTAATGTAGAGCTACACCTTGTATACACTGTTTATTTCCACTTATATATGTTATGACACATTAAGTAGAAAACTCGGGATATAAAATTGCACATGCGGAATAATCTAAATGATATTATAACATACACATGTGTTGTTTTAATGGAAATATAATCACTTAAATATTTTAAATGACTTTCATTTGGAATGGAATTATAGGTGATTATTTTTTTCTTTTGCCAAATGTTCCACATCTGCTTTAGTACATATGTATTATTTATATGCTCCATTTTTTAATGTTTATTTTTTTAAGCGAGAGACAGAGGATGAGCGGGGGAAGGGCAAGAAAGAGAGAGGGAGACACAGAATCCAAAGCAGGCTCCAGGCTCTGAGCTGTCAGCACAGAGCTCGGTGTGGGGCTCGAACTCATGAACCGTGAGATCATGACCTGAACCAAAATCAGACACTTAACCGGCTGAGCCATCCAGGCACCCCTATATGCTCTATTTCTGAAAACTGGTTAACAGTATTTTCCGGGCTTGGTCCCCCACCAGGCAAACTATAGAAATGGCTGCCCACTTTGGTAAAGAGGTGTGAGGGGTGGATTCCTAGAGCTACTCACTCAGTGACAGCTTCTAGGTTGTTGAGCCCTATGGAAACTTCCTTCCACACAGGGCTTCAGACATGCCACCCTGGGTCTCTCAGTTTCACAGAGAAACTCAACCTGCAGGCCAGACTTTCTCTGTCATGACCGTGTTCCCAAAGAGAATGCCACGTGGGGCTCAAGCTCTCCAGACACGGAACAAACCCAAAGCAGGCCTTCCCATCTGAGAGCGTTGGTGGGCGTTTCCCACCAGCCGAGGGCAGGGAGTGGCAACAGCAGAGGAGAGGAGGAGCTTCGAGTAGGCCCTCGCTCCTCAGGAGCTGATCCCCTGTCCCAAAGTGCCTGTCTACTTCCCCTTCTCTTAAGCACCCCTGTGTCTTCTGCAAAAGGGCCCCATTATGCCCATCTTCCAGCCAGCTCTGAACTGCCTGAAAGGCTACAACTTAGGCTCCAGGCAGCTTCATTTGCAAATATGAGATCATGCAAATTATTAGAGAGAGATTTTCACCATGTCATGACCAATTCCAGTAGCCAGAAGGGCAATGAGAGCAGAAGCAACCTCTCTCTCTCTCTCTCTCTCTCTCTCTCATTCTCTCTCTCACTGGGTCCCTAACTGTAGTGGGTTGAATAATGACCGCCCCCAAGAGGATATGACCAAGTACTAACCCTTGAAACATGGGAATGTGACCTTATTTGGAAAAAAGTCTTTACAAATGTAATTACATTAAGGACCTCAAGATGAGATCTTCCTGGATTTAGAGTGGGCTCTGAATCCAACGGCGATGTCTTTAGAAAGACAGAAGAGATTTGAGAGTCACGGAGGTGCGTGTACAAACTGAGAAATGCCAGGGCTTGCTGGCAACCACCAAAATCTAGGAGAAAGGCATGGAACCGATTGTCCTTCAGAGCATCCAGGGGGAACCAACCTGCTGAAACCTTGATCTTGGACCTCTGGCCTCCTACAAAAGAATGAATTTCTGCTGTGTGAAGCCTCCAAGTCTTTGGTAGTTTTGTCGCAGCAGCTGCACAAAACGGATACGCTCTCTCTCAGACCCAGCTGTTCAGCAGTCTGGGTTCCAGAGCCCCCGCCGGAACTCTCATCCAGGCTCGTGGTTCATCTGCTCATCTCCCCCGAGTCAGGACCCCCCTGGAATATTCCCCTTCCTGCTATAAGCAGCACTCAGAAGGGCCCTGGGTCAATCGCCTTGAGGGTCCTGCAGAAGGGTGCGCCCCAGACAGATGACGGTGCCGTCCTGCTACCTTCAAAGTGTTTTACCTTCATGGTCCTAAAAACTAAGAAAATACAATGAGCTACGAGGGAAAATAATTAATGTTGAAATAAAAAACCGTAAAGCCAGTATCAAAGAAACCAAAGCCAAGGCAAGACATTACTCACAGGACTGTCTGACCTTAGTGACAAGGCTCTTAGTCAGCTCTGACCCTTCCCGCTAAGTCCAAGGCAGGACCAGGCTCTCACCTGCAGATGTTGTCCCCAAGGTGATCGCTGAGGGCCAGCCCTTTCTGAAGGCTTTGGAATTCCCTGGGGAATTTGATCAGCTGTTAGCATCTTGGGTCCAAGATTGGTCCCAAGATTGGGTCCAATGCTCGGCCCAAGCATTTCAGGGAAAAGGCGGGCTTTTGTGCTGGCAGGTGACAGTCCCTCAGCTGATAAGGAAGATCACTTCACTCCTACCCTGGAACCGGAAAACAAGCAGTCCAGGACAGACTCTTGAAGGTCTTATCAAAACAAGAGCCTGCTGATGGGCGGGCAAGCCCGTGGCCAACTTTGCTGGGAGCAAAGCAGCTTCCTTGGAGAATAAATGTGTCTGTGACTTAAAACACTGGAGGCTGCAGGCCACATAACACCTCCCCCACCTTAGAGATAGCCATTGTTTTGAATAAGCCCTTCTGGGATCTCTTTCTACTAGAAAATACTGTAGCATCACATAATGTCACTATTATGTTCACAGATAGGAACATCTAGTACACACTGTTCTACAACTCGTCCTTTCTTTTATTATTATTATTTTTTTATTTTATTTTGAGAAAGAGAGAGTGGGCGAGCAGGCACACAAATAGGGGAGTGGCAGAGAAAGAGAGAGAGAGAGAGAGAGAGGATCCTAAGCAGGCTCCATACTCAGCACAGAGCCCGATGCGGGGCTCAGTCCCACAACCCTAGGATCATGACCTGAGCAGAAATCAACAGTTCAAAGCTCAACCGACTGAGCCACCCAGGTGCCCTGCCCCCCACTCCCACTCGCCCTTTCTTGTTTATGTTCCTCTGGTGGTGGTGATTCCACAATAAATTGTTTCTTAAGGGAGTTTGGGCCCAAAGAGCAGGGGAGATCCCTTCTTCCTTCCAAGCTCCAAAGAATTCCTCTTTTTTTCAAGCGAGTGAGTGAAAGGGTTCAGAACTCCAAGAGAGAGTCAATACCCAGGACAGGAGTTCAGCAGCATCCCTGTATTTCCCGTTACCCACATTGGCTTCTCAGCCTTCCGCTAACGACCCTTCTCCTTCCAAGAGCTGGAGTGAAATTTACAGGCCCCACTCCCACCCCTACCTAGACAGGCAGGGGTGTGGGGAGAGGGGATGAGGGGGTGGATCAGAATCAGTTGTCTGGCAGTTGGTCTCCGCTTCTCTCTCCAAGGTAACACCCTTCCTTCTTTTAAACCTAAGGTATTTGACCATTAGGACATCCAAGTTCAATGTTTCCTTTCTCACTGGGGGCACTGAGAGGTGAGTAAGAGCCTCGTGACTTCTTGAAGGACACGAAATCTGGAGAATATATTGTGCTTCCAGTCTGATTTCTTGATAATAATTTCTATCAACTCTCTTGCAGAACAAAATAGGATTTCACTGTATTTATTTATCCAAACCCTAATGTTAGCCATTTGGGCTTTTCCCAAGTTTTTCTAATTGTAACCCAGGGCTTCAGAGACTATCTCTATGAGGATATTTTTGCTTGTCTGTGAGAAGAGCTCTGAAAGGTGTTTTCTCAGAAACAGAATGGCCGGTCACAAGGGGGACATTCCATTTTTTGGCAGGCCCTACGGAATTTCCTTCCAGAACTTTGCAGCTCTTTACCCCTCCAGCCGTGGTCGCTGAGAGTGGCTGGGTCTCCACACCCACACCCTCCATGGACACGGGTCGAGGTAGCTTCACCATAAACATCTTTGCTTCAGACATCTCTACCGCAAGCATTTTCACTGCGTAACTAAGTAGCTGAAGGCAATGTTGCCATAAACGATAAAATAATGCAAAACGAAAGGGGGACATTTAAAAAGACATAACGAGATATGAAAACATGAACAGAATCGCCATGAGGCAATTTGTCATAAAAAATAAAATGACGAAAAATACAAGAGGCACGTTCATTAAAAAGCATAATAATGAAACTTGAAAATGAATACTGGAATTAAAAATATTGCGAAATACAAAATATTTGAATACATTCAATATACAGAGCGTAGATTCACGGCAACACAAAGAATACATTTTATTTATTTTGCACAAAGAATAGAATTTATTTTTGGATGGTACCTAAGCATGTGCCTGCCTTCAAAGTCTCTCAACCATAGTAATGCAAGACCCCCAGGGGATGCCTGAAAGCTAGGAGAGTACCCACCCCTAGATATATGATGTTTTTTCCTATCCTCTACCTATGACAAAGTTTCATTTATCAATTAGGCACAATAAGAGACTAACAACAATAGCTATTAATAAAATAGCTAATAATAAAATAATCACAACAATATATTGTAATGAAAGTTATGTAAATGGGGTCTCTTTCTTTCAAAGTATCTTGCTCACCTTTCCTATTGGGATGTTGTGAGATGATAAAATGCCTACGTGAGGAGATCAAGTGAGGGCAAGGACATAGGTGCCGTGACAAGGCATTAGGCTACTCCTGACTTCCCGACGACATAGGAAGGAGAATCGTCTAATTGTCCGTTTCCGCCAAGGTCAAGACTAGGGTAAATGAAACCGGGGTTAACCAAGGCTGAAAAGTGAAGCTCCAGATAAGGGGGGACAACTGTATGCATTTTTTTTTTTTTTTTGCTCGTTGATTTGTCTCCTCATGATGCAATCGCAGGTTTTCTTTTGCATTAAAACTTATTTTCATTAAGAGAGGTATCAGTTTCCAAATACTAGGATGCATATTTGATTTTTAAATTTTTTTAATGTTTTTTATTTATTTCTGAGAGAGAGAGAGATAATGTGAGCAGGGGAGGGTCAGAGAGAGAGGGAGATACAGAACCTGAAACAGGCTCTGAGCTGGCAGTCAGCACAGAGCCCGACATGCGGCTTGAACCCACAAACCGAGAGATCATGACCTGAGCCGAAGTCGGACGCTTAACTGACTGAGCCACCCAGGCGCCCCACTAGGATGCATATTTGTAACCGAGCCCTGTGTTGCGTCCTGAAAACCTTCCACACTGTTCTTCGTTCTTGGCGTGTTGGTACACGTCTGCTGACAGAAATGTGGAAGAAATTCCAATGCTGTAAAGCATTTACAACTAAGCGTTGTGATCACCAGAACTGATAAGGTATCATTTTCTGACGTATAGTATGCGGTCTGCTTTCCACGCTATTTCACACTTGCCAGTAAACTTTCTCACCCGAACTTATTATCAAATAGATATACATAGTTGTTATCACCGACTATTTTAAGACCACCATCTCTGCTCAACGCTGTATAGACCATTACGAGGGCTAGCAAAGTTTTATATAACATATAAATGGGAACTGTGTCCATGGAGAAACAAAACCAAACATCAACCAGTTATTACTTTATCTTCTATGGCAAAATCACCTTATGGCCAATTAGTTATGCGACAAAAACGTTTGCAACGAAAACTCTTGCAGCAAAGATGCTTACGGCAAAAATACCGGACACAGTAGACACCACTGAGCCTGTTCACTGTTCTTGATCTGATGAGCTGCTCTTATTTCTGATTTGCTTTTAATTATTCATGAAGCAAAGCATCTTCTCAAATGCTTCTTACCACTGAGTGTGTTCTTGAGTGATTGGTTCTTAAGTGAAAAAAAATTCAACATATTGAGTTATATTGTTTCCTCCAGGAAGTGCTCATTATTCTCAAGAGAATACGTGGAAACTCTTACTTCCTGGAACACACAGGAGTTTCGTGCTTCCTGTAGAAAAAGAGACTATTCGTTTCAGCAACAGCCAAACACAGAGCACTTGAAGTCATATCCGAGGACTCATCAAAGGAAACCACTTCTGGTTTCAAGGGCTTGTGTTCCCCGGGCTTCAGAGGTAAATTTATAGACCCCACACACAGGAAGAAGTCATTTCACACTCCAAATATAAATTTTACGCAAGAAAAAGAGACAGAGATCATCAGTTGTTTAGTTCAAGTGAGTTTTGAGCCAAACGAGATGTCAAAATCTTGGTATAAGGGGGCTCGTCTTGTTTTCAAGTTTTTATGTAAATTCTAGTTAGTTAACATATAGGGTACAATTGGTTTCAGGTGTAGAATTTAGTGATTCATCTCTTACATACAACACCCGATGCTCATCCCAACAAGTGCCCTCCTTAATGCCCATCACCCATTTAGCCCATCCCCCACCCACCTCCCTCCGTCAACCCTCCATTTGTTCTCTATAATCAAGAGTCTCTCGTGGTTTGCTTCCCCCTCTCTCTTTTCTTCCTTCTCCTATGTCCATCTGTTTTGTTTCTTAAATTCCACAAATGAGTGAAATCATATGGTACTTGTCTTTCTCTGACTGACTTATTTTGCTTCCCATAATACACTCTAGCTCCATCCCTGTCGAAATCTTGCAAATGGCAAGATTTCATTTTTGTGATGGCTGAACAATATTCCATTGTGTGTGTGTGTGTGTGTGTGTGTGTGTGTACACACCACATCTTCTTTATCCATTCATCACTCGATGGACATTTGGGCTCTCTCCATAGTTTGGCTATTGTTAATAGTGCTGCTATAAACATCGGGTGCATGTACCCCTTTGGAATCTGTATTTTGGTATCCTTTGGGTAAATACCTTAGTAGTGCAATTGCTGGACTATAGGGTAGTTCTATTTTTGATGTTTTGAAGAGTCTCCATGTTGTTTTCCAGAGCGGCTGCACCAGTTAGCATTCCCACCAACAGTGCGAGAGGGTTCTAAGGAGTCTGATCTTGATGGATTGACCCCATTCATGTCCGTCCTTTCCTTTCCCCCACAGGCTGAAAAACTGCAAAGTACACTTCCCACCCTCCTTTACTGCTAGAGCTTCAGATGTGAACGAGGCTCTGACAATTAGATGCTGTGGCCCAAGATTTGGGAGGAGCAGGTGAGATGGGGTGTGGGGACAAGCAAGGTCAAGAGAAACTGTTCTTCAGCATTCTGGCATTGTGGGCACCTCTTCATGGAGCAAAGGTGCCCCTTGATGTCCAGGTCACAGGAATCATGGTGGTGTTCCAGATCATTCCTGGGGGCCACGACTCAGAACCCACACTCCCTTACCCCTTCTGATGACTTTAAAAGCCTCTAATTCTTTTACTGCTATAATTGGCTGGCATAGCTTCTCTTTCCCCCAAATGAACCCTGACTGATACAGCTCACGAACTCTTATCTCCATAGAGCCAGGCAAGACCCAGGAAAGAAAAGCACAGACAAAAGCCAACTCTGCCTTGAGTCATGCTTATTATGGGTTTCCTAATAGCACTCTGGTCAGATAACCTCATCCCTGTAGAAAATGTGAAATGTGCAAAAAAGACCAAAGAACAAAATAAAAATCATCTGTTACTCCACAAAGATCAAATATCGATGGGAAGAACACGTTCAGCCCCACGGAGGTGCAGTGCTAATGGGCTTGGCTGTTGCTGCTCATTTGCACACAGAATCACTGCCTCAGCCAAGGGGAACCTGGGCTGATTTTGGCAGCTTACACTTAATATCGAATCCAACACTACAGAGCAGCTCCCAGCCCCTTCCCAAGAGTAAGGGAGAAAAATTGTGGCACCACAACGTGACAAAATACCCTATCTGTCTCCTTGTTCTAACCACTTGGCAATAGTACCAAGAGGCTGAGTATCTGTACTCTTTCCCTCTCCAATCACCCCCGTGTCCCCCATTCCTGGAGAGGGCCCTCCATATCCCTCTGGCCCAAGTTACAACCCCAAATCGACAAAGTCTCTTTATTTCCGCTGGGCCTCTTCTTTCCACCTTTCATCCAAGGCCACAGTTTCACTCTTTTGCGTATGGATACCCACTTGTCTCAACACCATTTGTTGAAGAGACTATTCTTGCCCCCACTGAATAGTCTTGACCTTATCAAAAATCAATTGCCATTGACATATGGGTTTATTTCAGGATTCTCAATCCTATTTCATTGATCTGCATGTCTATCCTTATGCCAGTACTACACTGTTTTGGTTACTGTAGCTTTGCAGTAAGTTTTGAGACTGGGAGATGTGGGTCCTCCAACTTTGTTTTTCTTTTCAAGATTGTTTTGGCTATTGTTTTGGCTATTCAGGGTCACTTGCAGTTCCATATAAATATTAGTATCAGCTTCTCCATTTGTGTAAAAAAAAGTTGGAATTTTGATAGGGATTGTACTGGATCTGTAGGTCAATTTGAGAGTACTGCCATCCTAACAATATTAAGTCTTCCAATCCATGAACATGGGATGTCTGCCCCTGTCTTTAGGTCTTTAATTTCTTTTAGCAATGATTTATAGTTTTGAGAGTATATTTCTTATTCTTTATTTGAGTTTATTTGTAAGCATTTTATCCTTTTTGATACTATTGTAAATAGAATTTTTCTAAAATTTCACTTTCAGACTGTTTGTTGTTAGTATATAGAAATACAGTTGACTTTTATAGATTGATCTCATATCCTGCAGCCTTGTTCAACTCACTTAACTGTTCTAATAGATTTTTTCCTCTGGCCTTTTCATATACAATATCATATCATCCATGAACAGACATCACATCATTTTACTTCTCCTTTTCCAACGTGAATGCCTTTTATTCCTTTTTATTGCCAATTTCCCTGCCTAGAATCTCTGACGTGAGGGGGAAAGTATCTAATCTTTCACCGTTAAGTGTGATATAGCAGCAAAGTTTTCATGGATGACCTTTACCAGATTGAAGTTCAATTCTATTCCCAGATATGAGTATGTTTATCATGAAAGAATGTTGGATCTTGACAGGTGATTCTTCTGTGTCTGTTGAGATGATGATGCGGGTTTTGTCTTTCACTGTATTGATATGGTATATTACGTTTATGCTCAAAAGCTCTTGGTGTATGGGTGTATGGATTTGAGAGAAAGGTAGAGCTGTATTCCAATAGTAGACCTCTAATCTCTGACAAGAGGAGACTGTACACAATGGAATCAGTGACTATTCCTGAGAATATTTGATGTCACACAGTTAAATCCCCTGAGCACCAAAGCAACAATTCCCTGATTTGTCCCAGACAAGGGACCCCCCCCTGCCCCCCCGCTTTCTGTTTGAAAACCTCTAGTGATAAGAAACTCACCATCTAGGAGAGAAAGAAGTGGCAGGCCTGGGAGCAAACTTGAAGTGTGCCAAACAATTCTTTGACAAGGGTCAGAGCGTTCTTCATTGTGTAAGATAGACACCCCAACTCAAACCAACTTAAGTGAAAGGAGATTTGTTAGAAAGCTATTGGGGTTGTCAAAGAATCGAAGGAAGCTCTTCAGGGATCGGGACAGCTCAGAGCTCCCAAGGATTGGAAATGGAAAGCAGGCCCTGTCACAAGTTCCCCTCATCTCTCTGCTTCTCAGTCACCCCCTCATGGCAGAGGCCATGACCACCACCAGCTTGCAGGTGCCAACACTAGTCAGAAAAATGCCAGGGAAAGACTCTGATTGGCCAGTTCTGGGTCACATGCCTTCTCTGGAACAATCACTGTGGTCAAGGGAATGAGTTTCTCTCAATGGCCCCGCTTGAGCTGCAGGGCCTTTCCCCACTGCCAGGGGCAGGAAGCTGTGATGGAGCAGGAGAGAAGCGACTCCCAGGGGCAAAATCAATTATTACCAGGAGGATGACAAGAGGGGTACTGGGCTGACACCCACATCATCCCTTACCAATCTCTTTTGGGCATCACCTTATGAAGATTCATTCTTCAAGTAGAGATGTGATATTGAAGGAAATTTGAGGGAATCCCTTATCTCCCCTGAAGCATCATCAGGTGACTTTATCAATGAAATGAGCCATAACACAGAGCAGCTTACAGGGCTAGGACCCAAGTTGGCACATGTATTAGTTTTCTAGGGCTGCCATAACTAAGTACCACAGACTGGGAGGGCTTAAACAACACAGATTTGCTTTCTTACAGTTCTGGAGGCCAGAAGTCCAAGATCAAGGTGCTGGCAGGGCTTGGGTTCCTCTGCGGAATCTCTCCTTGGCTTGCAGACAGCTCCCTTCTCTCTGTGTCTTCACAGGGTCTTTCCTCTGTGTGCACATTTCCCTGGTGTCTCTGTGTCCTAATCTCTTCTTCTTGTGAAGATACCAGTCAGATTGGATTAGGGCCCACCTTAATGGCCTCATTGTCCTTTGTTCCCTCTTTAAAGGCCCTATTTCCAAAAACAGTCACATCCTGAGGAATTGGAATTTAGCACTTCAAGAGATGAATTTGGCGGGGCATGGGGAGAGGCAAAATTTTATCCACAGAAGGAAGTTAGAGGATATGTAGCAAGTGATACTTTATGAGATTATTTTTATTTTGGAGCCAGAAAGAGAAACATGCCTTTGAGTTCCCAGGAGAGAAGTCAGGTAGCTTAGGACAACCAAGATACCATTTGCAGTTGGAGAGGCTACCAAATGTCAGTTGAACAGATTTTCTGCCCAGCCCAACTCATATTATAGATGATGAAGCTGGGGTGCAGGGAAGAGGTCTAACCCAAGGTCACACACACTAATCGCCCATGCAGAACAGCCAAAAAGCATGGGGGTCACAGTGCATGTGGCAGAGACAACTGTCCACCAGAGAGTCCTTTCTATATTGTGAGGAAAGGCACCCAGTCTGGGACTCCATCCCCAGCCCCTCTGCATCTATGTGTCCAGTTATAGCGGTCAGGACCACAGCAGAAAACAGAAGGCACACTCCTACCAGACAATTATGAAAAATTTCATGATGAGACCATTTACAAGGATGCATGCAGCAGGGAAAGCAGCAAATTGAGGGTGCAGTTTCCTGGGGCTGCCAACAGTGGGCAGTGGTTACCACCCTTCAGTCTAAAAGGGCGAGTGGAGGAACACAACTCGGAGGGAGGGACCTATGGAGAGGGCAGTGACAGAAAAGTGGCCTTTAGTAGAAGAACATAGCCAACTTAAGGAGCTGGTTGGGACTGGGGGAAAGCCCCCAGTTGAAGAGGGACTGGAAGAAATACATACCTTGGCCACACTCTCCACTTTTCCTGCCAGTGACTTCCTTGACCAAACCCAACTCCAGTAGGAGACAAAGGAGCCCATTGGTGCCATCCATACAGGCCAGTCTCCTGGCCACGGAGCAGGACAAAGAAAGCTGGAAGTGGCGTGAGTAAGGGCAGAAAGTCATTCAGTAAGAGCAAGGAACGTACCTGTATGCTACTTGCCTGAGTTCTGACAATGGAATGTGGGCAGAAATGATGGATGCCTCCCTCTTTGCTCTAGCCCACAGAAACACCCTCCCAATCTTCTATGCTCTCCCCTACCTGCTGGCTGGAGGTCAAGTCCCCACAGAAACCACATGAAGAAGATAATAGTGGTGCCTCCATCAGCCTGAGTCCCCATATGACTTTGTGGAGAAGATGCCCTCCCCATCCCACCAACCAAACTTTGCATGACTCAGAAACAAACGTCTACCATGTTAAACCACTGAGATTCCAGTTTATGGGCTACAGTTAGTGTCACCTTAACTAATAGAGTAGAAAGCAGATTAATTGGGACTGACTTCTTAGGAAGGAGCTGGATTTTGATCTGGGAGTGTCCAATTCACCATAAAGTGAAATGAATAAATTTGTATTATCAGAAAAGCCCTTTGTCTGGCTGAAAATAAAGATGTGGTTGAGCCACCGAGCCTGTGTTTCTGCTATTTCTTTGGGGACCTGACGTTGGCTCTGGCTCAGATGTTCTTTTGTCAAATGTCAAATGTCCCTTTCTCTTTTGGCGGCTGATCAAGATCCAAGCCAGCGAATTATTCACTCTTCAGCAAGGAAAACATAACATTCTTTATTGCAAATCATTTTAGAGTTTGCGCAAGGCTGGACTTGGGGCCATCTGCTCCAAAGGTTGGAAAGGGCCCTGGATGAAAGCCAGGACCCCAGGCCCTCGGGCTCCCTTGACATCTCTGATCTTCAGTGGTCCCATCCCTAAAGCAGGATCAAATCATAATCCCCATAATGGATGGTAGGGAGAAAAGTGCTTTGTAAAATCCTTCAGAATCTGGATATTTACACACCATCTCTAGCCACCTCCAGCCACCTGCTCCCTGATAATCTGAGATCTACCCTCCATCCCAGGCCACAGGTAGAGAACGGAGCTTGTCACTAGTGAGAGCATGTGACTAAAGGGAAATCCCTTCCTGATAAGAACTGCTGGGATTTCAAGAGCCATGTTTAGAGCTCTGGGGCTTTCCAGCCAGAGCACTTTCCGCAAGACTCAGTACTTTCTTGAGTTGAGATGTTCAGATGGGCCTGACCTGGAGAGTCAAGGCCTGTTCAGGAGAATTTATGACTTCATTGGCCTTTGCTTGTGGTTCCCCCACACACACCCTCGGCAAAAGAGGGAAATAGAGACGAGTAGCTCTGGGTCAATCTGCTCATCTCCTCCCGGCCTGTCTACATTATTCATATCCATTAGGATTGCATCTGATTCATTGCACATAACAGAAACTAACAATGGTGTCTATCTGAAAAAAAAACCACTCAGAAAGTCTGTCCCACTTTCACAGTGGGAACCACTGGCCAAGGAAAAGGGGGAGAGACGGACAGACTATAGCAGGAAATTGCTGTAGGTGAAAACTTGCTCATACTTCCACATTTGTCACATCCCTGATGGCTCAATTTAAAATTGCACCCCCCCCCCACTTGACTCTATTGTATTAAAATTGCACTTGACTGTATTGTATTTTCCTTCCTGGTACTTACCTCATCAGATGCAGTATTTATTGTTTACTTATCTGTCTTCCCTAGTTTCTAGAACAGTGCCTACCTTACAGTAGGTGCTCAGTAAATATTTGTTACATAAATGAATACATCATGGCATTTGCAGTTTCTCAACAACTGAATGTGGCAAGTAAGGTAAAGGATACTGTTAAGCACTTTACAGATATGGAAACTGAGGCCTAGGAGGCCGACTTCACAAAAGCCACCAGAGAACTCAGGTAGCCCCGGTCCTTTTGATTCCTAATCAATCACCCCCCAAACCCCCACCCTGGGCAGTGCAGGGGCAGGGAGGAGAGAGGTAGAAAGGCTTTTGACCTGCCCCTGGCCTGTGTCCCAGATTTATGAAAGATCTCATCTGGCCTCTGCTCAAAATTTATAAACTACTCAGGGGTAAGGTGATAAGAGGAGACAATAAGTTATTCCCAACAAAAAGCCTGGGACTAGGGATTATAGAAACCAGTGGTCTGAGGGTTGGGAAAGGAAAGGTGACATTATCACTGAACAGGTAGCTTTTTGGTCCCCTCAGTTCCACCCCCCAGTCCCCCCTTACCCCTACTCTTTACTCTGCTCCCAGAGGTGGTGAGTTCCCCATCTGCGGAGGTGTTTAAGCAAGGGCTGGATGTCCACTTATGGAGTAGGCCTGGGTTGGAGATTGGTATTCACATCGGCGGAGAAGGCAGGCTCACAGCGACACAGAACAGATACAGGCAGTGGGCTCCAAACCCGCACCAAAAAGAGTCCTTGCGCCACCTGGTGGACATGACTTCAAACTGCAGGCCTTTTCCGGGAGAGAAGCCCGCAGCCTGAGCGCCCCCAGAATCCTGGGCTGTGAAGACAGAATATAGGCTCTACCAGTTTCACAAGGACCTGCATCCGTTTGTGAGAACTCAACATGGCTTCAGGCACCAGCAGGCTTCAGAGAGGCCACTGGGTCACAGGACTCAGGACTTGCTCAGGCAATCCCCGGGATTGGAGGGGACACATCCCCCCTAAACTTTATTCCAGACTCCTGGAAAGAGAAATTGAGAAGCCACCTGGCAGGAAGAGGCTCATTTCTTCATTCCGCTTGTCTTTGGATTTGGGAGCGAGGGAGGCGCTTGGGTGGTTCAGTCGGTCAAGGATTTGGGAGTGACCTTGAATTGTCTTTGCCAGGAAGTAAAACTCCCCAGTTCAGTTCTGCATGAAACTCTGTGAAACCACTCACCACACACACACACACAAAAAAGTAACAACAATTTTTAAAAAATTCTTTTAGGGGCACCTCAGCTCAGGTCATGATCTCACGGTTCGTGGGTTCGAGCCCTGCATGGAGCTCTGGGCTGACAGCTCAGAACCTGGAGCCTCCTTTGGATTCTGTGTGTGTCTCTCTCTCTGCCCCTCCCCCACTCACCTTCTGTCTCTCTCTCTCTCTCTCTCTCTCTCAAAAAAAAAAACATTTAAAAATTAAAAAAAAAAAACTCTTTTAAAATTTTTTTGCCCCATGGAGATCATATTCTGAAAGATTCTGTGTACCGCAGTGCATATTTTCATCATGTTTATTATCCTTTTGCATCATTACTATCATCAAAGGGGCCTTTACAATGGCCAGCGGGAGCCTCACCGTCACCGTCACCGTCACCATTACTACATGGTGTTAGTTTTAATTGAGCAAAAGCGCAGACATTTGCAAGCTCAGTGGGCCAGGGCCGTCCCATCTGAGGGGAGGCTAGAGTCTGCTCAGCCCCCTAAAACACTGAAAGGGGCTCCGGCTCCCAGCCCAGGCTTCCCTCTGCTCTGGGAGGTGATGGGGGGCGGGGGGGGGGGCGAGAGGGGGGG